>NC_135497.1:355720542-356030542 GCF_052857255.1 Amblyomma americanum
CTCATACACCCTCGCTGCCACGCCTCTTTCCCTTTTCCCTCGCAGGAGGCGCTCGACGCTGAACGCGGCGGCCCCGGCCGATGTGGAAGTCAAACAGGAGCAGCCCGGCGAAGACGCCGAAACGCGCGAGGCAGCGGTGGCTGCGGCAGCAGCACCACCTCAGCCCTGGCCTCTGGCCATGCGGCCGGCTGCCGTGATGCCGGATCGCCTGGCGGCAGGGGGCGCGGCGGCGCAGGAGCTCTCCTCGGACCCCGAGGAGTTCTTCTGCCTCAGCTTGGCGGCGCACCTCAAGAGACTTGTGCCCGGCGAACGAAGCATCGCCAGGATGAAGATGCTGGAGACACTGCACAACTTGGAGTTTGGCGACAACATCGGAGAGGCCGCGCTCGGAGAACCCTAAGCAATGCACATTACGGAGGACGAGAAAGAAGCCGGCTTCAGCGAGCACCCACTCATCAGCCGGCAGAAACCTGCACCTTTTTTGTTTTTGTTTGACTAGGAATGAAAATACATTGGCTGTTGAGTTGCACGCGTATGTCTCATCACTACAGCATTTGCTTTCAACACATTACAAACCAGAATGGAGTGAAGTGAGCTACTTGGTGAGATTCGAGGACTGACAGCTGAGTGCAACCGAGAGTGCACAGTCAGTTGCCCTCAGCGAGGAATAAACAAGCTCGATACTTCGAAAGCAAGCGATTGTAAAGTATAAGTAAAGCCGAAAGTTGGGCGAGTTGGTGAACGTTCATGATTAAAATGCAGCGCAAATAAAACACGACAGACAGAAATGACGACGCAGACAAGCGCTAGTCTGCGTCAAGCTGTCTTTCGTGTTTATTTGCGCTATATTCTACGTCATGTCGAACTCTAGCTTTCGTCAGCGTGCCAAGGTAGCTCATCTCATCAGTTTTATGGCGCATCACGTCTGTTCAGACAAAGATCATGCGCTACTAAAGGTCACTGCATTAATGCGCTCAGCACGGTTAGCTGACGAAGGTCAAGCCTGTGGAAACCTGTTTCCCCCCTCCATTTCGATGCGGCCCATCTTCATCGTCGGCCGTCGGGGACGGGCAGCACGGGTTGGGCGAGGAGGGAAGTCTCCCTCATGGGGGAAAGGGAACGGGGACGGGAGCGCCACCTCGTAGGTGGCGCTCTTCGGGATCTTCGGGATCCGGCCAGCGTTACGAGCGGTTGGAGCCGCACGCTCTAGTCACCGTCCGCGGCAGGCGCACGGGGATCCGTCGTGCCTTGCCGCTGGACTTCTGGTTCCAGGCAGCGAAGCGAGTGCATCAAACGCGTGCTCTGGTCGCATTCCCCAGCAAATGCTAGGGAATTGTTTTGCCTCAAGCATGCGGCGCGCACGGGAAATCCCGGCCGCCATTGTCGGCGCATACAAATGTTCGCTGCCGATGCCTCCGAAGTCGCACCCCTGCCCCAGCCGGTAAGTCGGAAGTCCTTCTTACGTTGCCTTCTACTTCCGAGGATGCCTCGATGTTTTGTAGCTAGCTGGCCCGCTCTGAGTATTATTTGCAACTGTAATAAATAGCATATGAGTGTTAACGCGTTGTCGTCCCCTCCTTTTGTTTCCCTCGAGCACGAACCCCTCCGAGGTTAGCGAGCGGGAACGCTGCATCCGCGGAGTGGGAGTGCGGGGCGGGGTGGAAGGCTGTTCCCCCAGATATTTCCACAAGCCAGCCCGCGTAGTATTGCACGCTGGCGGGTATAGCCGTGCATCAAAGGAAGCAAAGGGAGAGCGCGACAAAGCAGCGGAAACTGGCTGTTTGGTGCGTACGAAAACAACGGGATAAAAAGATGCTGGCAGACAACGCAGGCGCTGCTACACAACTAAGAGTATGTGTAGGCACGTGCAAATACAGAAAAAGGGGGAAACAAAAGAAGGATGTTTAAAAAGTCAGCTAGAAGAAGAAGGAAAAGGCAGATCACGGAGCGGGGCACATATTAGAATAGGTACCAGCCAGCATGCGCCTGTATTGGCACCTGAAGCCGAAAATCTAATAATTGTTTTTTGGGGAAAGGAAATGGCGCAGTATCTGTCATATACCGTTGGATACCTGAACCCCGCCGTATACTGGAAGGCATAAAGGAGGGAGTGAAAGAAGAAAGGAAGAAAGAGGTGCCGTAGTGGAGGGCTCCGGAATAAATTCGACCACCTGGGATCTTTAACGTGCAGGGACGTCGCAAAGCACACGGGCGCCTTAGCGTTTTTCCTCCATAAAAACGCAGCCGCAGAAAATAATAATAATTGGTTTTGGGGGAAAGGAAATGGCGCAGTATCTGTCTCATATATCGTTGGACACCTGAACCGCGGTGTAAGGGAAGGGATAAAGAAGGGAGTGAAAGAAGAAAGGAAGAGATGCCGTAGTGGTGGGCTCCGGAATAATTTCGACCGCCTGGGGATCTTTAACGTGCACTGACATCGCACAGTATACGGGTGCCTTAGCGTTTTTCCTCCATAAAAACGCAGCCGCCGCGGTCGGGTTCGAACCCGGGTACTCCGGATCAGTAGTCGAGCGCCCTAACCACTGAGCAACCGCGGCGGGTACAGAAAAATTTAAAATTCTATTTTTGTGGTGATGGTGGTAGTAAAATCTTATTGGATGCCCTGGGGTGGGTTTTAGAGGAGAGTGGAGGGTTTCACCACTCCCTTGCCTGGGTGGTAGTCCTCATTCCGGGACAACATTGGTGGTAGCGGCGCTCCGCTCTCTTTCGACCAGAGCCCTCTGAGACTCCAGGTCCAAGACGCCGGACAAGGTCGCCTTCCAGACCTGCCTCGTTGGCTGATTTACTCTCTTTATCTGCGGATTTTTCAGGCAGGCCCATACCATATGATATGCGTCTCCCCACATCTCACAAAATTTACAGTACACCGAAAAAGTTGGGCTATGTGTTTTAGAATCGCACGGCTTAGAAACGACCCCGTTTGCAGCCATCTGCGGTGTCGTTCCTCAGCTCTATCCAGGCCCTGGCGGGCTCTGGGAACGTCTGCCTACTGAGGCGCAGATGTGTTGTAATGCCTGCATATGTGGTAAGCGGATTCGGTACAGGAGTCCCGACAGAGTCTGGGAATGGCGCAGTGTGTCTCACATATCGGCGGGCACCTTAACAGCGCCGTAAGGGAAAGGATAAAGGAGGAACTGAGAGAAGGGAAGGAAGAGAGTGCTGCCGTAGTGGAGGACATCGGAATAATTTCGACCAGCTGGGGATCTTTAACGTGCGCTGACAGCACGATGCAATGTCAGATTTCGAAGGGCGGAAAAATGTCTTACAACAATATTACGAATTTCCATTTTTATCGAAATAACTCGTGGCTGCTCTACACATCATTAAATCTGGCTTTAACTGTGTAATTCCTTCGCAATAAATTCAACTAGCAATCTATATGTCAAAACTGGCGCGTCCACATCCCGCTACGGACGTTACGGTTGTTCGTTTACGCGAGCATTACTGAGCAGCGAGAATGAAACCATCAACCACGGAAGAGCGCGCAGGGACGGACAGACGTTGCAACGACGCGTTCAAAGTACCGCTTCCCAGTACGTCCCCTAAGCCCACTGTCCCCTAGCTGTTGCGGTGGCTTAGTGGTCATCGTGTTCGGTTGCTGCCCCGAAAGACGCGGGTTCGATCCCGGCCGCGGCGGTCGTTTTTAGATGGAGGCAAACTTTTCGAGGCCCGTGTACTGTGCATTGTCAGTGCACGTTAAAGGACCCCAGGTGGTCGAAATCTCCGGAGCCCTTCACTACGGCGTCTCTCAAAGCCTGAGTCATTTTGGAACGTTAAACTCACGTAAACGATAAAGTATAGCTGCGGTCAAAAATACGCGGCCCGCGGCTACGGCGCAAGGAGCGGCTGCGGGGCCGCACCGCGGCGCTGCTACCTGCGTCGGGCGCTCGCAGCGAGGGTCCACAGAGTGACGACAAAGCTTCGCCCTCACTCTCCCCTCAGCACGCCACACGGCTCATGAATGTCAAGTGCAGCGTTCAGCCGTTTCGCGGCTGACGGTCAGTACGAAAGAGGGCTCTGCAATGCGTGCTGCGTGTGACTTTCAGCGCCTACTCGAATATCTCGTCTTCGTTATGCACAGATCGGCTACGGCAGGCGTGCGTTCGGCAGTTCGACTAAGTGCGTCTGCCTGCGAAGCGTCCGAGTTCGGTTCGCATTCCATAGTTACGCGCGCCTCGCGTCCGTATACGCCGCGCTCCAGTGCCCGGCGCTTGGTCAAGTTAACCCTAATTACTAGCTGGAGCTCTCTGCTTTAAAATCATTGATTTAAAGCTAAAAAAAATCAAAGCACGTTTCTGCTGCAACGAAATTACGAGTAACAAACTACCAGAAACAAAACAGGGCTTCACCGAGTTCACAGACCTGGGTCCTGACGCAAAAATAGCTTGTTCTGCCCTATTTCTTGAGCACCGTAATGCCCGTGCTCCAAGGCTCACCACGCATGGGCGCGCGGGACATACGAGAGCGAAGCAGTATCGAGGTGGCAGCGGCGAACCGCGCGCAATCCCCTTCATTACGCGTCTGGCAAACGGCGCAAAGCGGAGACGCGCCCCTTTATACTGACAGTCAGCCGCGAAACAGCCGAACGCCGCACTTGACATTTATCAGCCGTGTGGCGTGCTCAGGGGAGAGTGAGGGCGAAGCTTTGTCGTCACAGTGGCTGCGTTCCAATACTCTGGACGCCTAACAAGACGTCTAGTGTGACGTCTAAGAATCCGTCTGCATGCCCATGTATTGGAACTTGTCTACTGCTCACGCCGCCTCGCGGCATAATAATAGAACTAAAGCTTATAAACAGCTGTACTATATTTTTTTTCAAACTGAGCAATAACGATCATTAAAAACGTGTTTTCAACAAGTTTGCACATTTTTTCTGCAATCACTTTGCGCGTAAACCGGACTGGTGGATGCGCCTATCGGTCAGTCTACTTGTAGCAGACGGGACCGCTCTCCGAAGACGAGGCTAAAGAGAAATACGATTATTCTTTCATTATTGATGCTAAACTGGCAAGCTCAGCAATCTTTCAGATGCCGTAAATGCAACTTTCACGTGTGACTGCTGGCCGACGTTCTATTTACAGCATCTCACATACACGTTCTTATAATTCTTTCAGGGACCTGTCAATCAGTTCATTCAAATTCGCCGCTTGGTTATAGTCAAATTTAAATCAGGCGGTTGCAGACGGCTTGCACCTCTACTATTTCTATCTCACCTTCCTCCCGTTATGTGATACAGATAATGTATCGGACGCACGCGCTAATCGAAGATCCGCCCCCCCCCCTCCCCCGGTACATTCCCCGTGAAAAATATACAGTCCAAGGAGTACGCTTCAAAGCTGTTTAGGGGACTCCCTCCTCATACACCAAATGTTTCAGGGAGGGTTTAAAAAATGTTCAAAAATAGGCTTTTTGTTTGGTAAAGGTATGGCTTCTGCGGCCTAGTATTGTGATGCTGCGTAGGACGACATCTCGATGAAGACTCGTGCCTCGCACCCCCCCCCCCCCACCCAGGCCATCGCCAAGCTGCAAAAAAGTGTATATATATATATATATATATATATATATATATATATATATATAGAGAGAGAGAGAGAGAGAGAGAGAGACTCTGAGTACTTGACCCGAACAGAATCACCTGGCATAAAAAGCTGACGGGCAGCATGCCTGTGATCATAGTTTTGCCGCTATACTCCCTGAAAGCTGCGTCTTTGTCCTGCGCTTCTTTCAGATTGGGCGTCTTGGCTGTCTACTCCTTTGGTTGTAGAGGCAAGGTAGTGCGGAGCCGCCGCCTCTTGAGTAGCTCTGCTGTCGTTTTGCGTAGGGGTCCTGGCGTGTCCCTGTACTCTAGCAAAGAGAGATGTAGGTCACCAGAATTTTGCAACAGCTCTTTGACGGTTTTCACCATTCTTTGTACCTACCCGTTTGCCTGCTGGTACCTAGGGCCACACGTCACACTTATGAATCCATCAACCTGCGCGAACTGTTTGAACTCCTGGCCTCCAAATAGACCTACGTTATCTGATACCAGCGTTTCCGGTATGCCGTGCGCAGAAAACACTGCTTTTATATGATAAATACCTTCAGTGCTGCTAGGAGGTCAGCGGACACAATACCGGAAATGAAGAAAAGTAATCCACCATGAGCAAGTAGTCACAGAATTTCACATGGCAGATATCCGCTACCCGCCGCGGTGGCTCAGTGGTTAGGGCGCTCGACTACTGATCCGGAGTTCCCGGGTTCGAACCCGACCGCAGCGGCTGCGTTTTTATGGAGGATAAACACTAAGGCGTTCGTGTGCTGTGCGATGTCAGTGCACGTTAAAGATCCCCAGGTGGTCGAAATTATTCCGGAGCCCTCCACTACGGCACCTCCTTCTTCATTTCTTAACTCCCTCCCTTACCCCTTCCCTTACGGCGCAGTTCAGTTGTCCAACGATATATGGGACAGATACTGCGCCATTTTCCTTTCCACAAAAACCAATTATTATTATTATTAGATATCCGCTGCAACCCTTTAGCATTGCCGAAAAGGCGTCTCGGTCGGAATCATCGGCTCGCAAGGCTGGAGGCGAAATTGGGAACACGCGTGGCAGTTGGCATTGAATACCGCAAGTTGAGAGCTTAGGTCTGGTCTGGAGAGTGCATCAGCTATTTACAGATTTTTGCCCGGGACATATTGCACCTCGAAACTAATCTCCATTAGCCGCATTCTGAACCTTGGAATGAGAGGTGGATCCAGATAAAGTGGAGTCTTTCCTAGCAAAGAAACCAACGGTTCGTGATGCGCTTCTAGAGTAATGTGCAGTCCACGCACATAGCTTTCGAGGCGTTTTGCGGATCATGTTATAGCTAACGTCACCTTTTCAGTTTGCGCATAGCGCATCTCAGTTTCTCTCATTGACCTTGACATAAAAACATCCGGCCGATTTTTTTTTACTCGGCTGAAGCGCTGCGCAGACCCACTCAGTGCCCTCTTGCTGCAGTTGACCCAAAGGTGTCGTTTGTTCAGCCAACTCTGAAATGAATGGTGAGTAATGATTAACAAGATCTAAAAATCTGCTCATTTCTGCAAACGTTCGATGGCGGCTTTAAATGTTTAGTTGCGCGAAACTTCGTTGTATCCGGGCGTATGCAATATTGGCTCACGCGGCACACCAGCACAAAGCTCTTTTACACTAAACTTGATATTTTTTTTCGTTTAGGGTCATGCCGCTTAAGGCCAAGCGTTCCAAGACGCGAAACAACCGTTCGTCGTGTTCCTTATGAGTACTGCCAAAGATTACCATTTGAAAATTTGTGTATGGGAGCCGACTGGTTTGTACTGGTTCTGCTGGAACCAGCAGGAAACCTCCTGGTTTCCTGTTTGTTGTTCCGGTTTCAGCCCGGTGCTTATACTTGTTTTCTGCTGGTCGTTCTGATTCCAGTATAAGGATTTTATGTTGTTCTGTTCGGCGAGCTGTTTTTTTTTGTTAATAATATATCCTTCACCTAACACAACTTTACAGCTATAGTAGAATACAACTTAAAAAAAACAGCAGGTGCGAACACTGGGCCATGATCCGCAGCGTACTGTATTACTCCGCTGGCCCATCGCTATAGTAAACGAAATAAACATTTTAATGTTTGACTATATTAAACAAGCAAGGCATTAAAATTGTAACTCCAATAATTTTTTTCTTGCAATTAGTTTGTTGCTTAGGGAACAAGAAAAGTTTTAACAACGGTCTACTTTTTTGTCGTGGAGGAAATCTGTGCGGCGGTGGTGAATTTGGGCGGCACTTCACTGCAGACTTAAGTAATATCAGAATATAAACCTATTCGACTAGGAGCGTGAGAAATTGAATAAAAAGTCAGAAATTTAATGAGATAACTTTGCCTATTAACTATTCACCACTAACACCTGTGGGACACCCATCTTGGCGGTATATATAAGCAAGAACCCATGTGGTATTAGAATGTGAGCACAAGTCACACATGGAAGTTGTATGTATATTTTAGGGCTTTAGTGTTGCTAGTTGCTGCTTTTCAAGACGGGGTTTGAAGCTGTACTTGAGTTCCTACTACGGGCAGGTTTGCATGGTCCTGCAGGATGAGTTTACCAATTTACTGCAGGTTTCAAGTGTTTTGTTTGCGTGCTTAGTGTTTAGGAAGTTAAAATTTGTTTATAATGGTTCAGAAATGTTCAAAAATTAAAAGATATATCCTACGAATGATTTATCTAAACTGAATTAAATGTAATGTTTCGATGCTATATGGACGGTAATGTCTCCAACACCTACTGATTCCATAGCCTACTGGTTCCATCAGCTGCTTGTTCCAGTAGCTGCTGGGAATGTGCTAATAAACCAGTACTACTGGAACCAGTAGGATTTTAGCAGCAAACCAGCAGAAAATTTTCACTTGGGTAAGGACATCGTTTGTGAAAGGGAAGATAAAATGGTTTTCTGAGAATTGCCGGCTATTCAAGAATTCGAATTATGAAGCTTCTAGGTAAAGCCACGGCCGGTCTCGAGGGGGGCGCGCGCGCTCTTTCATACGGCCTTCGCATTCGCCGCGGAAGCAATGCGAATTTTTCTCCGAGAGTTACGCCGCCCGCCGCCGCTAGAGGCGCGACGGCCCTACCGCTGGCTCCACGCCTGCATCTGCGGCGGCGAATGGTTTTTGCCTGGTTTCGCGCTGCAGCCCGTTGGTTCACGGTGGGCGCAGCACCGAAATAAAAGAAAGCAAAATGCAGGTGCTTAAGCTGCGTATCTTCAATACAGTCCACTTGTGCACAGATTCTTCGTCACAAACTTTGCTCGATGAAAACATTTAAAATAAGGAATCACTCTCACATTTCCCACAACTATGTCAGGCATTTGTGGTTTTAAATACAGAAGGAAATACTCTGATCACTTCCTCGTGTATATCTCATGGTCCCTGATTAAATTACAAGTTAATGCTAAGGGGAAAAGAATGAAATCTTGGAGAAGGGAAGTGTTGCGCTCGTCCCATAAAAATGTACTATATCGAGGAAAATATTCTCTACGAGCGTGAGTCGTAAATCCGAGAGCGCCGTAGCTGGTGGCTTGAGACGATACTTGTGAAGTTGAAAGTCAGGCTCATGTACACCAACGTTGAGCTGTCAGATAAACTGATTGCTGGGAGATGTATATAGTACTCGATTTGGCCGATATCGCTTTTCGCACGTCCTGAATGTACTTATTTTCACCCTCATATACGTCACAACTTCCTTGAACGAGAGGCCTGTATCGATAGCTCAAAAGAATGCTAATTACTAATGTGCGAGCAAGTCTCAAGAAGAACTGTATTGCACTGTTCCGTGCTCGAAGCCAATGGCACGCGGCGTTTTGGCTTTTGTTGTAAAACGAGAGGCCACAAGATTTCTTTGGAATGACTGTAGCTGCGCACAAGTCTCTCTTTATGTTCAAAATTGTAAGCGCATTAGGCGTCTAATGTTTCAAGTTCCTTGTCACCTTTAAATTTTGTTTTATCGCCGCGCCGCCTGTTTGAGGACACGAGTTCGCCCAATAACCAATTTTCGACTTGAACGCAAGATTCCTTGTCGTCATTCTGGCCTGACTAACGCTACCAGAACGTAGCAGAAGCAACCAGTACAAGCTGCGTATGCTGCCACAGATATTGACACGTACTGAGTATATCAATTTCAGAGAGTATGTATGTCCAGTGATTGACTTCATTTACCATAAAGAGCGCCATTTTTTGTTGCCCACGTATATTCAAACTGCGGCGTGTCCTTAAGCTGCCTAAAAAAATTGGTTTAAATATCTTTGCGAAAGATCTCAGATTATGCAGTTGAATGCCCAGTGCACTTTATTCTCTTATTTTCGGGGACTTTTATTAAGATGTAAGCATCGCAAATGTTAATTTTTATTTCCTTACATTGTAAGCTAAGTAACCTGGTATAAAGCGCATTGCTGTGAGTTTTAGTGGAGCTCCGTTAGGTTGCTGAAAACTTCTTTTTGGGGTGCTACTTTGTTTCCTGAATGACGTGAGGAAAGTTCGTGCACTCGGGAGTTTTATCGAAAGCGATGACGAGGCTACAAAAATGCCGGAGAATATGCAAATCTTTTATAATCATCGCCTCTCAGATAAGTCTGTTCACTCGTAAAGGCCGATTTTATTGACAGAACGCAGTTCCGAACTAATTTTGCTTTGCTGGCAGTTAGTTCATTCTTGCAGTTACTGTCAACTACTGACTTAATTTTTGCGCCAAACTTCAAAATGCTGTTCCAAGAGGAGGTCTTGGACATCGCGTGTGTGCAACGTGCTCTGCTCCTGCGGCCCAGGGTTGGGTTCCGTCTATACCCGTTCCTTTCGCAAATGGCATGATGCGCTTTCCTGGGGAGCACCATGAATTCTTGCTAACGCCGCTGTTGTGCAAAATTAAAGCAGCTGCACTTGAAATTTCAGGAGCTATCAGTACGCTGCAGAATCTTTTACTCTTTGAAACTTGCCATCCAAGTATTACATGCCGCAAATCATACTACACGCTCATAAAGAACCTGCAGGAAGACGAACTATGTAAGCCGATAGCCTTGCTTTTTAGCCAAATATAAGGGTAGAACGTGTTGACGTCCGTGCTCGAAGCAATGCGTTCGACCATACACAGTCGGGCTAAAGGAGAGAGCGCGCAATCGTTAATCCGTTGTTTCAAATTTCTCCCGTGGCAAAAGGGCTGACTACGCGGCCTTTGCGTAAAGAGGTAAAAATATAAAGGCTTGACGGTTACCACTGACGCAGGCCGAACTGGGAGCTAGCGCGCGTTATTCTCCTTCCTTGTGAACGGCAGTCGCAGTGGCGGAGCGGTGGGGCAGTGGCGACCCCACCGAGGTGCGGCGGGAGGCGGAAACAGACCCCATTGCGAAGGCCGTAAGGAGAAGCGCGCGCTCCCCTCGAGACCGGCCGTGGTAAAGCATACGAAGTAGTTTTGCGCTAGCATTTAAAATTGTGACGTACTGACCAATTAAAGCCTCAACTACGGTGAACTATCATCTAGTTCATTCTAACCTAGATGGTGCTCAGGCTTCTCCTTTGTGCGATGAAGGCGCGCGGGGAAACTCATGGTGACGTCATTGCTGGAGAAACCAGATGTGCGCTGCATTTGTCTGCATGATGCCCTGCGTCTTCCCATGCACAACGCTTCGTGAGCTTCAACTTCGACGGCATTCGTTTTCTTCCTTGAAACAACCGTTTCTTCGCTGGGAACATATTGCCGCTATACGTGACGTGACCACTGCGGCCTCTGCCTGTCGCTGTGCACGGCAGAGAAGTCTGAACACTGACGCCACTTTAGTCGGCGGTTACGCTCCGTTTCAAATGCTGGCGGAAAAAGATTTCGCATGCTTTACCTACAAGTTCCAAACATTCGGCTGGTTAAAACTCATCGAATTCTTAAACCTCTTCACTTGCCCTTTAAGTTCATGACCCCCGGAATTCCATCAAGAATATCACACATTTGTCTTTGAAAATACTCCGGAGCCAAAGTTACGCCAAATGGCAGCCTCTCACAGCAATAACGGCCAAAAAGAGTATTGAATGTTGTGAGCAGTTCACAGTTCCTTGCTAACCTCACTTGGTTGAAACCAGAGTTCGCGTCGAGTTCGGAAAAATAAACTGACTGCACCAGTGAGCAACCAGCCTGTCCCAGCATCGCATCCATTCGATAAGCTTCGGGCAACTTTGCGTCTCGTAGTCCAACTACGAAACGGTCGATCAAGAATAATCCGCTTTTTTATCTCCCCGTAGTCACATCTATCGGCCAGCGTATGTAACAACATGTTCGCCTGGATCTTGGTGGCGGCGATGGAAGCACCCGCTTTCGTAGGCCAAGTTTCGTGTGGCGACAAAATCGGTATCGAACTGCTTCTTCACAACATCGTATTTCTTCGAGTCTTCCTTGCACAAGATGAAAGTCTTGAAAATGCTGCGTGCCTGTCGTCCCATCGTGTACAGCAACGTACGCACCTGAGCCTCTTGAGCTCGCTCATAAAGTCCTGAGGCAAATCGGTAGTAATCGAATTCTTGTATCCACGCCGGCCATTCGGACGTCTTGTTAAAGATGAAGCTCGCTGGTGGCTGCAATAAAAAAGCTTTGAAGAAACATTCGTTTCCTGTGACATTTTTCATTGCTGCTATCCGGCTGGTATACAATGATGCTGGCGGCCGGCAACAGGCAGCGATATCTACAGTGGGTACACTATATTTTGGACAGCGACTTCCGACACAATGTGGTTTCTTGCTGGATGACACCTCGATAATGACTCCTGCGTCCCTCTCCCTCCTGGCGAACGCCAAATGATAAAACACCCCGCTTTATTTTCACGACAAGTATATACGCAGACACGGAGTACGTCACGCACCTGCCGAGCACCACATGAGTACACGTGCACATGAGGAGCGGTATTGCCACAAGTATTACGAGGGTTGGCGGACAACAAAAAACCATTGAATCGTTTTAAGTACTAAGCTGCTTAACTAAGGTAAATAATTTTCTTTTTAACTAGTAGAGATATGCACCTAGTTAGGATTAGAGATATGTAGCTGCTCGTTAGTCTAGCCATTCATTTTTTTTAGAATTTCGAAAACGCGATTATTCTCTGCGCTATGGCTCAACAAAATTTGGCTACATCCTGCCAAAGTACATGCGCTTTCTGAAAGCATGCAGGCAAAGCCACCTTTCCTTTGCAGGTGATGGGTTAAAAACGCCAAATGTTTCCTGCAATAGCGCCAAGGATAATTGCGTTTTTGAAATTCTAAAAACTGGCATGGCTATACTAACGAACTGCTACAAGTCTCTAATCGAAACTAGGCGCGTAACTCTATAACTTAAAAAGATAATTATTAAAAATTATTTAGACACCTTACTACTTAAGATGTTTCACCGGTTTTCTGATATCCTGCAACATTGGGAATAGTACGCCGGAAAACCCAATTTTTACTCCAAAATGCCTATTTTTGGAAATTTTTGTCTTCCCTGAAATACCTGGTAGAAGTATAAAGTTTGGGAGAATTGTGGACGCAAAGCCATTCCTAGGTTACGGTCGCTGAGGATTCATAACGAAGCATAATGCAGGCCTCACAAGCAAACTCCTTGCGAGTGTAGCTCAAAGCGCGATTGAGTGTTCACTAACCCAAGAACCAACTGCGGTTTTAGAGGGAATATAGCACAGTTATTTAACAGTTATCTCACCAACCGCGAACAGCAGGTTGTAATGAATAACTTGATCTCTAAACCGCAGGCCGTGCTGGCTTGGGTGCCACAGGGCTCAGTACTGGGACCGAACTTTTTTCGCTATACGTAAATGACTTTCCGTCAACCTTAAAATATTCCCAACCATTATTGTACGCTGATGACACAGCGTTAGTATTTATAGGAGACTCAATAGGAGAACTAAACAGCATAGTAAACAAAGACCTAGTTACGGTCTTAAAGTGGTTTACTACCAACCAGCTAACTGTTAATACCCAGAAAACAAAATACACTGTCCTCAGCTCAAGGGGAAAAAATTTAAACTACAACGAAATCACCTGGCATGTAAACAATTAGCCGATACAAAATGTAACAAGTTTTAAGTACCTTGGTGCGCATTTTGATTCTGACATGCACTGGAGAAATCACACAAAAAAAGTTTGTTGAAAACTTGCATATGGATGTCACATTCTCTTGAAAGCGCGAGGATGTTTTGATTACTTGATTCTACGCATACTATCTTTTGCTTTTATACATAGTTAAGTTACTACATAGAATCTTGGAGCAACACATACCCCACATATCTGGAACCCACAGTCCAACTACAAAAGAGAGCCCTAAGAATCATCACATATTTCAAAAACAGTTGCCCTAGCAAGCCACTTTTTCAGAGAGCCCATATTTTACCTCTACAATCAAATTGTACGTTAAAAACTGCACAGAAAATAGATAAAATACTGCAATCCAATAAGTCGTGTCACCAAAGTATTTTTATAACTACCAACAAGGACACTAGAGCGGCAAGTTCAAATCCGTTTAACTTGTAAATATGTCGCAATACATATGAGAAAAGGATGATTGAGTTCAACGGTGTACTAATATAGAATGGCGAACTTGTCACTCCGTGTTTTACTTGACACCTGAGCAGAAACGGAGAGCTGCTCAGCTATTACGACGCAGGCTATTTCCAGTGCCAATTTCCACGCAGCCAACAAGATGATAAACATTCTGTCGCAGGGGAATCCTTGTGTCACACGGAATGCGCGTGAAGGGTATATGTACGCGTAGTGCACATCGCCCAGTGGCCTGTCCCAAAGGGCGCGGCTGCTTGCGCTCCGCGGAGATAAAGTCTCGGATTAGCCGCCATACTTTATCAGTACATTCACTTGAACGCGAGGCTTCAGGAAAGCCACATCTTACCGTTTGAAGTGGCGGGCATGTGTTGTTTGACACATCAGTTGATTTCATACTCTTCCATTGTAGAGCCAGTCTTTTTTTCTCCTCTGAAAAAATTTCATGCTCCGCCTGGTTTTATTGACATGGTCGTGTTGTTTTCGAAAATTCCGTGGATGTGGGATCAATGTATTGATTTGTACAAGAATAAAGCAGGTCGCAAAAAAGAAAACACACACAGAATAGAGTTTCTTATGACACCTGATTTAGTTAGTGATAACAGCTTAAACATCACACATATACGAATAAGACGCAGCCATGAACTTTTCGTTGCCAGGGCAGCATGTGAGACGCAAAAATGCAAAACTGTTTATGGAAAGTAGTTTATAGCTTCCGACTTGATGCTCGGTGATGTTTGACGAAAGTAAGGGACTGCAGATATCGGTAGTTTTCCTTTCGAAGTGAGGCTACGGACGACGGAAAGAACGGAATGAACTGGAGCGACAGGTCAACAATACGAAGATCCGATTTAGACTACGGTATTAAATGAAGTGCGATAACGGGACCACGACAACTTCGCCTGGTCATAAAAAAATTTCACGACTACAGGAGTGACGAATCAAATCTTTGTTATTTTATTCTTTGGATTCCTAAAGTGAATCCACACCCCACACCAATCATATGTCGAATTATACGTGTTTTTCCTAGAAACACCTAAAAACAATTAACCTACGTTAAATTTCACGCAGCTGTGCTGACCATGCACATCACCGTGGCGCAGCTCGTCGACGGACAGTGCCGAGTGGTCCTGCACCTGTACAGCACCATGCAACACCAGAAGAGCTACGCGCCGACCGCTGCCTGGCATGTCATGAAGAGCCGAAAGACTGCGGCTGGAAGTTCAGGTGTAGCTCGGGAGGTGCTTTCGCGGACCCCAGCGTCGGCGTCGCAGGTCCGGATGACGAGGGCACGACGAGCTGCGCAAACGAAGAGAGCTCTTGAGCATCAGCTGGCTAACGTGGACTGACGCACTGGACAGGGGTCTCTTCATTTTGCGTATTCGACAGTATACATGCGTCGACGTGCTATCTTGCGAGCTGATATACTCGGCGACTTGGTGACTGCTGATAGGGGTTTTATTCGTTCCCTTCGTTGTTTATGTTGAGGTTATATGCATGGCATTCCTGCAATCAATCCAGGGCATGTTTTAGAGAAATGACAAGTGAACGTGGTGTGTGCGAATAGTTCTTTCAAAATATAATCGAATACGAATCATATAGGAATTCAAATAGAATACGAATGAAATCTTTCACGAATGTCCGGTACTTGCGTGAAAACTCGTGCGAAACCAATTATTGTGTGTCAAAGCGAAGCGCTAGCGGTGGCGCTGCCGTACCGCGCTGTAACTTTAGAGTTTTATAAATATACCTGTCAAAGTACGCGGCACTCATCTCTACAAAGGAGTACGTGTCATGAAGTCAGCGTAATAGATATGTGACCATCACCGTCCTGTGTATGAAAAAATTCAGTTTGCTACTGTTTACGACAGGGAATAAACAAATGCCACATCTCACTGCATGAGAAGGGCGAGAACGACGTGTTAGTCATGGAATGCCAGACCTAAGGCAGGGCTTACAAACTCTGCCCGCGACATGCCGCATCGCTCAACCTTCGAGGCCACGTATGAATTGTCATGAACGAAGCCCACCTGAAGAGACCGCGTCGAGCCGCCAAAACTTCCCACCCCGAGCATATCGACTGCGGCAGCATGCTGTGCAGCGCCGGAGTGCACCCTGTTGTGGAAACAATCCACGTCCAGCCTTCACCGACGTTAGCGTCTGTTATTAGACAAGTATTCAAAACTTGAAAACATACTTGATTCATTTCGAGTATTTTTCTGAATGCACTATTTGATTCGTTCAGCGGATCGAGCAGGAACATATGCAAACGGCGGATGCAAACATTCCAACAGATGCTTACTTCTTTTTCTTTTGAGTGTAGCAGAAATTACAGCCCAATCCAAACCCGAAACGAAGCCACGACAGTCAGACGAGACCTAATGTCAAGAAGTATCGCATCACCACGTGGCGGCACAGCCGTCAGCCTCGCGACGCCTTTGTATACCTCTCCTTCTTTCCTAGATTAGTGATGCCAGAATCGTACCGCTCACATCGATACATCACACATACTCACGCATCAAACTGTTCAAGTACAATAAAGCATCTCAAAAATCGAAATAATGTGGTTGAATTACCTAATAGAAAATAATCTTACTCATAATTACCTATACATACATGAGTACATGTCCTTATGACACCACATAAAGTCAAAGACCACAACGAATTCATCAGGCCCACCTCTATCCCGCTTAAACCGTCGAGCGTTTGCGGCCCGGTAGGGGTAGCCTGCTCGTCTCGCATTCCAAGCTAGGTAGAGGTTCAAATCCCACCTTATTCATATCAATTCATTTTTCCCCGAAGTTACTTTACTTTGAATACATAAACGTGCACGCTTCAGACGTTTGCGACCAATAAGATCACGCTAGCAACAATTGAACTCCTTCACAGCTTGCAGGTTCTGCGCGTAGACGAAGCAGCGTGAATTTTATACGGGAAGAAAGAGTGTGGTTGCACTGCCGTGTTCGAATTACCCGTGGGAGGTAATATTGCTGCGGCGTCACAACTCCGTCCATTAAGCCTTTCTCGACCACGGCAACGACGGCATCGCTTTTTCTGCGACATAGGACCTTCAATGCTGGCGCATTAATGAAGATGCCCCAGCCAACCCGTGCCGATGCATTCCAAAATGAATGCTAGTGCAGCCTGATGAAGCCATCCTGGTGTCGAGGCTGGCGCACCGGCTGGCGTCGATCACGAGCACAGAGATGCAGCGAGCGGGCTGCGTGGATCTTGACAACAGGAGTGCTTCGTCAGGCCACGCCCGCATGCAGTTTGGCGTGGATTGGCACGCGTTGGACAGGGGTCTCTTCATTTAGCGTATACGACAATATATATGCGTCAACCTGCC
Source organism: Amblyomma americanum (assembly GCF_052857255.1). Taxonomy (NCBI): domain Eukaryota; kingdom Metazoa; phylum Arthropoda; class Arachnida; order Ixodida; family Ixodidae; genus Amblyomma; species Amblyomma americanum. The sequence continues at coordinate 355,737,976 of NC_135497.1, forward strand.
ATCTTGCGAGCTGAAATACTCGGCGACTTGGTGACTGCTAATAGCGGTTTAATTCATTCCTTCCGTTGTTTATGTTGAGGCCTATGTATGGCATTCCTGCAATCAATCCAGGTGTTGATAGTCAGCACCCGTGTCATGCCCCTTCTCTCCTTCATCGTATTTCTGGGCTGCTTCTTCATTATGCATCAGAATCAACTCCACCAGCTGAACAATCTGGTGTAATTAATTCTTTGCGTTTTTTTTCTGGAGCTTAAACATTGTAAATGGTTGGGTTGAGAAGTGTTCATTCAATACACCTGTCGTTCATGTGCCGGGCCTTGTTTTGGGACATTGTATGAAGTTTTTTTACACCATTGGATCCCGCCTCATTTTAAGAAGTACATCATTTTTCAAACCGTAGGTATTGCTGCTGCCAAAACGTAGAGCGTTTTTGTCTAAATATCTGGTTATAAAGCAGTGTTAGGTGACTCTTTTCTTGCAAACGACTGCGTTACTTCTGGTCCCTCACCTTTTGTATGTGTAACCTTTCTGTGAGTGTTTTTTTCGATAGCTAGAGCTAAAACGTCGAGAAAGACACCGGCGAGCTGCAACGCAGCAGCTCTTAGCAGTTCTCGTTTGCTGTGTGGGGATCTGCCCTGCAGTCCCCTGTGTAGACTTTCCCGCGATGCACCGTGCAGCAGCATCCTCGCCTCGGGAAGGAGCACGCTCCCTTGTTAGTTACCTTAATTAAGGAGGGACTGCGCCAGCCTCGGAGCGCGAGAGCCTGCTCGCACGCGGGAAAGGGCAGAAGGCGGTTCAGCTAGGATCGTCGGCGCGAGTGGACGTGTCGCTCGCGGCTCCGCTCTTCGCCAGCCGGTGAGGAAGCGACGGGAAGACTGGCTCCCGTATATCGTCCCATCCGGCCTCGGAGTATATACCTTGCCCTTGCTCAGGCGATCATTCCCGCGGAACCTTGCTGGTGAGTCGGACGACCTCGATTCATTAGCGTATCTTGTTGCTAGCTGGCATTACTGTTGCTGTAGCAATAAATACCTCTTTTTGTCATCCAGAGTGTCGTTTATTTGTTCCCTCGGAGCAAGGCCCGCCGTGGTCCGCGTGCGTTCGCAGCGTACGCGACCACCGGGTGGGGTCCAGGCGGTTTGAACTGTGTCCGCCGCGATTAAGTGCGAAGAACGTATTTATCTCTCCCCAATCAACCCCACATCTGGCGCCCAACGTGGGGCCTGGTCTGTGAACTTTGCATGGCTGTCGGTTCGGTTCGAAGAACGCTCTTTCTCCCGACATGGAAACTGCTAAACCTAGAGTGAATTTTGAGCGCTACGCCCTGCGGCATGCTTTCTTGAGAGCGAGGTGTATTGCGCTGCAGTATGTTGGAAGTTTTCAACATGCTCAGCACGTTTTTCATCAAGTTTTCCTGGAATTTTTTCGGAAGAATCGCTTGGTCCACATCGAGGAAGCGCGAGGCCTAGTACCCGCGGAGTTGCCGAGCCTGAAGCGAGTGAGTACGGAAGCGGTTGGTCCGAGTTTCTGTATATATTTTCTCTGCTGTCTCTTTTTTCGACTCTGGGAGTAGCGGCTCTGGGAACCGGGTGGCCTGGGGCCGCGGGTGCCGCTACGAGCTCGTTGGTATTTAAGCTCGGCACCGGGCGCCTCGACTCCGTCCGATAGGGTGGGCGCCGACCCCTCAGAAGCTGCTTTGTGCAGTGAGCGGGGTAGGACTACCCCACAGGCTGACGTCTTCTCGCGGCTGCGCGCTCGTAATCCGTTTCGGGTCTTTGTTGTGGTCACGGTCGTTGTCAGCGGTAGTCAGGCCTGATGCTTTTCGGAGCTGCTTGCACCACATCAGAAGAGGAACGACCACCGGACCGTGGTGTTGAGAGGGGGCACACTTTGCTGCCCGCCCGTTTTTTTGTAACCTCGCACGAACTGAGCAGTCTCGTTCAATTCAAGAAAGGGCTTTGTTCACTCGAACTTTGCGTTTGCACAGCCACCCGACACGTTTTGCTAGCGAGTTTGACAGTGTGCCACAAGGCCTTTGTAGATACCGTTTCCCCTCCCGTAACCTACGTTAATGGCAAGCCGAGAGCGTTTTCTGTAATTTTGCAGATCCGGTGGAGCCACAGAGGCTTGCTGTCCGGTGCACATCGTCTCGTTGTCACCTGCTGCGACGGAGCGGCCTGTATCCTGTTCGCCGGATCCATCCGGGGCAGCTGTGGCGAGACCAGTCAGCAGTCACATCCGGCTGCTGCTGCTCTGGCGACTACTGCAGAATCCTGGCCTGCAGTTTTCCCACCGGCCTTCTATTCGCGGGCCTGCGGACACGGTAGTCCGCGGGCCATACCACTCGTCCCAGCGGAGACCATCACGCCGCCTTCGGAACACCGCGGATGTCTGCGTGGACGCTGACAGCGTGACCTCCGCTGCAAAACCTGCCTCAACTGCATGAAGACCAGGAGACTCCTCCATATCATGTCCTTTCAGGCGCGTGGGTCTGTTTCAGGTTGGGGGATGAGGTGATCTGCCCTGCAGTCCCCTGTGTAGACTTTCCAGCGATGCAGCAGCCTCGCCTCGAGGAGGAGCACATTCTCTTGTTGCCATAACTAACGAGAGAGGGCGAGTGCGTCGCAGCGCGAGGGCCTGCTCGCATGCGGGAGAGGGCAGAAGACAGTTCGGCTGGGATCGTCTGCGCGAGCGGACGTGTCGCTCGCGGCTCCGCTCTTCTCCAGCGCGGTGGGGAAGCGGTGGGAACACTGGCTCCCGTATCTCGTCCCGCCCAGCCTCGGAGCATATCCCTTGCCCTAGCGCGGGCGAACATTGGCTCGGAACCTCGCTGGTGAGTCGGACGAGCTCGATTCGTTATCGTATCTTGTGGCTAGCTGGCGTTATTGTTGCCGTAGCAATAAATACCTGTTTGTGTCAGGCACAGCGTCGTTCCTTTGTTCCCTCAGAGCAAGGCTCGCCGTGGTCGGCGTGCTTTCTGTAGTGTACGCGACCACCGGGTGGGGTCCGGGCGGCTTTGAACTACGTCAGTCGCGATTAAGTGCGAATAACGTATTTATCCCTCCCCAATCAACCCCACAGCTGTCACAATTAATATGGAGGAAGAAGATCCCACAGAATGCCCAGAGCACTAACCAGGTCTCGGAGAGTGGCCGGTGTCGGGAGTCGGATGGCACGCACGCGGGCACTTTGGCCCACGCCAGAGCTTGTTCCCGGTCCCGTTGCGACGCCAATGCCAGGTCGCGAGTGCGGCTGCGTGCCAGCGCCACGAGTGGCCGAGCCCGCGCTGTAGCTCTCTTCTGCCGAAGCACAGCTCGTTGTTCGGCCGACCGGTCCACGACGGCTTTCTCCGAGGACACGCCCTATAAAGTAGGTTGGAATGTTGAAGGTGAAAGGTGAAGGTGAAAGAACAATTATATTACACAAGAAATACATTTCAAAAAGGCCCCATGGTGCAAGACCGCAGGTGGGACCTCGCATTCTATTATATGCCCCCTTGCCCCTCACGTTGATCAGACCATACACACCACTCTCCAGTTGCCTGCACGAAGCGCCGTCGTCTACGACCAGTCCTAAACTTAAATTATTAAAAAAATAACCCAATACATAAACGTTGTCTGTTTCATTACCTCCATTTGTTAAATTGATTTCATTTTTGTAACCACTCCCCTCTGTAATGACGTACTGGAACTGAGGGTATAATAAATTTTTTTTATTTCGGCAAAACTAAATACAACGTTTTGTATTGGACCCCAGTGGCTGTGCCAAAGGTGTTTTGCAACTATTTCAATCTTCTGCATACTGGTGCAGTGACTTGAAACCGCGTATCAGCGATTATGTTGCAGTTTTCTTATGCCTCACAGGACATAAACTACCTGTCACGTCAAAGACCTTGCTAACTTAATGAAACCAAAATAAAAACAGCATCAAGAAACTCAAAAGTAATTTATATAGCCATCGAAAGAAAATACCACATAAACCGAGTGAACAGAAGCGTGGCTTTTTGATTGGGTATTCGCGTCGCGTTCGGGAGGTGCTGGGTTCGATACCTTGTGCTGCCGGGTACCCGCCGGTTTTCTATTGCGTATAAGATTTCCCCCATCTTGGTGCTTGTCTGTCCTGGAGTGAGGTGCTTGGGAAAAGGGTCTGTTCGATCAAACCGTTGCGTTGACGGGCCAGTGGTTCGTTCCGCCGTCAAGTAACCCTACACGCGCCTCATGCCGAAAAAATTCGTCTGTGGCCCCTAATGTAAGTTATTATAAGGGTATTAATGTACATTACATTAATGTACATTACATTACCATGTACATTAATGTCTCAGCAATAATTTCACAGAAGAAAATACGCAAGCAACAATTATGGCGTCTATACTCTTTTAATTAAGCGTACAGTGCGGGTACCACAAGCGGTTGAAGCTGTCAACGCAAACCCACTGATGCACCCAACGACGATTCCCAATGAGCCAACAAAAAAGTGAATGATGACCTACAATGGAAGACAGACAGCAGATCTTCAATAATTCTGATGAATAATAATGTTACAGTCCAGCCTACTGATCAAGATTGTTACCATCTGATGGTGAATTTGTCTTCATTAAACAGTATATATCCAACATTCCGCGTTTCATTGGGTCCAGTTTCCTATGCACACAGAAAAAAGTGTAACAACGCATAATAACAATCATCACAAAGTGCTGGCATAGTGTATAAGAAAAAAAAACATCGCCTTTTGTGTGAAGCCTCATTATAACGCTCAGAAGTCACGTTTAAATATGCTATGAACAGCCATAAAAGTTACGGTAAATATAAATTGTCCTTGTATGATCCATTAAGAGAAATGAAAGCAAGCAGCCCTAGGTGTGCAACCCATTTCGAGAATGTCCACTTACCGGGAGAAGGAGAGCAGGAACGTCTACGCAAATCAGCGGCCCTAGACGCGACCCAGTTGGAGCCAGGTGCCGCCACATCACGTCCGTCCGTTGTACCCACTGGAGCCGCAGCCGCAGAGCGGGGTGTCGTGTGCCGCGCTAGCAGCGGCAATGCACGGTTCAGCTTCCTTGTCGAACGTGTGTACCTGCAGCAAGAAATGTGTGTTGCTGCAGACGCCGCAGCGCTTTGGCCCCGTCTGTAAGGTGCCAGAAAGAGTTCTGCTTTCGAAACGGACGATGCTTTGCTCCTTAATTACATCTGGCTGAAAAAGGGCCTGCAAGCCGTGAGTGTAGAACCTTTCAGCAGCTGCCAGATGTTGGGGCTCTGCCGATTGCCCGAGGCCGGCAGCGCGTGTACTGTACGTTCTCACTTGAGATCCATTAAGAAACTCAACGTGGCATGAGCGGCTAAAAATGCCTGTTAAAGGTGCACCGTAGAATATATTAAATGCGATCCTGAGGATTCCGCTCCCCCTGGAAAAATGTTGGCGGGGGGAGAGGCTGCCCCCCCTGATCCGGGGTCCCTGAACACACCTTAAAAAGTGCGTTAGCCACGCTCGAAGAGAGAAGTACAGACTGAACGAGAGCTATTCGTTGCTGCGCCGTTATGTGTGTTTGCAATAATGGGCAGTTTGAACAGGTTCAGGACTTCTTCCTTGCCTAGTTCACTCTGCAAACTTTTTGTGCATATTTGGTTCTTTTATTACTGGTTTCCAAGGACGAGAATTCACACTCACTATGCAATCTGGCAATGATTGGCAGCTGGCTATTTTGCGTAACTAGACCTTATGTATGGACAGCAGTTTTCTTTGTGGAAAATTTTTGAAATAAGTTGTGAGAAGCCACCCATTATTTACGAATTGCAAGCAGCCTGGATACCTTGATGAACGACACTATCAAGCCAGTTGAAATCCAGTTCTAACGCGATCAATTCACGTACAATGCTCCCAGAACAACGCCAAGTAAAAGGGGCACGCGAACCCCGGTATATATAACCAATTTTGCAGGCGTTACTGAAAAAATGTAACTAAATACGTAAATCGCTAATCTAAAATAAAAGGAACGCGCTACCATTACCTGAAAAAAGCACCGCACGTTACTTTGCCGTTACTTCATGGCCACTAACTTTAATTAGACTTCGCCTTGTGAACCGATAAGAATTTTATAAAGCTCACATTTCACATAAAGCGTCTAGCTCAAACAACGATTTCACGCGAAATTTTGATTTAACTATTATTTTGCACAAATCTGCCGGAGCTTAGCAATGTTATAGTGGCGCATGGTGAAGCCATTTTTTGAATGTGACATTATGCACAAAATAACACATCGATATTTCTATCTTCACAAAGAAAATCTCGCTGCACTATGAACCATTTTAAGGTAATTCTGAAAAATGTGATATTCCAAATGCTCCGCATGCTTCCACTCTTTAGAGAGTTGTGTGCGTGTGAGTGGTTTGGGAAGCGGAGGTTGTTGAAGGCAATTGTGTGAATGAATGTTCATGCACGTGTTGCGTGCTTGATGGGTATTCTGTCCTTTTAAAGCGAAAACTTTACTGGCCGCGAACTTGCGATTTCGCCATCGCGGTGCTCCCAGAAAGCACATGACATCACAACGCGCGCCTCGCCGCGGAGCCGAACCGGGGTGGCAGCAGCTTGCGCACTCGGCGCGAAATAAAGACGCTCCAAGTCTCCGCCATTGCGGTCAAAATGCGCCAAAGCCGCCGAACGCGTCGGCAGTCAAGCGCAGTTGGATATAGAGGGTCTCGCTTTTGCCGACGTGACGTCGCCGTGCAGCGTGCGCGCGCGCGTTACGCCGGAGTATAAACGCAACAGAGCCTGCGCTTAAACGCTAACCAACGTATCCAGGTGGCGGGATCTATGGGAGCCACTGAAAACCCCGCACACTCACTGAATAAAAGAAAAGCAAGCCTGTGCCGATGCCCCGAATCGAACCAGGGCATTTGGCGTTTGAGATGGAGACGCCCTTTTTTTAGTTGCTGCGTCGTCAAGGGCAGGTGTTTTCTGGCATGCATTCGAGCCGCAACAAGGGTCGTCGAGAGCACCTATACGTGTCGTTTATTTACAACATTATTTTTCGTGCTCTGCGCTTTTAAAGAAAAAAAGGGGGGGTGGAGTGGGTGACAATTGGAGCAAACAGTAACTGGTAACGTGACACCTCACGTTACCAAAATATGTTAACGGAAGGACGTTACCCGTTAGAGTTACGAAGTGGTAACGAGTACGTTACTAAGTTGCCGGAAACAGTAACACGTTACCGGTAACTCCGTTACTTGTAACGCTTTACCGGCAACATTGTATATATCCAGCACCGCATAGAGATGCTTTGCACGACTATAGCAAATGCCGAAATCACAGTGGCGCACTTTCCAAGTGAAACCAGCGCTAAGCTAAATAGTTCAGAGCACGCCATCCCAAAGCATCAAATTCGCAAATACCCGCTCACTCTAAGACCTGCGTTTCTTCAGCTGTCAACAGGACAGAACCATGGCTGGCTGTACTGCGTTATTTACGAGATGTGACAAAATCCGGGAGTCGGGTTCCACAGCACGCCCTCGTCGAGAATGTCAAGTCGCTTAAATTCCGCCTGCATTTAAAAGGTCGATAGGCAATACCAGATTCGTCGCCGTTTTTGCGTCTGAACTTCCTGGCAAGTCGTTAAGGAATGCAGTGCACGCTGGGCTCCTCAAGCCATGTCGCCTCCGCCGACTCACAACGGGTAGAACCTATGATCTGGAGGCGACCATGCACCTCCAGACTATGTACACTGTGGTTGGCTCATGAGCACGTGAGAATAGCTCACTTGTGGTAGCCGTCGCGTGCGCTGGCTACTGCAGGAAATAGTCAGATGAAGTGTGGATTCCAGTAAGCTATCCTTCCTGTGCGCTGTGCTCTGGCCGCCGACGTGTCTCAAATCAAGGAAGCCCACGTTGTCCTTACGTTATCACAATAGCTCGGCGGTTGGACCCTGCAGGCACACCGAGATTAAATGGGTGCTGAAAGGGGCACAGAGTTGCGGTGGCATGCGCATTTTCCCTTTGAGAAAGGTCTTTGGGCCCAGTTATCATGAAAATTAGTTTTAAACATAAGCGAAGCATTAATAATTACGAACGATTTTGCTCCGGCAGTGTCGGACTTGGTCGGCGCCAGCGCTGAAATGAACATTGACGTGACGGTCGACCGGCCAACACCGTCGACGGCAAGCGCTGCTCATTCCAGCGAACAACCACTGGGTTTGGTTACGTCACAATAATTGGGGGCAAGTGGACCATGACTTCACTTCATTCAGGTCCATATGCCGAGCGGCTCCTCAGACAACGTTTAATATCGTAATAAATTATGTTCGACTCAATGCCTTCGACAGGAACTTGTTAGAAGGAATTCGCCATGAAACAAAAAATATCGTTTGTGTGCGTACTAAATTTTGTGTCTGTACCCCTTAAAGCTTCCCAAGAGTAGACCGAGATTCTTGCCTCTGAATGGATCCCGAAGACAGCTTGCTGCCTGGTCTGCTGGCATTCGCCAAGGACACCGTGGCTGGCGCTTGGGACAAAAGGGGCTGTGCCAGCTTACTACTCTGCATCTTGCTGGTGATGACTCGATGACTGGTGATAGAGCGGGTGGTCCCGCGTGTGGCTTCTTTCTTGGGAATGTCTCGCCGGAGGTGACGGCGGTTCATGCGCACCAAGCTTTCCAGAAACGAACAAAAACGACCTGGAAATTTGAAGAAGCCGACATGAGTGCACTGTAACAATTGGGCTGATCTGCTGGCAGATATAAATAGATTTCTTTAATTTAAAGGACAGTTGCAGGCAAACATGATTTACAGGTAGACTGGGGGAATAGCGTTCCAAAATTTACGAGTATATCACAACAAAAAACAAGGATTTGTTAAGCTAGGAGTGACGTCGAAGTCAAGAACGAACAGTGACATACATGTTTATGTTACACATATTCGTGTGAGCGCTGTACCAAGTACAAAAACAAAGAATGAAGTGCGCTCTGTAGTGCGGTGGAAGGGACGTATAAAATGCTATGCTATATCAGTATGAATGTGTATTGTACTATGTAAATGGAGCCAAAAACGGACACGGGCGGATTGAGGCACACTGCCTGCGCGGCGGGCTGCATGCACATGAGTGCGAGGTCGAGGGATCGCTTGGTCCTTCGAGTGGTCAGAACGGAAAGAACGCAAGGATGACGGAGCAAAGAAAAATGTCTCCGGCTCACTGCCAGAACTGCAGAGCGCATTGCCAAATGTGAAACGTGCAGTGTGCGACGAGCCGTGGAGTCAGAACAGCGGCAGGTAGACTGAGCGAGTATAATGGCACGTGTGGCAAACGCCAAAGGCGCAAGGGCTGCAGCAGCGAGGAGGCGACATGTACAAGGCCTGACAAAAGTCTACCGGCTACAGTGTTTGCTTAAAGCCATTTAGGGGAGGAGTTTAGGCACCCGTAGAGCTTTAACATTCGGTTAGGCGAGAAGAGCTTTTTAGTCCAGCACATATTTTTATTTTTCATTGTATAAGCCACGATTCACGCCACCAGACCCGAACCCGAGGCACGTGAGTTCACGCCGCGGCCGCCTATGTATGACGCGTGGAGGGGTGTCGCGCGTCCGATACGGGCGGCCATGTATCGCGCTCTGCCCAAGGCACACTGAGCCTACACGTCAGTTTGACCAGATCAAGTCGAACTCACGCAGGTTGGTTAGGTAAAACCTTTTCATGCTCACCAAAACGAGAAAGTCAATCAGGCAAGCGGGTCTATATAGTCTCGCTTTTGTCACGTCAGAAATGGATTTGGCGATATATTTTCGGTTTCATTCTGCCGTGGAATAACCCCAGCACCACCCAGACAGGGCAGGTGTTTTAGCACAGAGTTTCAGCGTAGTGCTATTTAGTTGAGCAAAGGAAACCGTCAAGAAAACCAACGTTGTTGAAAATTTTACCAAGCGCCATCGCCTCCCATGTCGCATTGCATGCCTAGCGTCTTCTGCACACCAACGCATGTCAGAAGCCATGCGTGCCATCTGCCTGCACACTCCTCATCCCCTCGCCCTTTTTCTTTTCTGCGGTAGCAGTAACGAAACTTTGGGAAAATTCCGGCGTCTGTATGAAGCCTCCATGCTCCAGAAGCACGAACTACCAGCAACCTCCTCGCCCCACCACTCCCCACTCGTGAACAACTTCGTGTGCCTATGCAATGAAGGAGGAGGAAAGAACATATATAGAGCTCTCAAATTCATTTTTGATGGCTTCAGACGGTGTCTTCCTTCTTCGGTTGACACTCCATCTTGTTACAGGATTGAGGCCCTAGTCCAAGGCTCCACTGAGTATGGCTGCGCCTCGCACTCTGTTTATCAGACCCTTTTGAGTCTCCAGGTGTGTGCTGGTCAGCATACCCTCCCACTGTTCCATATTCGGGTTATTGACTATCGTAATGGTCGGGGGCTCTATCTTTTGACAGGCCCATGACTTTATCATCACCTCACCATGGGCGTCTTGCCTCGTACTGTTCAGGAAACATTTTCCTTAAGATATTTAGGTTGGGAAGTTGTTTGTTTGGATTATTTTCCATCCAGCTGCATCTTCAGTGCATAGTCTTGCGTTGGGTGGTGGATATCTTCTTACAGCTTTGTAGTAATTCAGTATGTCTGAATATTTAGGGTTACTGGTTCGGGTTGCTCATGGCTGTATGCATAGGGTGCTCGGCTTGTAGGCCCTCGAGCCACTCTATCAGCCACTTGGTTTCCCTTTACCGCTGTATGCCCTGGTATCCAGACAATCGCGTGTTTAATGTTTTTTTTTTGCCGGCTGGGTGGGTGTCTATAATGCGTAGCGCTCTGCTCCCTATTCTGCCATTCATGTAATTTCGACTTGCCGTTTGCGAGTCTGTTACGATTGTCGGGGATCTGAACGGTACGGTTGACTTCAGAGATTGCTAGAGCTATCGCCGTCTCTTCCGCCTCCACAACCGTGCAGTCCTTTAATGACGCGCTTGTAACTTCTTGTAGGTTTTCGTTTACAACTGTGGCCAGTGCGCCGTTGTGGTGGTCGTATCTCGCAGCGTCGGTGTATGCAACGTTGCTTTTCTAATCTAACCTTTTTTACATGTGTTCGGCCCTAGCTTCTCTTCTTGCCTTATGTAGATTTCGATCCATATTTTTTGTATTGGCGCGACATATATTGTTCTCCGATACTCTTCAGGTATCTCTTTTGTGGCCTCGAGTTCCTTTACTAATCCTTCGCTGCAGTATCTCCTTAAGAGTGCCCTTCCTGCTTTAGTTTTTTTAGTCTTTGGATTTGGTTGCTCATGATTACCTCCTTTAGTTCGGGAAAGGTATTATGTATCCCTAGCGCTAATAGTTTTTCGGTTGATGTGCGTTGTGGCAGGTGCAATGCTGTTTTGTATGCCTGCCTTTAATAGCCTCAATTCTTTGCTCTTCCTGCTTGGTGTAGTTGTGGTAGGGGAGGCTGTATGTTACGCTGCTGATTACGAGGCTCGTACAAGCTGGAGCGTGTCTTCATCCCTCATCGCGTCTTATGTTTATCACGCGCGCTACTTGCGTCGTGGTGTGCTTGAGTAGGGCCAGAGTTTGGTTGCACCTTTGATTGGACTGGAGCCACATTCCTAGTATTCTTACGGTTGTCTTCTCTGGTATCGGCAGCGCTTCCAGATAAATCCTTAGCTTATACACTTCTTGCGCCACCGTCTCGTTCATCTTGCCTCTCCAGACTCTTAGCAGTTCTAATTTCTCTGTAGAGCAAGCGAGGCCTCTTGCTTTTACGTATTCCTCTATGCATGTGGCCGCTTCTTGCAGCTTCTCTTCTTTTTCTCCGAGTGCGCCTCGATTTATCCAGACTGTGATGTCGTCGGCGTACATCGCGTGTCTGATTCCTTCTATCTTTTCTAGTTGCTTGGCCAGCCCGATCATTGCAATATTGAAAAGTAGGGGTGAAATTACTGATCCGTAGTTTGCAATGAAACCTACGAGCACGAGGCACAAAGCTTGCTCAAAGGCGCTCTTCGCACGCGCTCAGGAGTGAAAGACATTCGATACGCGTGTAAGCTGCCGTCGTGCGCGCGTAGCTTCCAATCTATAGCCACAGAAAGCTGACCCCTAGTACTGCTACAGGGCTGCCCATGCGCCAACCGCCTCTTTCGATCCGCCTGTCCATCCCAACACCGCCCACCTTTAGCTTCCAGAAACGCGATCCACCACACCGAAGAAGCACATGCATCAGAGGAGCAAAAAAAAAAAAACGTGGGAGCCTTCTTAACCACGCCTTTAAACACGAAAACCCTGTAGCGTTTCAGTTGCCTGCTATAGTGTCTACAATGAGTGTCTAATGTTGTTCTTTATACACACAAAGTGAACAATGGTAGATAGAGGTTGGTGAGATGGTTCTTGATAATTACAAAGTGAACAAGCGAGGGAAAAAGACTTGTCTTCGTAATGTCTTCATGCAATTTTCCCCCACCGGTTCCATTGCCCTTACATGGTATGCATGAGTTATCACCTTCTAAAATTTTGGAGTAACATCCGCTGTATTATCGTACAAGATCATACTAATCTGACCCACCAATCCACCCTAATCCATATTTTGGGCTAGGCAAACTTCCAAATTTAGAGGACCTCAGGTTTCAATACTTGGCGGTGTATTAGATAGGTTCAACGGAGGTCATGTGTTGTTGATGATGTCACGACCATATGAAACGCATTCATGGATCGCGGGTAGTCATACCACTACTGGTGAAGTGGTGCATTAAGCGATGCGCCCCTGCCCCGGCAGGTGGCTGCTTAAAACACAGCCACCGGTGGGGCTTTTGAGACCCAAGTTGCTCTTCCCGAGTTGCGGTAAGGCTCATGCGCAGCGCCATGGCGGGCAGGTGGCAACTGTATTGGTTTTGGTAGCGGTGGGCAGTCGACTGCTCAAAATCAGGAGGGCAAGTTGCCACCTGCCACGGTGGGCAAGTTGTGATGACGGCACAAGGTCACGTGACCAGAATTTACCAATTAAAGAATTTCGTTACGGGTGGAACCGGAAGCTGCATGCACTGTAAACATGAATACGGCTATATAAGAGTAAAAAGGGAGTAAGATTTCCCCTAGCGTACACCCTTGTTTAAAAGGGGCTGCGCCAGAGGAAAGCTTACTAATTTTATTCTCCTTTATGTTTAGAGTGCGACGACAGCCTAAATGATACCGTATTAAAACCGTATTAAAAGCCCGCTATCTTCCAGAAGCACCACCCACCAGCCACTCTCGACCGATCTCCGCCCACCTTCATCGTCCAGAAAAATTCTGTCGCGTGTTTTAAGCCTCAGCTTAGAGCAAAAATATTCATTAGACCGAAAGAATCAAATCAATCACCAAAGTTAAATGCAACTGCTATCGCAGCTTTCTCATGCCAGGTGTCACGATCGTCCTGCCAATTTTTATCATCCCCTTCGCTCCTTCCCTAATAACGCGGTTGAACCGTTCACCCAGACAAACATTTATTGCGCCTCACTTTTATTAACCTATCTAAACCTATAACTGGGCGAACATGACATTCCCATGGCTCTGGTCGTATACTTTGGTACTAATCGTAGGTCCAGTGGCTCTGTGTCAGTTAGTAAAGTTTCGTTTAACCGATCTTTCAGTAAGTCACATACACAACCGTTTGTAAGGCACTCATTGTAGATACAGCAACGGTCTGCATTGCACAATTTGCATTGCAGTCGTTCCATTGTTACCCTAAAGGTGTCACCAGAGCAGCTTGTCGGGAAACCAAGACTAGACAGCATGGTACACGTTACTACAAAAACCAGTACGCCACGTAAGGCCTGCCCAGAGCACGGGTGTCCGAGCCTCGAGCTATGCGACTTCAATTGGTGTCGAGAAACTGCTGCGCATTGCCCTCGACGCTTCATCTTCGGCTCGCTAGGAAAAGGTTCACGGCGTTGTTACCCAAAGCAGGAATTTCAATCATGCCTTACACATGACGAAGGGCATTCACCAGGGTTAACGGTGAAAAACTGAAGTTCAGATGGTTAAAATTTTGTTCGACTGATCGCTTTGATCGTCTGAACCAGAGCGCACAGATCGTGTAGGAAACCAATTCAGACTAGCTTGCGAGCGCTAGATGTTGTGCCACCGTTCTGGTAGAAAAGTCACAGCTGCAAAGTGTACACGCACAGATCGTGTACGAACTCTGAATCACTGTCGCAGCATGCGCCGCCAGGCCGAATATTCCAGGCGCTTGCAGAACGGTTGCGTGACCGATACGGAACCTGAAAGCCTTCTGGCTTCCACCGACCGTTAGAAGTGGTCGGTGTATTTTATTTATTCCACATCATACATTTATGCAAAAGTACATGCACGTTACATCATCAGCCAATTCGCGAGACAACACCTGCTTGATCGGCACCGAAACATGCCTTTAGAGCTTGACTAGCGTAGTTCCCAGCCAGTAAGTCTCCAGCTGACACTGCCGCTATGATTCACGAATACATTGCACTATCGCCGTGCACACGCAGTTTTTCTTTTTCATTGTTTCCACTGATTAACACCAGCGCTGCATTTGCAGAGCACAAAATCAGAGCGGCAATGATCAACCGTCAAAAATTTGCAAATGCAAGTGCAGTCACCGCCGCAAAGATATCAGTGCTCAGTGCTGCTTACGCATCATAACTACGTGGTCAGCGCTGCTTACGTACCGCAAAGGAAAGGTCCGAAACTCCTAGTCATACTCCTTAACTTCGTTGGCTTGAATCTTTTGCAGAACTCGTGCGCAAGAACATCATAGCACTGCCACTTCGCTGCTTCATCGCCCGGAATCGGGCGACTGCGACCGGCGGCGCAGCGCTGAGATGGGTAAGGTTTGGCGACGTGCTTCTAGCGGCAGCAAAAGGGATCATGTAAAAAATTATCTGCTAGCTATTGCTTGCCTGTCCAGTGTGCCCTACGAGCTGTTCCATCGCAGTCGCCGTGCATAATGGCTTTGTCTATTCACTATATTTTTTTTTCGTGCGTCGTCGTCGATGCGTGTATACTGCCCCATAGCAGGACCAGAGCATGCTGCGTATGTGCATGACTTGAGCGCAAACATTGATAGTCGCCAAAGGTTAGCCTGTGCTGGTATGGGTAATACGTCGCCGTAGACTGGCTACTGCGCGTAATCACTGCAGCTACTTTAACGTGCGTTTAAACGATTTTAACGGACCATTGTTTCTTTTGCCGCAGCGACCGTGAAACGCTGAAACCTGTCACATCAGTAGACGGTGTATGCATATTTCCTAACAGCGTGCAGATGCTGTCAATGGGGATAGCACTCGACCATATTGTGCCACTGCGCGCAATGCGCGTCTCAACACATCGCATATGTCGTGATCATAGAAAGCCTTGTCCTAATTTTATTATTTTGGTTGCACTGCAGCTGACATTTGGTGTGAGAACACACCACGAAGCAAAGTCGAATCGAGGTTCTGTCGGCTTTGCTATAATGCATGCATAATCAGCGATATTGCTAAAAATAATTAGTATAAAGAACGATATCGACATAGCGACTACAATGATACAGGCGAGCAGGGGGAGAAAGTAGTAACCGCAAGTAGCGACAGCAGACAATTTTTTCATCAATATTTGGTTCAACATTGAAAACGCACCTCTTCCAATGGTGGGACGTACCCCACGTGATCAAGAGCACCCGCATAAGAGCTCGTCTTCGCGCGACCACTCTGACTTACTTTAAGCATGAAATTCTTTTAGCTCTAATCTCGGCAAACTCCAGCGAAGATCGTCAAAAGCTGAAGGAGAACACGAAGCCGAACCAGAACAACGTTAGCCCACGCCTGAAGAGCAGGAACTCGAACGTATCCGAAACACGTATCTTGTCTGTCCGAAAGGGAGGAGGCAGAAAAAAATTATCAGGGTTTGAACTTGGTTAAACCTGTTATATTGCGAAAGCATTCCCAAATCACCAAGCAGCCGCCGCGGTGGATCCGTGGTTATGGCGCTCGGCTGCTGACCCGAAAGACGCGGTTTCGATCCCGGCCGCGGCAGATGAATTTCGATGAAGGCGTAATTCTAGAGGCCTGTGTACTGTGCGATGTCAGTGCACGTTAAAGAACCCCAGGTCGAAATTTCCGGAGCCCTTCACTACGGTGTCCCTCATAGCCTGAGTCGCTTTGGGACGTTAAAACCCCATAAACCAAAAAAAATCACCAAGGTCAAATTTTGGCAATTGTCCGGGACTAGTTCGGGGGTTCCCAAATCTACCAAGGTCAAAACTCGAAGGTGGGTGGTTCATATTTCGGGACCAGCCCGGGCCATATTTCTAAGTGATCACCATCGTGTTGGGCGTGGTCAATTATCGCTAGACATTGATATTGGCCAAATCTGCCAAAGTCAAATTTTGGGCGTGGGTGGGCCATGCTTTGAGGCTGGCCCAGGGTGGTCAAGGTTCACCATGTCCACCGGCCCGATTCTCGATATTCGCCGATCACCCCCAGAGCGGGGCGTACCCGTGACTTGTATATCGAGGCGGCGCCACACGAAATTGGAAAATAAAGAAGTATGAAATTATAAATACTGTCGTCTGCTACCTGGTGCCAAGTACTAAAAACACAGATGCTCTAAAGTCATGCCTGAAGCCGAGCAGCTGCGGCGTGTACGTACATGCGTACGCGTCGCTCAGTATTGCCGAAGAGAGGGAAGTGAAACGCGTTGCGGCGGCGGTCCTCGCGTAACCGCCACACACTTTCGCTGGGTCATGGTGCTGAACGGGACGTGCTGATGGTGATGGGTGATGGCGCTGAACGCATGCGAAGACCTTACAAGCCGGTCGTCACGGAAAAAAAATGAGCTGCGGTTCAACTACTGCTAAATCTGGTTAGAGAGCGAAAGCTGAGGTATATCGGGCAAGTAGACGCGGCTTGGGGTCTGTAACGTTGTGTTCCGCACACTGGATAGGGAGTGCGCCCACCGTGCCACCCTGGCAGGTGGCAGTTAAATTAATCGCTGATCGCGAGAGGTTGCTCACCGAATGAACGCTGCGGCCTATAGCTGCAGTGCCGCGTGTCTGCCGCAAAAGTTGCCCGCCCACATCTCTCTCTCTCTCACCACCGCCACGTACCTCAAAGCGCGATTGAGGCGTCCGTACTGTCCCAGAGGGCTAGTCACGTGCCTTCCTCTCCTAAAAATCATCAGAGTCTAGAACGTTGTCAACGCTAACTGTAATGAACACAATGATCGGGCCATTGCACTCATAAGCGTTCGTTTCGGTCCCAAAGAAGGATGCGTTCGTTTCACATTTAGCAGGCAGTGCGCAATGTCAGTTTGTGGAGGATCACCGGGCGGCATCGCCAGATGGCGCCACGTTCCCGTCAACAGCGCGCGCTCCTTGTTCGCAGTGACCAACCAGCGCGCTAGGAGCGACGGTCGATGGTAGGCGGTAAGCAGTAGCAACATGCGCTATGCTGAATGTGTCTGATATCTTGCGCAGTAGGACACACCGTCGCAGTATCTCGCGCTCGAGTTCGCATCCAAAAGTAAGGGAACGTCACTGATCAGTGTTCCTATCTGCGCCGTTGACGTGACGACGCATCGCTGGGTCAGCTGGGGGTTCACATGGTTGTTGTAACCATGCAAACGGCGCTGCCAGCCTTGGTACGAAAGAGTTACAGAGAACAGGCAACCATGGAGTGCAAAATTGCGCCACGTGCTCAGATAGGCTGTTTTTATTGGTCGGACTAAGTGTCGTCATTGGGAGAGTGAAATGGGAATGGGAAGCTGCGCGAAAATCGAGTTGGGGGCCGCATTTTGTTCGCGTATATTTTAAAATTTCTTCAATGAATAACTCCCGTCCATATGCATCGATTCTCGTAATTCTTTTTGAGTCAGTATCTGTGACAAAGAATCCAGCTGATGTGTAACCGACATCCTTTCAAGCAGTGTTTTGCAAACCTTTTAATGATACCCGGGGAAATAATATTTTTGATCTATTCCTGAGCGAAGTATTTTATGGCCGACCGACAATAGCCGATTGTGGTGTATATGGGACCACAAGCTTATATCATTTTCCGGGAAAGTCACTGCGGATAACTACCAAAATCGTAGAGCCGAAAAAAAATGAGAGATTTTAATAAGGTAGATGATGTTGTGATCACAGATTATTTAGATACACACCTTCAAATAATTCAAAATAACTTTGAACTTTCATGGCAACGTTTTCTGGAGACTGTAAGGTACGGTACAGAGCACTCTGTCTCTTTAAAAGCAGTTCGAAAACAACACCTGAGTCCTTGGATAAATCAAGATATTATTTAGGCCCAGAGCAAAATAAAGACTGAGAAAGACGGACAAAACGACGAACCCACAAATTGCGGAGCTGAATCAAGAATTACTGACAAAGGTAAATTCGGCCAGAGATAAGTTCTATAGCTCGAACATTTAAGAATTTGTTTCTAGCGATCCTAAAAAGTTTTCACTACACCTATACACCCAAGAAACCAACAAATAGAAAGCATTAAAATCAATAGAAATTGAAACAGAGGATGCCCACAGCATTGCCGAATACTTCAATGTTTATTTTCGAAGTGTGTTTGCAGAGCTTGATCAGACTGAACTTTCCAGTTAAAGTAGCCCGTCGGTAGATCCTATTTTAATTGCTCGCGGAGGTGTTCTGGCATTGCTTCTAAATATAAATATTAAAAAGCCGGCTGGGCCAGATAACAGTCCCAATGCTTTCTTGAGGCGACATTCTGAACAAATATCTGAATTAATTTCTATTTTTTGAGTTATCTTTAAAATCAGGAGCAATACCATCACATTGGCGAAAAGCGCGCGTTGTACTGGTACACAAGAAAGGAGACCGCCAAACTGTTTCAAATTGCCATACTGTATCTATTACTAGCACTTGTTGCAAGCTATTGCAACACATTGTCCCTGGTTTCATACAAGAGTTCTTGAAAGGTCATAGCATATTTTCACCTTTTCAGTATGGGTTCAGGAAAGAACTCTCCACTGTGAATCAACTCGTAACAATTATACATGAGCTATTCCAGATACTTGATTAATCTGGACAAATAGATGTGATTTTTCTCGACATTAACAATGCTTTTGATTAGGTTCTCCAAGTAAAGCAACTATATAAATTAGAAAGAATAGGACCTCCTTTTCTTTCCATACAGTGGATACCAGCTTCTCAAAAACAGAGGACAGTTTGTTGAAATTCAAAATTGTACTTCCAGTACTCATCACGTCACCTCAAGAGTCCCTCAAGGCAGTGTACTAGAGCTATTGTTACTTTTAATTTATATTAATGAAATGATTGATCTTATTCCTGGTAAAGAGCCCATTTGGTGATATGCAGATGATTGTCTCGTCTTCATGGAAATTGTGTCCTTTGACGATCACGATGTGTTGCAGCGATACCTTGCAGAAATTACTGACTAGTGTTCCAAATGGAGAATGGAGCTCAACGCAGAAAAAACTTTCTTTACACGTAACAAGAAAAAATCTAGATTTTCATACGAGCTTGGAAACAGAACTGCCCACAAGTCTAAAATATAACTACCTTGGTGTTACTCTTAACAATAAGCTTACATGGCCAACACATATCTCAGTAGTTTGCTCAGCTTCGCTAAAGAAATTGTGGTTCATAAAGAGGAAGCTTAAACACGCACCTGTAAGAACCTAAATGTTAGCCCACAATGCAATGGTGCTATCTAAGCTAGAATATGCTTGTGAACTCTAAGAGCCATATACTTTTTTAAAAAGGACACCATGAAACTCGAGCGAGTCCAAAAAAAGCTGCGAGGTTCATATACGGAAAATATTCCACGAAAGATAAGCCGCTCCCATTAATATTACAAAACAGAATATAGACACTACAAACACAGAAAATTTAATAACGCTGTACTACTACACAATACTCTTTTTGGAGAAAGAATCAGGCTAACAGCTTTCGTAAGTCGGCCTACTACCAGGAGAACATGACACAGTCATGAGAATTTGCTTGTGCCAATTTTCGCAAAAACGAACACCCACAAGTACAGTTTACTCCCTCAAATGGTGAGCGAGTGGAATTCAGTTCCCAGTGGTGTATTTCAGTCGAACGATTTCATGGCTACATTGCAAAATCTCCTTTGTGAAATTTAGCGACGTTGACGCAAGATTCGTGTTTCTTTTTGTGCATTATGTTGATTTCATGTCACAGGATACATGCTAGTCTGTGCTTTCTTCTTGTTTGTGAAATGCCTCCTGATTGGGCCAACATATTGGTCTGCAGTATTACTAAATAAATCAAATCTACAGCAGCGCCAGGCAGCTTTTTCCAATGAAGCAAGACTCCTTGGAAAAGGGAAAGGTCCAATGTCCAAAAGGGTGAAGTCGGCTAGTTAAAAATGTATTCACATAAGCTACTCAACAATGTGGAAGGGAAAAAAACGTAGAGGCAGAGAGTGAAGATGGAAGGTGAAGACATATTATAATAGCTTTCACTTTTTCCTGCTCAAAGAAACTTTTCATGTCTGCCAGAAGCGTTCAAGAAGAGTTGTGTTTTCGTGACCATGGCTTTGGTGAGCAAAATAAAAACAGTCCAGGAATGAATAACACGAAATAAAGTACTAAGGGCATCTGTGAAAGGCCAGAAAGAAGTCTCCACCAGATCATCTAAAGTACAAGGGAGATAAAATGCAGTTGCGAACAATAAGTGTAGTGCATACAAAAGAATCCAATTAATAAAATATATCCAGCTGCATTTCAGATGGAAACAAGTATTTATAAAATACAGCAGGGCCCATATGTACAGTCAAGCAATAATGAAAAACGAACCGTGCCTATGAACAAAAATAATTTATCTGCATGCTTTCATCTGTAGAATGCAACAAGCCTGACTCATGTTTCCTAATAAAGGATCAACCGAAGTACACATTTATAAACTCCTTCTTAATGTATAGCTCATAGCAAAGTAGAAAAGTACGCCATATCCATGTTCCTGAGTCATTCCACCCACACTATACACAGCTATATGACTAAATGCGCAGCATGCGGCCCTTCACAAATAACATAGACACCTGCAACCACAGAACCCATCAAGCAGATCGACATTACATATCATGAATGCTTGGTAACCTCTTCAGAGAAATTTATCAAGGAACAAATTGAAAGTGTTCTTCAAAAGCCAAATCATTTACAATGTCAGCAGGGTCCTTGAGACAAGAACCCATCACAACTTTCTATTAGAGCCCTCAAATAACACTGAGCTTCGGAGCGTGAAAAGCATAAAAATCTTAAAAATTGTTTCCTCGTGTAGTCTTTACCTGTCGCTTTTAAAGAGTGGCAGCTTCGGGCATGTGGTGTCACTCCGATCTGTGTGCGCATAGTTATGTGCAACCATGGTGAAACGGCACATGTACATACCTTATCACCGCACACCAGTATATAAGGAAGGCACAATTGAACAAAAGGAATTTTTGCCTCTTGGCTGTTAGCCAACATGTCCAAGTGCTCTCTTTGAGACATACCATGCCCTAGACATGACAGTGTATTGCATGTTTCTCTTTGCTTTTGTTTCCAGCAGGTAAAATATTACTGTGTCTACTGAGGTACCGATGATGGCATAAAGCACTTACTGCCAATTACTCAAGCTTACATGCATCCATAATGCTTTCCTTGATTCCAAAGCCTAACCAACAAAAAGGAATCTCTCCATGTTCATCCATAATTGCAGTCACTCAGCCCATTTCAAGTCATTTATTTATTGATTCGTTTAATGATGCCTCAAATTGTCCTTGCTGCGGTACTTAAGTACCGGAAACTGGACAAGTAGGAGCAAAATAACATCAACAGAATGCAAAATGCATAGACAGCAGACAGAGAATTTTAGACAACATATGCATAGAAGTTTTACGGAAAAGGTGGGTATTTGTGCTACGCGGCTTATTGGCCGTGGCTACGGTAGCTGGTAGACGTCCAATGAATTTACCAATAGCCATCTCCCAACTTATATACGCAGGTGCAAGCGACACAGGAGGGTGCGAGCACGAATACTGTGCGATAGATTTTTTCAGTCAATGTATTAAGTGCACATGATTATAAAGGTTGAACGGCATCGGAACAAAGGCAATTGCTGTCCCTTGCTGTAGGAACAAAAAAAATTAAAACGCATAGTGGTTTGTGCACATGGAAGGTAAAGTGCCTTTACAGCATCATTCAGGCAGTGCGAAACACAGGGACCAAGTATGACGCTGAATTTCGAAGTGTTAAAGTTTATAAATAACACAAACAATTAATCTCCAAATAATGGTAGAAAAGGTTGCAAAATATATGATTGTAAGGGCCTTTGAAAAATTAGCTTTTTCTACTCCTGTGTTGGCAATTTTATTTTTGACCTAAACCCGAGCATCAAAGCAAAGCAAGTCAGGGTTCTTTCCTTGTACTGTCAGAATAAAGGTTTTTTTTTTTGTCATACTACCAGATAATATCAGCAGTGCTGTATGGCATGTGGCATCGGCAATACCTCAAAGGGGTTTTGAAAGCGAGATAATAACGTTGCCTGGGATGTTAAAGCACGCCGCTTTGCAAATATTGTAAAAGAAAAACTATTTAGTGTGCTTTGCAGAAGCTGAGCGATCTGTAGTCAAAACTTGAATTTCCGCATCTGCGGGTGTTTCCCTGTCCTCTAGTCACTTTCTGCACGCTGGAAAGCTGGTGCTCCTCTGCCGGCCCCATCTCCAAGGGCAGAGCTTCCTGACCCGCCGGAGCTGCACGGTTTATTGGCCGTGGCTATTGCAGCTGGTAGATGTCCAATGAATTTAACCAATAGCCATCTCTCAACTTATATACCCAGGTGCAAGCGACGGAGGCGGGTGCGAGCACCCAATGCAGTGATGTATTTCAGAGGCCCTTTAATAATCAACTTGGCCAGATGTGCAACTGGAGAAAAACTGTATGGAAAGCCTGCGCACATCAAAGTAACGGAAAGTTTTTTGGGGGATCAAGACAAGTTGCTATGCCTGAGAGGAGTGAGGTGTGTTTTTCGCCCACAGTCTACACTTTGTGGAGTGAAATATTTTTGTAATGATTTAATTTCACCACTATCCTTCATGCATTCTGGAATACATATTGCAGCCACACTGCAGTTCGTTACCTACTGGAACATCAAATATTGACCAGTATGGCTCACACAAAAGGACAAATTTTTTTCAAGAGAGCTGCCTTCCATCAATGTCAAAGTTGAGACGCCAACAGTCACCTTTGTTAAACTGGAAAATTGCAACATGTTCATCATTGTAGGCGCAGTCACATTAAGAGTGCACAGGGTAAGCAGGTTGTCTGCAATTTTCCTTATAATCACCGAACAGCATCACCAACTTCCACGGAGCAAATTCCAAATGCTCACTCAGGGAAAATAGGATCAAACACAGTGCCAATAAGCACATAGGCGGGCAGTGATCTTGTGTTGCATGCGTACCAGGCGCCCGTGTGCTATGCGATGTCGGTGCACGTTAAATATCCCCAGGTGGTCTAAATAATTCCGAAGCCCTCCACTCCGGCATCTTTTTCTTCATCTCTTATTTCAGTCCCTCCTTTATCCCTTCCCTCACGGCGCGGTTCAGATGTCAGCCGATATGTGAGGCAGATACGGCGCCATTTCCTTTCCCCCAAAACCAATTTTCATTTTCATTTCATTCTGCGCCCCGAATTATTGCGAAGACCGCTGAGCGAAACCGTGGTTTTGAGGAAAGGAAAGGAAAGACGCGGCATCTGTCTCACTGCTCAGTGTACGCCTCAATCGCGGCGTGGCGAATGGCATCAAGAAAGGAGTGAAAGAAGAAAAAGAGAAATTAAGTGCCGTAATGCAGGATTCATGTTTAATTTGAATCAATTGAGGTTTATTGCATAACCGCGACCACTGTTCCGTTCACGGGTTCATCGACGAACCGACGGCGGCGTCCAACCGAGGCGAACGTCCCGGCGTTCTGCATAGCACGTGCTGGCGCCACCGCCACTTCTTCGGCCCGTGGCGAGCGCTGGTCACGCGCGTCGCCATACACAAAAAGTGGAGGAGGAAGGCGGCGAGCACGCTTGGGCTCGCAAAAGAAGTGCTATGAATGCAAAGGTTGTTAATGACAGAAGCTCTTCAAGAACTCCGTTGCGGCTACCACCGTCTATGAGCAGTTCTACCATGCTAAATGTCTTTACTCCAGGCATTTCGTGCTTACATCTATTCTAGGCGACGAGATAGATTGGATTTCTTTCAGTGAATCTCGCTGCATGCTCGAGGGCGACGCTGCATGCGAACGGATCAGACGTATGTAAAAAGAGCGCCCAGTATCGACCAGCGGAAACCGAGGTCCCTTTTCAAAGCGCTCTGTAGTGCTCGGATTTCTTTTCCTTCGCGCCTCTGAAAAAAAGTATTCAGCTTTTGACAACTGAGGCACAACGCGCTCAGTGCTAAAGGCTCAAGCAGACTTTCATGCGTAGTGAAACGCGGCACTACGTCACAATGAGATGGTGAGGGTCGTGATCGAACTCACTGTGCGAGAAAGCAAAGACGGTTCTAAAATATGCCTACGGGGAATTGTGCTAACCCGCCGTGTTGGCTCGGTGGTTAGAGCGCTCGGCTACTAATCCGGAGTACCCGGGTAAGAAGCTGACCGCGGCGGCTGCGTTTTTATGGAGGAAAAACGCTAAGGCACCCGTGTGCTGTGCGATGTCAGTGCACGTTAAAGATCTCCCAGGTGGTCGAAATTATTCCGGAGCCCTCCACTACGGCACCTATTCTTCCTTTCTTCTTTCACTCCCTCCTTTATACCTTCCCTTACGGCGCGGTTCAGGTGTCCAGAGATATATGAGACAGATACTGGGCCATTTCCTTTCCCCCCAAAAAACCCAATTATTGTGTAAATAGTTTGTACATATTACTTCTCCCCCTGTCCTCTACTCCTGTCCCCTCACCTCTTTCATTTCATTTCTCCATTCTGCCTGCTGTCCTTTATTTCCGCTGCCCCAGCTCAGGTGCTTCAGTATCGATGGCAGATGCCGGGGCTAGCAAAAATCTTTTCCTTCCTTTTTACTATTATTTTTAATAAAACCACTACCACCACCACCTTTATCCCTTCCCTTATGGCGCGGTTCACGTGTCCACCGAGATGTGAGATAGATACTGCGCCATTTCCTTTCCCCAAAAACTAATTTTCAATTTTCATTGTGCTAAGTCGGCTTGAAGGCTGAGGAGTGCGGAGAATTGAGAAGCGGTGCTCACCTTTTACAGCTGTCTCGCCGCACTCACTGGAGCCACTAACGAAGAGGAATGCTGCTCAGGTACAGAAAAAGTCTTTTCTCAGTCAATATTGTTTCCAGAATGACGGCCTCAGCGCGCGAGTCGCAAGGAACATGCATCGACACACAGTCAGCTCAGGGAGAGCACGCGCTGCGTGGCCTCGCGCAACTCTGCTCGTGCAACTCTGCGCTCGACTGGGGCTCCCTCTATCTATTCCGATCCTACTCTTCTTTGGGGCAAGCGCCTAGGGACATGCCTTGAAACCTGTGTGCGATTTTATTCACGGGTATATAATTGCATCAGGTCGATTCTTATGCTAAAATTGGAATTCAAGGCTTTTCATTTCCTTTTTCTCACCTTTTTTCTCCAAATTTGCGTCTTCTTCACAAAATTATCCAATTACTCCACTAATTACACATGTGTGCTTTTGTATCAACAATGTACCCTGGCCAATCCCCCATCGTGGGTACGTGCCATTCATCCAGAGGCCATCATCATTATCATAAATTCTGCTTCTTATTATCGTCCATTAGATTTCCAAGCTGAGAATGCGTGCAAGCACGTTTTTTTTATTACCATCATTCTCCGTGCAAAATAATTTTGTTTTACCCGTTATTTTTATTTTAAATTTCTTTTGAATGTACCAAGACTTCCAGAACGTTAGTGTGGTATAAGCTGGATTTGCTTTGGTACAAAATAAACAGTGAGCGAAAGAGAGATAAACAAAAATATTTCTTATGCTTTATGATACGCACCAGACTATCTACGTTTCTTGTAGAGCTGGCGAAAAAAAAAACGAATTCTTTCGTGCTTAGCGTGAATCTATATCCGGTCTAGCAACGACACCCGTAGTGGCTCAATCTTTTGAAGCTATTTTGAACCCCATGTACGTTCGACAACACCAATAGCACTGTACCAGTAGTTAGCGTCGTTAGTTCCATGTAGAAATTCGGTAAGTAAATGCTGTATTGCCTTTAAAAAATCACTAGCGTGTAAATAAGCTCGTTATA
The DNA here is from genome assembly GCF_052857255.1 of Amblyomma americanum. Classification (NCBI taxonomy): domain Eukaryota; kingdom Metazoa; phylum Arthropoda; class Arachnida; order Ixodida; family Ixodidae; genus Amblyomma; species Amblyomma americanum. The sequence continues at coordinate 355,764,208 of NC_135497.1, forward strand.
TTCCTCTTGAGGGATTTTGAGGATGCAAAACCTTTGCAATGCGCCGTGAGGACCACTTTTACACCATGCAGTTAGGGACAAGCTTTGTGGTTCGGAAACGCGTCGGCGCCTTCGCGACAGTAACAAGAATGCGTTGTGGCGCAATAATTCTGATTGATTTGTCAGTGCTGAAACATGAAGCATCCTTTTTTTCAGGCAATGGATGTCGGCACGTTCTGTGGATGGTGACCGAAGCAGCGATAGGGATCTGTCGGACGATGAGAAAGACAAAACCACACGAGAGGAAGCGCGCAGGGCGCCTAGTTCTCATATAGAGTCACTCAACCAAGCAGAGAAGAAGGCACCTCTGGCGCCGCTGCCAACTACTCATGTTCGCCTGGACAAAATGAACCACTTGCCTTATTGGCTTGACAAGCGTGGGCACTGGAGACAGCGTTCTTGCAACCGCCTCAGAAAGCTATCTTGAGAAAAGTACACTGCTGCCTGCTACGAGCATTTTCAGGCTTTGCTGAGAAGCGTACCGGCTAGGAGGTCGCCGTCGACGGCTATACTCTGAAGAAGATGCATGAAGAAGAGGCAGGAAGTATCCCGCGTTCCACTTAGCAAAACAACACATTCACTGTTCGATCCGTGATTTCTATTCACATAAGATATATGGCAATACCTCTGGGTGGCGCCACGTGAAACGGCTGAGTGAAAACGAGACTGTGACACTGCCCTTTGTTTCAACAGAGACCGAAACTTTTTTGGATTGTTTGACTGGGAGGGCTGCAAGTCCTTGTCATGCTAATGAGAGACGTCATCACACTGCAAGAGCCCCAGGGATCAATTTTTGGAAGCTACCTCATATTTGTGCATTAAATTGTGTTATCACAGTTCGTTCCTGTTCATTTTTCCAGCCTGCGTCTTGTTTATCTCCATATCCTATGTTTTTCTTCTTGTCAACAAAAATTGGCTAGCTGTAACTGCATTGTGTATCATATATGACAAGCGAAGAAAATGCTGTCGCAAGTCAAAACCGCGTGGTTTCTCTGAAAACTAATTTTGGTTTGGCTGTTTCTGTTACAGAACTAGGCCACTGAATTTTTTGCGCGCAAAAATAAAAATTCATGCATGCAATAAGGAGGTAATGCATATAATAGTTGGGTGGGCGCTCATTCCTGGAGCCTATAGGCTTTTGCCACCGCTCTTGCCCGGTTGTCCAGCAAAATCTGGTCTTCCGAATTTGAGCTTGACAGGGCCGCCGCCCTCTTCCCCCCCCCCCCCCCCCCCAGTCCTGAGTTATTTGGTTATTGATTCTAGTATAGGTGGGCTTTCCTGGCATGGATATACCTTACGGCATAAGTTAGCCGCTTCGGCGCGGAAGGCGGAATACGGATCGTATTAATTTGGATACATATCGCTGTGTTTGACGAGCTTTATCTGAGTGTTCGACTTCAAATTTCTTTAGAATGGCCCCATGCTTCCTGTTTACATTTTCGTGCGGTTCGGCGTAAACTTTCCTCGTTGATCTTATGTGTTAGATTAAAACACTATAGCTTAATAGCGGTTTTGAATAGTTATGTTCCTGCGAATTTTGGGGGACCCGGAGTAATAGCGCGTGGTCATTGGCGTGAGCACCCTCGTTTCCAACATCCGCAGTGTACTAGAATCCAAATGACTATGGGTTTAAAGTCTGCCTTCTTTAGTTCTGAGTATTCTATATGCGTATTTACCAATCCTTCCACTGGTATAGTTGCGACCTGTAATCTAGGAGTCCGCAATTGCACAGGACACCTTCCGGGAAACCATCGCCAAAGCAATTGCCGCCGCTGCCACCTGGGCGATTCCCTGGCACCGAATTGATGCCCCATTAACTAATTCCCGTGGCGCGCCCGTGGATGCTGTGGTTGACATCCTGTTGGCCGGTACTTTTACATGCATGTAAATTGTCTGTTCCAAGCCGCCTCATGTTCTCCTGGGGGCGTTCACGCTAACATTTCTTCTTATGAATTTTGGGGTGCATATTTCTCGCAAAGGTCTGCACATCCATCTTGCTTCTAAGCTGGTCTTCCAACAGACGGCAGGAAAAATAGGGGCGGGAGTACCTGATGAATGTGGCAATATAGGCATGCTCTCGAGAGCAGCATCTTTCATTTTATTTAAAGTTCCGCGGGACTGCGGCTAAGAACCAGTCGGTAGCTGCCTCAGTGTGTTCTTTTTAGAGGGTGACTGAAATAGGCAACCCTGGCTGATGTGCGAAGACGACTGTAAGTTGGCACTGGCCGGTCGTGGCGAAGGCGGTGCGGGGTTGGCAATATTGTTTTTATTTCTTCTTATTTGCGGGCATTGCTTTGTGTTCCTTTATGCCTACTTTATGTAAGCTGGCACTTGTGGCGCCTTTGGGGTGGTGACGTAAAGGTACTCGTATCAGACCCTACTCAACGTGTTGCTGCTGCATCCACCCCGTTTGGAAGCAGCTGTAAAAGGGGAAGGCGGACCGACTGAGCAAAATAATAAATAGGCATATATAGTTTCCTACTGAAATCTGCTTTAATTAATCACAACCTTTCGGGTCCATGCCAGCTATTTGCACAGTGCGTCTGACAGTGGACAGAAGGGTTTGAAGATTAGATCGATGTGGCAGATAGGATATGGGGTTTCGGAAGGAATTTTCCTCAACGCCCTATCCCCACTTGTTTTCAGCCTTTTTGCTTCCCGGTAATCATAATTTCTATGTTTACAAGAAATGACATCACGCCCTCGACTCTGCGTCACACCCCAGCAACGAAGAGGGGTGGCCGCAGTGCGGCGTTGCTGGAACGGCGGTTCTTTGGGGTCGTTGCTGAGTGCGCTTATCGCTAGTTGCGATTTCTGTCTTCAGCAGATGGGGAATTAGAATTACTAGCACTGCAGCCCCAACGAGAATCGCGTTAGTGAAAATTTAAAGCTGAATGCAGATAGTTATTGCTCCCGCAGCGTCAAATCATAAACTAGAACGAGAACTGTGATATTAAACTGTCTAATATTTTAATTTGACTACTGAATCCAGTTGTTCTCAGTCAGCGCAAGTTGAAATATATGTGGCTCTTTGAGGCAGTGTTGACGCTTGTCCGTCAGCAAAATGCGCGCGTAAGGGGAAAAAATTGCATTTAAAAATCCTCGCGTCAGTCGATTAAAAATCGTGACGAACTGACCGAAAAGGTCGGGAGGCCGCCGTTTTGATGTGAACGGCAGTGTAGCGTATATATAGCCTCTGAGATCGGCGAGGAAGGGTTCTGAGGAACGCATTTCATTTTCGGAATCGTCCGGTAGTGGCGCCACCTGTATTTCTGTCCTTGGTCGTTCGTAGCTTGATAAAGCTGCGTTTTCGGTGAAATTGGTCAATTTACGATTAGAACGTCGTACCCAGTCGATACAGGCCACAGGCCAACTACATCCGCTACTGCTGCACTCTATCTCGAAGAGACCGTTTTTTTTACTCGCAAAAATAACTTTAATCATTAACAAAGATCTTTATTGAATGTTTTTTTTTCACCTTGTTATTGTGTTACCGCGCTGTTTTGTCATCACGCTGGTAGTTTCAACGTACTGTTGTTACGGGCGTTTCATGCAGTGTTTTCTCGGCGTGCAATTTCCCCCTCGTCGTGTGGAGCCGAACGTCATGCTATTTGGACGCATGTTCTTTATTTGCGTGCTGTCACCTCAGATGCTAGAAAATTTCGAGCGAGCTTTCGAGGCAGTTTGTGCAGCAAGCCGAAAAAATTAAGGCCTCCGTTGTACGTCAGATCTATTCGGCTGCATTTCATGAGGTATATAAATATTACGAGTAGTTACCCTCCGCCATTCGCATCACAGGTACAGCGTCTGCATCTTGGCCGGAAGTATCCAATGCCAGGTGGTACACACCGCACCGAATCGTCTCGAAGTGAGCTCCTGCTGCGGTCGTGCAGTGAATGCGGTCGCAGCGCTACCTTCCCGTGAAATACCTGGCGCCTGGCGCACGCGTATGTAGCTCGCATCCACGCATGTACATTGCTGTGGTACCGCACCAAAGCGAGCGCTTTGATTGACCGTCCGGCAGATTTTATGTTTGGCCTATTGCAACAGCGAGACTCGAAGGTAGCTTCCCTGTTCGCTATTGTAGCACGAATCAGCCACTGCAAGTCCTTGTTCTCGTGGGCAAACCTTGCGGTCGCATTTTTAGGAACAATGCGAAGATGCGACGAGCACTTGCGTGCACACATGCGCGCGTTGTGAAACGCACACGTACGTTGGTCATGAAGCCATCATTTTTCTGCGTTGCATCGAATTTTAAATCTGAATGTAGGCAAATCTCTGCTTCTATCTAACATTGCTACCCTACCGTGGCCAAGTGTTGCTCGAACGCCGACCAACAAAGTCCCGCGATTCGAGAGTTGCACTGCTCGCTCTCCACATGGCACAGCCCCAATGTTCATTTTGGGAAGACCGTTAAACGGATGTTTTCGTCTCCTGGAAATCACCGCAGAAGCATCGTCGCCAATCAATGGCACCTGAGCATGCATATAAGCGCCACGGGATGCGCCCTTCTGAGCTTTAGTTTCGGCGATGTCGGCGTAAAGCGGCATGCGCGTGTTCTGGCTGCCTGGTCGGCTTCCTCTGTCAGACCAGCTCCATGCTGTCGCTCTTCTTCGAGTATCCATTCTCAGTGACACTGGTCGAAGACGTCCGCAAGAACCTACTCTTCCCGGCTGCATCTGTGTGTCCGCTTCGATGGTCTATGAAGTGCATTACCTGAACTTATCAAGGAAATAAATTGCGCACAGTGCTCAAATTATAGCGCCGAAAGTTGAGTGTACTTGCGAGCGGGACCTTTAGCGCAGTAACGAGAGCGCCCTCGCCTTTTCAAATCGTGTGCAAAACAAAATGCAGCCCTTGCATTTCTCCTAAGTCGGGTAATCACTGGCGGCATAGATAAAAACCCGTGCCGTTTTTAGCATTTGTAAACTTTATGATGTGACTGGCCGGTAACTGCATACTCATTTGCAGGATGGACATTTCCTAGCTCTGTCGCCATTACGTCAGCTCGTGTACTGGCGAAGAAGAGGCGAGCATGACGCAAGTCATGCGCAATTCACTTCACGCGAGGGCTAACGCAGTTTCTACCTAGGTGAATACGGGTTTGCGATGTCAAGTGAACCATAATTTCGCCATGCACGTGCGTCAATTTGTTAGCTGTTAATGCGACTTTTTACCTCGTGCAAGCCGCATATCCTGCTATAAATGTGGAACTCCACAGGGAGTATTGCCTTCACGGTGCTGCCGCTGTTGCCAGTGTCAACTTTCGCATAATAACGCTGGGTGTACGCAGGGTTTTGGAAGGAAGAGCTGTGAAATGAAACTATTGCTATACAGAGATCGGTTTGGGGAAGAAAACGAGGCGAAATCTTTGTTTGTTTATGGGGGTTTCACACCCCAAAGCGACACGGGCTATGAGGGATGCCGTAGCGAATGGCTGAAGGAAGTTTCGACCACCTGCGGTTTTTTCGACGTGCACGGACATCGCACAGTATACGCGCCTCTAGCATTTCACCTCCATCCAAAATGCGACCATTGGGGCCAGGATCTAGCACGCGTCTTTCGGGTCAGCAGTCGAGCGCCATAAGCACCGAGCCACCACGAAGGTTGCCAGGCGAAGTCTTGAAGACATGGTTGAGAAAACGCCGAGGCTCACTATATACCCTCTAAATTATACGGATGATTCATGGTGGTACCTGGCGTGCAGCCGCTCTCACGTGTCCCTTGTTTTCAGGCACACGTCGAAAGACCGTCCTTTGGCTTCTGGCAGCAGGTCTAACCCGCCACCTGTAGCGCCTCCTGTCTTGGGGCGATTTTTTTTGCGGGCTGGGAAACATTGTTTTTGTTTCTTTTTCTCTGCCCATACTAATATAAGTCTTGCGTCGACTTTGCCGGTAACCTCGCCGCAATCGCGCACTTTTTCAGCAACTGAATTCACCTACAATAGGTAATTGCCTGCAAAGCAACTAGGCAAACCTAAATACGAAGCTTATAGTTAAGCGTCCAAAGCGCGCCATCCACTCGCGTGAATGGCAGCGGATGCATGCATAACGGAAGTCAGCAAGATTATCCGTCTGCATAAACCCACTTCGGAGAAGATTGCAGCTGCAGTTGAAATTTTAGCTAATATAGCAGTAAAATAACAACTCTGAGAGATCTTGCTTCGGCCTGCACCGAACGCTGCTCAACGGCCTGCGCTCTGGGTATGGACCATTTTCAACAGAGGCCAGCGACCACAAGAACAAATTTCACTTGTGAAAGTCTGCCGTCACGTAAACGAACAACATGCGCACAGCAGTGTGTTGGGCACGCCTGAGCAGGCGAACCACAGCAATCACGTATTGATAACCACTGCGGCGACGCCATGTTGCGCTAACAATGCCAGCAGCCAGTATGGCAGAGGTTCATGATCAAAATAAGCACTCCTCTGGTAAAAATTTCAGACCTGGTGCGCTTTATCTCAAGCACGAAACGCACTGCGTCAAGTACCGCTAAGGTTCTTACTCATTCAGCGGTTTTTTTATATGCTAACTTTGTAATTGAAACTTGTCTCGTATTTCCAATTTTTACAGCGTTGTGTATTTTGCTTGACCTATGCAACGAGATTCATGAGCCTTTGCCTAATCAGGCAGCTGCAGGACAAAGGCCACTTAGCCTTGTTTTCCGCCAGCAACCACCGTATTCCAGCCAAGTACATAACCTTAACACCGTCCTTGATATTTCAGTACTTGTCCGCACTCTTAGTGGATATGTATTTTGTTCAGTGCATTTCCATTATGAGTCACATGAGGACCTATGTCCCTTTTCACCGGGAAGTGGTGTAGAATATTCCACTGTCATGCGGGAAGTTCTACATTGGGCAAACGGGCAGGTGTATAAATGTACGCATAAAAGAGCAGAAGAGAAAGGTGCGCGTCAGCTGTGACGGCCATTTGGCTATGCATTGCAAAACGTGTGACTATTGCCTACCTTGCCGACCACTTTTTTTCACTGTACAGTTATTCGCCATGATGACAACGACCAACTAACAAGTGAGGTTGTAGATGCCTCCGAGATGGTGCGAACTGGAACCAAGTGTGTCATCAGGAAGTCGTTAATTCATCCAAAACTGTAAATTGAATATATGGCGCGAACAGCTGGTGCAGGCGTGCGTATTTCGCTCTGATGACGTTGTCTTCGTCTTAGTGGTTTTCGGTTCTACGCACATTTCCTGCCCAAAACCATTTGTGCTTACTTTATAAACCTCTTGTTAGCCTCATTAAGCATATTAGGTCTATATTTTTCTCAAAATTAAATAATAGTGCACAAAAAATCAGGACAAACGAGAAGACAAGGACAAGCGTCAAATTTCAACTGAGGATTAGGCCAATCGCATGATGAGGAACATAGATATACAGGTGTCGAAAAAATGCAAAATAAATGAAACGAAGACAACGTCATCAGGCGCACAATTATACACCTGCCCGTTTGGCCGATGTAGAACTTTCCGCATGACCTTAGAATTTTGTACACCAATGCCCATCGAGAAGAGATATAGGTCTTACTGTATCTAATACATCAGCCGGGCTTTCGCCTCTTGCCGGGCAACGCATCCTGCACAAGCTCAGCAATCTTTCAGGTGCCGTGAATGCTACTTTGAGTTCGGTTTGAGCGTTCAAAGGGAGCAGACGTGTTTTCTCAGGGCTCTCTCTTCGCAGCGCCTAAGCCTTCCTCGCGTCGACGGGCTCCACCATGGAGCCCAGGTGCCCCGGACAAGTTCGCCGCGAGCCGAGTGCGTTGAGGCCGCTGCCGAGGTCGGTCAGCCTTAACGCTCGCCCTTGTGATGCTGCCACCCTGACCAGACTGCTGGTGGCACTGGAGCGTGTCACTCAGGAGGTACAGCTTGCCAACCTGTCCCCGGCCGAGGCGGTTGCGTCAGTTCAAGCCCTGCAACTCCCTGGACCGAGCCGGGAGCAACCACGTGGGTCGGCTGCTGCACCACCACCAGCGGCCTTGGCAACGATGGCGGGCCTCCCCATTACCATCCAGGGGGCCCCAGAGAGTGACTCACCACGTGCAGCCGTGGTCTCGGACGTGGGATACGAGGCCATGGACGAGTCCACTCACCGGAAGCGCCGTCGCTCGCCTTCCCCATCCGCTGGGAACACCGATGGCCGCGGAAGGCAACCACGTGGCGCAACAAGAAGTGGGGCAGGCAGCCTCGCCTCGTCGCCCGGCCGGACCGCATTCCAGGGGACCCGAGCAGCACAATGGCGGGCATTCCGCCTTCGCCCAGACCAGGCCGCCATTGCGAACAGCCCTCCTCCTCTCCGCTCAGCCTCGCCCCACCCAGCGCGAGGGAAGAGGGGCCTCTCTCCCACATCCTCTCCCACGCAAGCTGCCGGGAGGCGAGATACGAGGGAGTCGGCGCCGCCGGGCCGCCGCGAGGAAACAGAGGAAGCGGCTGAGCTGGTGGAGGAAGCGGCCGAGCTGGCGGCGGGCGGTACATTCTCATCCACGCAGCAGCAAGCCGCGCACAGCTCCAGCGGAGTGGAACCGAACTGCTGCCTGGTGCCGTGGAGGCAGCCAACGTCGCGGGCCCAGCGGCGACGCCAGGCTGCCCTGGTCAGGGCTTCCACCGCGGTGCAGGTCCCGGACAACGTCCATGAGACATTCTCTTTCGCCCAGCCCAGCGGGACGCGGCCTACTCGCGCGAACAAGGCTGGGAGCTGGCGGAGGAGCTTGGGCCGCGGCCTGGAGTCCTGGCAGTCCGCGTCAACACTCGGCGTGGTGTTGTGGCTGAGGACGTGGAGACTGCAGCCACCAAGCACGAGTTGCTCGCCACCGCGGTGATCCGCGGAATGGCTGTGAGCGCCAAGGAGCCTGCCCCACGGAACCAATGCGCTGGCCTGGTGTTCGGGGTGGACGGGCGCCGGACGGTTGCTGAGCTGCTCGCCGCTACGGAATCAGCCGTGCCTATAGTGTCGACGTCGCTTTCTGACAGCACGCTGACTGTCAGATTTGCGGCGCCGGTGCCCCCGGCGCATATTTACATTTGCAGGCGGCGGTTGGCTGTACGGGCCTGCAGACCCCGTCCACTGCAGTGCGGAAGGTGCAGCGGACTGGGCCACACCACCGGGGCCTGCCGGGCTCCACATCGCTGTACCCGCTGCGGGGGCCCCCACGTGCAGGAGGGCGCCTGTCCGCGCCGCAAGCCGCGCTGCATTAACTGTGGCGGGCAACATGCGGCCACGGACCCCGCGTGCCCTACTGGCAGCGCGAGCGACATGTGGCTACCGGGCTCGCCACATCACAGGTGCCTCTGTCTCGGCGCGCGGTCCGGGCCATGGTCACCGCGGAAACGGCGCCCTAGGCCTCCCTGCAGCGCCGCACTACACCGCCTGGCACTCTTTCGTACACAGGTGGTGACCGGCGGACGGAGTCAGCGTAGCCAGCAGCTTCCACAGCGGGACCGGCAGAGACCGGGCCCGCGTACATCCCGCCAGGCATCACTCGCACCTGCTGCCAAATTCCCAGGCCAGCCTACGGATGCACGGGACCGGGAGATTGAGATGCTCAAGCTCGCCCTGCGGGCGCTTAGCTCCCTGCTTCCGGAGGTCTCAGAAGGACGCCGGGCATGCTTAGAAGTTGCAGGCTCTCCTCGACTGGATGCCACCCAACATGGCTAGTCGCCGGTCTCCACCACGGATCCCCACAATCCTGCAGTGGAACGTGCGATCTCTTGCAGCGCGGTACTCCGAGCTTTGCGTGCGCATCAACGAAAGCACGCCGGAGGTTATCGCGCTGCAGGAAACATATGTGCGGGTCCACGATGGGGAGCCGCAACGGCGGCTACCCGGCTATGTTGGTTATCATTCGGCAACTACATGTGAGGAGAAGTCCTGTGCTGCAGTTCCCTGTGAGAACCGCTCCCATCGGCCTTGGAAATCGCGATGTGCAGTGTATGTGCGGCGGGATGTACAACATAGTCTCGTTGGCTCGGCGGCGGCGACAACCGATGCCCAGGAGTGTGTGGTGGTGACAGTGCGCGTCGGTGGTGTCGACACGTCGTGGCCTGTGTTTACGTGCGCCCAGCTGTCGCGTGGAACGCGCTGTGTTTTCGTGCAGTGAGTTCGTGTTGTGCCCCACGCCGAATCATCTGTGGGGACTTCAACGCTCACCACAGTGCGTGGGGCAGTGTGCACCACTCCGCGCGAGGAGACGACCTGCACGACACAGCAATGCAGCTGGGACTCACACCAATGAACACCGGCGAGCCCACCTTCCGACGACGCGGAGCACCGGGCTCCTGCATCGACGTTGCCTTCGCATCCAGAGGCATCGAGGCGATATGGCACCGATCACCATCTCTCTGGGGCTCGGACCACTACTCCATCCTGATTGAACCCACTGCGACGGAGGCGCGCGCCACACGCACATATTCCATTGTCAACTGGAGTGCGTTCAGGCAGGCTGTAGACGAGGCGGCCGCTTCAGGCGCCCCATTTTTCACCAGTCTGGTACGGAGCACCCTCGCACCCACCCGAAGAGCAGAGGTGAGGGCGGGGCAGCCCACACCTCACAACAAACTGCTCGAGCTGCGCGAAAAAAGGGACCACGCAGAGCGAAGGGCGTGACGGACAGACAGGGGCGCCGACTGGATGGTCTACATCCGCCTGGACGCGGCAGCGCGCCGCCACGCGAACTAACTGTACCGCCGGCAGTGGGCTTCGTTATGCCAAAGGATGGATGAAGACGCCAGCTCGCGGAGTCTGTTCGACAACCTGCGGCGCATCACGGAACCAACAGGCAAACCCGCAGCCACTTGCCGCCCTGGCGATATCTAGCGGGCTCAGCGACGAAGAGCTCGCTGAACGGTTTGCCGACCGGTTCGTGCCGCTAAGCCCCGCAGGTGCAGCTAGCATGGCTGCACTCGAGAGCCCCGGAAGCGGTGCCACTCCCTCTCTCGTCACCTCGGAAGGTCCTTGCGACGCGCCTTTCACCGCGGCGGAACTGAACAACGCGCTGCAGCGCTGCCGCCGCCGATCGGCGCCCGGACCGGACGGGGTGACCTACCAGATGCTGCGAAACCTGGATGCGGAGCAACGACAGATCCTCCTGCAGCAGATCAACCTGGTGTGGGAGCACGGGGAGCTACCGGAGGACTGGCGCACCGCGGTCGTCTGTCCTGTCCGAAAGCCAGGGCGCCCACCTACGGAGCTGACCGGATACCGACCAGTGGAACTAACATCGGCGGTGGGTAAGCTCATGGAGCATATGGCGTTGAAACGTTTGAACGAGCGAGCCGCGGATGCTGATTTGTTTTTGTGGGATGCGGTGCACGGTAAATTCGATTTCGGACGTTGTCACGGCTCTGGAACGCGCCAGGGCGGCAAGACAGGTTGCGCTGCTGCTGCTGGACGTCTCGAGCGCTTTTGACAACGTCCATCGCGCACCAATTCTCGCGGTGCTCGAGGGAGCAGGTGTGAGCGGGCGCCTGTTGCAATATGTTCGCGGCTTCCTGAGCGGACGCACCAAGCGCGTACGAGTAGGGGGCAATTTCTCCGAGCCTCGTCCGGTGAAACTGAGCGTGCCGCAGGGGTCTTTCAGATCCCCGTTTTTGTTTAACGTGGCCATGTCGGTGGTGCCGGCCTGCCTCCCTAAGAGCGGCCGACACCATGTGTACATGTCCATGTATGCGGACGACATTGCTCTGTGGTGCCGGGGGCCACCGGGCGAGGCGCTACGCGTGCGGGAGTGCCTGCAGGGAGCGCTGACAGCAATTGATGCCTGCTTGCGCGGCCCAGGTCTGTCGCCGAGCGCGGAAAAATCGGTAGCCATGGCTTGCGTTTCCCTCTCGCGCGCGCGCCTTGCGCCACTGTTGCTGGACGGGACTCCGATTGTTTGGCGTAAATCAGTGCGGTACCTTGGCCTCGACATCGACTGGCGCCTTTCCTTCCGCCCCGCGGCGACCAAGGCCTGTTTGCAGATGAAGAGGATCACCGCCGCCGTGCACAAGCTCACCGCTCGAGGCCAGGACATCTCACAGCAAGCCGCGCTGCGACTGTACAACGCCGCAGCATTGGGGGCAGCACTCTACGCGTTGGCGCTCGTCTCGGTGCGCAAGCCGCGCTGGAGGAAACTGGAGCTCCAGCACCGCAAGTCCCTGCGCGTGTGCCTCGGCCTGCCTAAGAACTCCCAGTGCGCCGCAACACTGGCCGCGGCAGGAGCGTGGCCTCTCCAGCTCCAAGCAGCGCGCAGGGCATTGCATCATATCGACCGTCTCCATCGCGCACCGGACGGCGGCTCGCTTCTGCAACGAATACGCACGCACCAACGCTCACGAATGGGTGCGGCGTTACAGGAATATGAGCGCCTCACAGAAGCCGCCCCCCCCCCCCCTACGGCCCCTGCCCGCCCTGGCCTGCTGCCTCGGAGATACAGCGAGAAATCGTCGGCATTGCGGGAAAGGGGAGCACACCCCTGTGCGCTGTGCAGCTGCTGACCAGAGCCGTCCTACTCGAGGAGCTTCAAGACCATCTCCTCGTGTACAACGACGGCTCAGTGGTCCGCGAAAGCCACTCCCTCGAAGCGGCGGCTACTATACCCGCCCTGCGGCTGCACAGCCAGACACACACCACCTTCCTGGGCTCCTCCACCACGGCGGAGCTGATTGGGATCCAGCTGGGATTGGACCTGCTGCTCTCCATCGTCCCTTCGCCACCCAGGAGTGCTCTGCTGTGCGACTCCCGCGCGCCCTCACCCGACAGTAGTGCAAGGGCGTGGCACTCCATTAGTGCGCGACATCCGCGCAAGCGTCTCGTGCTTAGCGCAGCAAGGATGCGTCGTGCGCTTACAGTGGGTGCCCGGCCACTGCGGCATCACCGGCTACGAGGAGGCTGACGAACTCGCGACCGCCGCACACCAGCTACCGCCACGAGATCTCCCCCTTGCGCTGGAGGTCGTGCGAGCGGTCATTCACGAACATCTCCGACGGCAGCACCCAGACCCACGCATCGCCAGCATCAACGGCTGCCGCGCTCTATCGCGGTCGCAACGCGCAATGATCCTCCGTGCGCGCATCGGCTGCGTGTGGCCCGGGGACCAACGGGTGCGTCACGGAATCGCGACGAGTGAAGAGTGTGATGGATGCGGTGCAGTGGAGACAATGGACCACCTGCTCTTTCGCTGTACCGCGTTCGCTGATGCTCGTCGCAATATGCTCGCGGCCTACAGAGAGCTGGGCCTGCTCCCGGACTCGCTCAAGACAGTACTGTGGCCGCAGGGCAGTGCGCGCACCCGTGAGCGAACAATGTGCGCGTGTTTTTTATTTTCCTTCTCTGACTGTACGCGCGCACGACCTGGACAACTTTATTTGGACTCTGTAAATAGTGTAAATATGACTACTCCCTATGTCCTTTCTTGCTATCCCCTCACCTCTTTCGTTTCTCTTCTTCATACTGCCTTCTAACCTTAATTTCCGCTGCCCCAGCTCAGGTGCCGCCGATACAGTGATGGCAGATGCCGGGGTGAGCAAAAATCTTTTAACTTCCTTTTTATTATATTTTCTTGATTAAACACTTACTACGACTACTACAATGCAACTTTCACGTGTTACTGCTGGCCGATGTTCGATTTACAGCATCTCACATACACGTTCTTATACTTCTTTCAGGGACCTGTCAATCAGTTCATTCAAATTCGCCGCTTGGTTATAGTCAAATTTAAATCAGGCCGTTGCAGACGGCTTGCGCCTCTACTATTTCTATCTCACCTTCCTGCCGTTATGAGATACAGATAATGTATCGGACGCACGCGCTAATGGAAGATCCCCCACGGTGCAGCCCCCGTCAAAAATATACAGTCCAAGGAGTACGCTACAAAGCTGTTTAGCGGGACTCCCTCCTCATACACGAAATGTTTCAGGAAGGCTTTCAAAAATTTTCAAAAATAGGCTTTTTGGTTGTTAAAGACGGCTTCTGTGGCCTAGTATTGTGGTGCTGCGCAGGACGGCATCTCGATGAAGACTCGTTCCTCGCCCCCCCCCCCCCCAGGCAAACGCCAAAAAGTATGTATATATATATATATATATATACATACAGACACTGAGTACGTCACACGCACGCGCTGAGCATCACAAGAGTAAAGTACTCAAAAACCATTATAAACAATCGTGGCCGCTTTGCACTCTGAAGAACCACGCCTTTTCGCCTGTAGTCCTTGACCCAAACAGAATCTCCTGGCACAAAAAGGTGAAGGGCAGCATGCCTGCGATCATAATTTTGCCTCTGATTCTCCCTGAAAGCTGCGTCTTTGTCCCGCGCTTCTTTCAGATTGGGCGTCTTAGCTGGCTACTCCTTTGGTTGGAGAGGCAAGGTAGTGCGGAGCCGCCGCCTCTTGAGTAGCTCTGCTGTCCTTTTGTGTAGGGGTCCCGGCGTGTCCCTGTACTCTAACAAAGCCAGATGTAGGTCACAAGAATTTACAAACAGATCTTTCACGGTTTTAACCATTCTTTGTACCTCCCCGTTTGCCTGCTGGTACCTAGGGCCACACGTCACACTTTTGAATCCATCAACCTGCGCGAACTGTTTCAACTCTTGGCCGACAAATAGACCACCGTTATCTGATACCACCGTTTCCGGTATGCCGTGCGTAGAATGCACTATTTTTCTATGATAAATACCTTCAGTGCTGCTAAGAGAGGTCAGCGGACACAATACCGGAAATCAAGAAAAGTAATCCACCATGAGCAAGTAGTCACAGCATTTCACGTGGCAGATATCCGCCGCAACCCTTTGGCATTGCAGAAAAGCCGTCTCGGTCGGAATCATCGGCTTGCACGGCTGGAGGCGAAATTGGGAACAAGCGCGGCAGTCGGCATTGAATACCGCAAGTTGAGAGCTTAAGTCTGGCCACCACACGGACTCCCATCCCCCTGTTCTACATCTCACAACACCCTGGTGGCCCTCATTAAGCAGTTTTAACATTCTGCTTCTAATGCAGTGTGGCATAACAAGGCGAGTGCCGTGCATGAGGACACCTTTACATACGCTCAAAACGGCACGATCCTTCCTACAGGGCCTTCAAACGGCCGATAACGAAGGTAGACTAGGTCAGCCCTCACGGACATAGCGACAAAATTAACATACGACAAGTCTAGTCCGTTTGTTCTTCGGCTACTAGCCTGAAGTGCTCCGACTCGATTAACTCCAATACGGCAAAATTACAGTTGACTTCATCGACCGAAAGGAAGTTCTTCGTCTTTTGGCCTCGCATTGGTGCTCTGGAGAGTGCATCAGCTATTTACAGATTTTTGCCCGGGACATATTGCACCTCGAAAGTAAACTCCATTAGCCGCATTCCGAACCTTTGAATGAGAGGCGGATCCAGATAAAGTGGAGTCTTTCCTAGGAAAGAAACCAACGGTTTGTGATCCGCTTCTAGAATAATGTGCAGTCCACACACATAGCTTTCGAGTCGTTTTGCGGATCATGTTACAGCTAACGTCTCGTTTTCAGTTAGCGCATAGCGCATCTCAGTTGCTCTCATTGACCTTGAGACAAAAAACATGCGACCGATTTTTTTATTCGCCTGAAGCGCTGCGCAGACCCACTCAGTGTCCTCTTGCTGCAGTTGACCCAAAGGTGTCGTTTGTTCAGCCAACTCTGAAACCCTGAAATGAATAGTGAGTAATGATTAGCAAGATCTAAAATATGCGCATTTCTGCAACGTTCGATGGCGGCTTGAAATTTTTAGTTGCGCGAAACTTCGTTGTATCCGGGCGTATGCAATATTGGCTCACGCGGCAAACCAGAAGACAAAGCTCCTTTACACTAAACTTTCTATTTTTTTTCGTTTAGGGTCATGCCGCTTAAGGCCAAGCGTTCCAAGGCGCGAAACAACCGTTTGTCGTGTTCCTTCTGAGTAGGGCCAAAGATTACCATTCGAAAATTTGTGTATGGGAGCCGACTGGTTTGTACTGGTTCTGCAGGAACCAGCAGGAAACCTCCTGGCTTCCTGCTTGTTGTTCCGGTTTCAGCCCGGTGCTTATACTGGTTTTCTGCTGGTCGTTCTGATTCCAGCATAAGGATTTTTTGTTGTTCTGTTCGCAGATCTTTTTTGTTAATAATATATCCTTCAGCTAACAGAACTTTGCAGCTATAGTAGAATACAACTTAAAAAAACAGCAGTTGCGAACACTCGGCCATGATCCGCGGCGTACTGTATTACTCCGCTGGCCCATCGCTATAGTAAACGAAATAAACATTTTAATGTTTGACTATATTAAACAAGCAAGGCATTAAAATTGTAACTCCAATAATTTTTTTCTTGCAATCAGTTTGCTGCTTAGGGAACAAGAAAAGTTTTAACAACGGTCTACTGTTTTGTCGTGGAGGAAATCTGTGCGGCGGTCGTTAACTTGGGCGGTACTTCACTGCAGACTTAAGTAGTATCAGACTATAAACCTATCTGACTAGGAGCGCAAGAAATTGAATAAAAAGTCAGAAATTTAATGAGATAACTTTGCTTATTAACTATTCACCACTAACACCTGTGGGACACCCATCAAGGCGGAAAGCTGGGCTAGTTGGTGTTTCATCATGAATTAAAAGACTAGCGCATATAACAAAGACACAGACATAGAAGTAGACAGGACGAGCCCTAATCCTGTCTACTTCTATGTCTGTGTCTTTGTTATATGCGCTAGTCTTTTAATTCATGGGGACACCCATCTTGGGGGTATATATAAGCAAGAACCCATGTGGTATTAGAATGTGAGCACAAGTAACACATGGAAGTTGTATGTATATTTTAGGGCTTTACTGTTGCTAGTTGCTGCTTTTCAAGACGGGGTTTGAAGCTGTACTTGAGTTTCTACTATGGGCAGGTTTGCATGGTCCTGCAGGATGAGTTTACCAATATACCGCAGGTTTCAAGTGTTTTTTTTTTCGTGCTTATGTTTAGGAAGTTAAAATTTGTTTTTTATGCTTCAGAAATGTTCAAAAATTAAAGGATATATCCTACGAATGATTTATCTAAACTGAATTTACTGTAATGCTTCGATGATATATGGACGCTAATGTCTCCAACACCTACTGATTGCATAGGCTACAGGTTCCATCAGCTGCTTGTTCCAGTAGCTGCTGGGAATGTGCTAATAAAACAGTACTACTGGAACCAGTAGGATTCCAGCGGCAAACCAGCAGCAAATTTTCACATGGGTAAGACATAGTTTGTTAAAGGCAAGTTAAAATGGTTTCCTGAAAATTGGCGGCTATACAAGAATTCGAATTATGAAGCTTCTAGGTAAAGCATACGAAGTAGTTTTGCGCTAGCATTTAAAATTGTGACGTACTGACCAATTAAAGCCTCAACTACGGTGAACTATCATTTAGTTACCATCATTTAGTTCATTCTAACCTCGACGGTGCTCAGGTTTCTTCTTTGTGCGATGAAGGTGCGCGGGGAAAATAATGGTGACGTCATTGCTTGAGAGACTTCAGATATGCGCTGCATTTGTCTGCATGATGCCCTTCGTCTTCCTATGCACAATGCTTCCTGAGCTTCACCTTCGCCGGCATTCGTTTTCTTCCTTGAAAAAACCGTTTCTTCGCTGGGAACATATTGCCGCTATACGTGACGTGACCACTGCGGCCTCTGCCTGTCGCTGTGCACGGCAGAGAAGTCTGAACACTGACGCCACTTTAGTCGGCGGTTACGCTCCGTTTCAAATGCTGGCGGAAAAAGATTTCGCATGCTTTACCTACAAGTTCCAAACATTCGGCTGGTTAAAACTCATCTAATTCTTAAACCTCTTCACTTGCCCTTTAAGTTCATGACCCCCGGAATTCCATCAAGAATATCACACATTTGTCTTTGAAAATACTCCGGAGCCAAAGTTACGCCAAATGGCAGCCTCTCACAGCAATAACGGCCAAAAAGAGTATTGAATGTTGTGAGCAGTTCACCGTTCCTTGCTAATCTCACTTGGTTGAAACCAGAGTTCGCGTCGAGTTCGGAAAAATAAACTGCCTGCACCAGTGAGCAACCAGCCTGTCCCAGCATCGCATCCATTCGATAAGTTTCGGACAACTTTGCGTCTCGTAGTCCAACTACGAAACGGTCGATCAAGAATAATCCGCTTTTTTATCTCCCCGTAGTCACATCTATCGGCCAGCGTATGTAACAACATGTTCGCCTGGATCTTGGTGGCGGCGATGGAAGCACCCGCTTTCGTAGGCCAAGTTTCGTGTGGTGACAAAATCGGTATTGAACTGTTTCTTCACAACGTCGTATTTCTTCGAGCCTTCCTCGCACAAGCTGAAAGTCTTGAAAATGCTGCGTGCCTGTCGTCCCATCGTGTACAGCAACGTACGCACCTGAGCCTCTTGAGGTCGCTCATAAAGTCCTGAGGCGAATCGGTAGTAATCGAATTCTTGTATCCACGCCGGCCATTCGGACGTCTTGTCAAAGATGAAGCTCGCTGGTGGCTGCACTAAAAAAGGCTGGGAAGAAACATTCGTTTCTTGTGATATTTTCCATTGCTGCTATCCGGCTGGTATACAATGATGCTGGCGGCCGGCAACAGGCAGCGATATCTGGAGTGGGTACACTATATTTTGGACAGCGACTCCCGACACAATTTTTTTCTTGCTGGACGACACCTCGATAATGACTCCTGCGTCCCCGCCGCTCCCTCCTGGTGAACGCCAAATGATAAAACACCCCGCTTTATTTCCACAAGTATATACGCAGACACTGAGTACGTCACGCACCTGCCGAGCATCACATGAGTACACGTGCACATCAGGAGCAGTATTGCCACAAGTATTACGAGTGTTGGCGGACAACAGAAAACAGTTGAATCGTTTTAAGTAGTAAGCTGCTTAACTAATTTTTAATAATTATATTTTTAACTAGTAGAGATTGGCATCTAGTTGGGATTAGAGATTTGTAGCTGGTCGTTATTCTAGCCATGCAGTTTTTAGAATTTCGAAAACGTGATTATTCTCTGCGCTGTGGCTCTACACAATTTGGCTACATCTTGCCAAAATACATGCGCTTTCGGAAAGCATGCAGGCAAAGCCACCTCTCAATTGCACGTGAGGGGTTAAAGCCGAATTTTTTCCAGCAACAGCTAGCGCAAAGGATAATTGCGTTTTCTAAATTCTAAAACTGGCATGGCTATACTAATGAACAGCTACAAATCTCTAATCAAAATTAGGCGCGTAACTCTATAACCTAAAAGATAATTATTAAATATTATTTAGACACCTTACTACGTAAGATGATTCAACGGTTTACTGATATCCTCCAACATTGGGAATAGTACGCCGGAAAACCTAATTTTTACTCCAAAATGTCTATTTTTGAAAATTTTTTTCTTCCCTGAAATACCTGGTAGAAGTATAATGTTTGGGAGGATTGAGGACGCAAAGCCATTCCTCTTTAAAGAGGTTACGGTCGCTGAGGATGCATAACGAAGCATAATACAGGCCTCAGAAGCAAACGCCTTGCGAGTGTAGCTCAAAGCGCGATTGAGTGTTCACTAACTCAAGAACCGACTGCGGTTTTAGAGGGAAAATAGCAGTTATTTAACAGTCATCTCACCAACCGCGAACAGCATGTTGTAATGAATAACTTGATCTCTAAACCGCAGGCCGTGCTGACTTGGGTGCCACAGGGCTCAGTACTGGTACCGAACTTTTTTTGCTATACGTAAATTACTTTCCGTCAACCTTAAAATATTCCCAACGATTAATGTACGCTGACGACACAGCGTTAGTATTTATAGGGGACTCAATAGGAGAACTAAACAGCAAAGTAAACGAAGACCTAGTTAGGGTCTTAAAGTGGTTTACTACCAACCAGCTAACTGTTAATACACAGGAAACAAAATACACTGTGCTCAGCTCAACTCAAAAACTCAGCTCAACTCAGCTCAAAAAATTTATACTACAACAAAATCACCTTGCATGTAAACAATGAGCCGATACACAATGTAACAAGTTTAAAATACTTAGGTGTGCATTTCAATTCTGACATGCAGTGGAGAAATCACATAAAACAAGTTTGTTGAAAACTTGCATATGGATGTCACATACTCTTGAAAGAACGAGGATATTTTGATTGCTCGATTCTATGCGTACTATATTTTGCCTTTATACATAGTTAAGTTACTGCATAGAATCCTGGAGCAACACATAAAAAAAAATAAAATAAAATAAAATAACACATACCCCACATATCTTGAACGCATAGTCCGACTACAAAAGAGAGCCCTAAGAATCATCACATATTCCAAACACAGTTGCCCTAGCAAGCCACTTTTTCAGGCAGCCCATATTTTACCTTTACATTCAATTTATACGTTAGAAACTGCCCAGACAATACATAAAATACTGCAATGCAATAAGCCGTTTCAGCAAAGTATTTTTATAACTACTAAAAAGGACACTAGAGCTGCAAGTTCAAATCATTTTAACTTATAAATATGCCGCAATGCATACTGGAAAAGGATGACTGAGTACAATGGTGCACTAATACAGAATGGCTTTCCTAATGATGTTAAAATTAAAAGCAATTTTCCAAAATCCCTCAAAATGTTCTTGCTGAGTCTAATTTTCAGGATGGTCGGAAAGGTAAATTTTGGACGGAATAATTTTGTTAATGTTATGTGCAAAGAATGTCCGCATGAACTGCAATTGTATATACGGACATTTTTAAATAAAATTGATGCGCAAAGAATGCGTTGCGATTTTATTTTGAATTTCTTTATGCGAGAAATATTCTCTCCACTTGCTGTATTTGCAAGGTATCTTTGTGATTGACCCGACACTAGCTTTGGCTACGGGTTCAGTACCATTGTACATAATTTTCTTGTGCTTATTTCAGTTTTCAAATAAAAAAACAATTTATGCGCCTTTACTTTCCTCAGAATAAACAGTCCAAACCTTCCACTGGTATTCAGAAAACGAAAGGCGCAAAATTTCTCCACTTTGTACGTGCATGCCACTGCCTATTAACAGCGCGACTGATGTCTTCAGTGACGCAGTGAGCCAGTTACACTTTTTCTGGCATTTACACATAATAATTTCATAGGTACCCCCATAATTTCTACATCGTTACGCAACCGCAGAGGACTACACAGGAAGACGAGTTACGTGTCCAGTGCTGGCCTCTGAACGGTGAACAGATACTCGCCTAAATTTAAAAGTTACTCAGTTCCATTGCGAGGCATGATAATATTACTGTTATCCGTGGATTCCGAAAATGCGATGACCTTCGGCGAGAGATGATCCAGCAGAGTATTTAAAATCAAGCTTATGAACTGCGAAGTTTCGGCACCTCTTTGTAAGAAGAGGTTCGCATATGGACGGTAGTAATACCACGTTTCGTTTTTGGAATAATGTAAATTTTAATTCTCATCAGCGGTGACAAGCAAGGAATCCTGGCTTTCAGGGTGGGTTGAACAAAAACCACACTGCCGAAAAGCGCACGCAGCCACACAGAAGAGCACGCGTCACTGGCCGGTGAACTGGTCACTCCGTGTTTTACTTGACACCTGAGCTGAAACAGAGCTGCTCAGCTATTACGACGCAGCCTATTTCCAGTGCCAATTTCCACGCAGCCAACAAGATGATAAACATTCTGTCGCAGGGGAATCCTTGTGTCACAGGGAATGCACGTGAAGGGTATATGTACACATAGTGCACATCGCCCAGTGGCCTGTCCCAAGGGGCGCGGCTGCTTGCGCTTCGCAGTGATAAAGTCTCGGATTAGCCGCCATACTTTATCAGTACTTTCACCTTAAAGCGGGGCTTCAGGAAAGCCACATCTTACCGTTTGAAGTGGTGGGCATGTATTGTTCGACACATCAGTTGATTTCATACTCTTCCATTGCAGAGCCAGTCTTTCTTTCTCCGCTGACAAAATTTCATGCTCCGACTGGTTTTATTGACATGGCCGTGTTCTTTTCGAAAATTCCGTGGATAAGGGATCAATGTATTGATTTGTACAAGCTTAAAGCAGGTCGATGTATCGATCGCTTCATGCAGAGACGCGACACATCAGTACCTAGGCCAGAAAAGACGCCTGGTCCTTTATTGCACATAGATTTACAGCTGCGACTGCAGCGAGAGAAAGGGAAAGGAAGAAGGGGCGTTGGCACGTTATCAGGCCGCTTGCTTGATAGCCATATCTGATACCTCTTCTTTCCTCTGTGAAAAGATCAGTTTTGACAATGCTCTAAGAAATTTGCCGAAACTCGTGATCACAAGTCAGCCGTTTAGGTTCCAGGCGTGGCCGGGTTGTCCTGCGTGGAATGGCTGGCATGCTTGATCCAGTAGCTGCGCCTGATGCTGTGAGCTGAGTGCTTGTGGCAAGTCCATCACGTGGCTCACCTTGACCATCGGCGGTACCAGGACTTGAGGTTCTGCTAGGCTTGGAGTGGATGTCCGCCTCGTCGTCGCTGTCATCGATGACGTTGTAGTGCTCTTGGGTTCGCAGCAAATGTTGCCTATTCCGCCTTAGAAGACGGTCGTTGTCCGTTCTCACGATGTGCGATCGTGGAGCCACCTTCTGGAGAACCATCGCTTTGCGCGACCATTGGCGGCCGTCACGAACCCGCACCGTGTCTCCTTGGTGCAGTAGCGGCAGTAGTTTGCCCTTGGACGACTGGCGGTGGTTGACTACCGGGCGCTCCTTTTTCGACGCCGCATTCAGGCAGAGTAGTGCGCAGCCGACGACCCTGCAACAGTTCTCCCGGTGATTGTCCGTCCTCTAATGGGGACGCGCGATATGATAAAAGACCCATCCAGAAGTCGTCACGAGCCTCTGCAGTTTTCTTCATAATGCGCTTCACTATTTGTACTCCTTTCTCGGCCAGACCATTCGACCGCGTAAATTCAGGCCTCGAAGTAATATGGACAAAGTCACAGCGCCGTGCAAACTCCGCCAACTCTTGGGAAGCAAACTGAGGTCCGTTGTCGGTACACACTTGGGCAGGAATTCCGTACCGCGCCAATATAGTCGCAACCTTCGTAACGACTTCGCGCGCCGTGGTGACGGCGAGTTTCTCAACGTCTGGAAAGTTTGAATGCGCATCAAACATCACTACGTACATGTCACCAGCCAAATGAAAAAGGTCGATTCCCACCCGGTGCCATGGCACCTTGGGTGTTGGCCACAAAATAAAAGGGTCAGATGCTTGCTTGTAGGCGTACTTTTGGCATGCGCTGCATTTGCGAATGAGCGTTTCAATGGCACCGCCCATTCCTGGCCAGAAGATCAGGCCCCGAGCTCTGGCTTTACTGTTATTCAGCCCAAGATGTCCCGCTTGCAACTTCTGCAGCATCTCCACTCTCATTGTCCTCGGTAGGACAATTTTGCATCTTTTCAGCAGTATTCCATCAATTTCCGATAGTTCTGCTGCAAATGGCTTTAACTCTCCTTCAATCTTAGTTCCTTGTGCCACCTGCTCTAAGACTTTGCTCAAGTATGGATCCGCTAAAGTCTCACTTTGCAGGCGCTGTTTTGTTGGTGTGCTTACTATGCTTGAGAGGATCTGTACAGCATGAACGTCGACGTCTTCGGTTGACTCCAGGACGGCACGAAGGGCAGGAGCACGGGACAGCATGTCCGCCAACAGCAGGTCCTTGCCAGGAATAAACTGCAGTTCATAGTCGTAACGAAGAAGACGAATAAAGAAACGTTGCAGCCTTGGTGGCATATCTCCGATTGCCTTTTTCGCGATTGCCAGCAAAGTTCTGTGATCCGTTTCAATGACAATCCTGCGGCTATATACCAGCTGGTGAAACTTTTCGCATGCGAAAACAATGCCCAGGGTTTCTTTCTCGATTTGCGAGTACCGTGTTTCGCCATCGGTGAGCGCTCGCGAAGCGTACATGACTGGGCGCCACTCACTGCCATGCTTCTGCAACAATGCTGCGCCTAACCCTAGCCCGGATGCGTCAGCCGAAATTTTGGTTTCTTTGTTCGCGTCGAAGAAGGCCAGCACAGGAGGCGTTGTTAATGCTTCGCAGACCTCTTTCCACTCACGCTCATGAGCCGAACTCCAGTCGAAAACGACGTTCTCCTTTACCAAGCTGCGAAGTAGGGACGTTTTATCGCTCAGTCGAGGCACGTACTTGCGGAAACAGTTAACGACTCCAAGCATCCTGCATTTTTGTCATTCGGGTGTGGCATAGCCTGAATGCTTGAAATTAGATCAGAACTCAGCAGTATGTCATATTCACTGATGACGTCTCCAAGAAATGTTATTTTCTTCACACCGAAGGCACACTTCTCACGGTTGAACGTAAGACCAGCTTCATCTGCCCTTCTCAGTGCTGCTCGCAAGCGCTCATCATGCTGCTGCTTGCTGTTGCCACAGATTAGCACGCCGTCCACATATACATGAACCCCTGGCAGGCCGTCGAAGATCTCTGCGAGCGTCTTCTGGAAGACCTCACTAGCAGACGAAATACCGAAAGGGAGCCGAAGGAATCGGTAGCGGCCGAACGGAGTCGCAAACGTGCATATCCGCGACGTGGCTTCATATAACGGTATCTGGTGGAATCCGGAGTTGGCGTCAAGGCGGGAAAACAGTCGCGCCCCTGACAATTCGCACTCAATGTCTTCACGTCGGGGCATAGGGTAGTGCTCACGCATGATGTGCTTGTTAATTTCTCTTGGGTCCATGCACACCCGGAGGCTTCCATTCTTTTTGCGAACTATGACCAAGGGACTTACCCATTCGGTGGGCTCGTCTACCCTTTTTATGATAGACGCCTTCTCCATGCGGTTGAGCTCTTCCCGTAGTGGTTCCCTTAGTGAGAAGGGTACCCTCCTAGCTGGTTGTACCACTGGAACCGCACCGGGCCGCAGGACCATCTTGTAGTGTCGTTTGACGCAGCCGGTTCCACTGAAAAGGTGCGGGGCCGTTTGCTCTGGTGTTTCATGCCCATTTTGCTCGTTAACGGCATCGACAACTGTTGGGATGAGGCTAAATTGCAGGCACGTGTTAAAGCCAAGGATTGCTTGTCGGCCCTTTTTCACGATAAAAAAATCCGTCTCGTGCTTGGATTTGTCCAGGAGCAGTAATGCTGTGGCGACACCCACGTGCTTGATAACGCTGTTATTGTAGGCAGTAAGAACCGCTGTACTCTTGCGCAGGGGCTTTGTACTGCAGATGCGTCGAAAGATGCTGAGGGGAAGAAGGTTTGCCTGGGAGCCCGTGTCAACTTTGAAACTGATGACGCATCCGGCAATCTGGCCTTGCATTGTCCAATCTAGCCCTGCTTGCCTGTTGACACCACATATGCTGACGTCCAAAACTTGGAAGTTTTCATCGCTTTATACCTCTTCCTGTATTTGGTTGACTTGGCGACTTCTGCAGCACAACGAGAAATGATTCATTCTGTTGCAAGTGTAGCAGCGCTTCCCGTAAGCTGGACATTTTCGCCGCGCGTGCGCCTGGTTGCACTGCTTGCATCGAATCCCCCTTTCTTTACCAGGCTGGTTTCTTACGGCGTAGTCAACGTGGACGTCGCCTTTGGACCAGGTAGCATTTTGCTGCGCGGCAATCTCCACTGCCTTACACATCTCTTCTGCTTTCTGCATTGTGAGACTCTTATCTCGTAGCACTTTTTCTCTGAGCGGGGTACTATTAGTGCCGAAAACAATCTGGTCTCGTACCATGGATTCTTCAAGGCCACCAGAATTGCAGAGCTTAGCTTGCGTTCTGAGGTCTCGTGCAAAGGGCTCAAATGGCTCGGACTCACCTTGCACCCGCATACGAAATTCGTGCCTCTCGTAGACTTCGTTTTCTTTTTCGTCGAAGTAAGTGTCAAATTTCTTGAGCAGTGTGTCGTAATCATCTTTGGACTCATCTTTCGCGTAGCTGAAGTTGTTGTAGATGTCCAGTGCCTCGTCGCCGGCAGCGCTTAGAAGGATCGCTGCTTTGACCACTGCTGACCTTGGGGTGGCGGTCGACGTCGCTGTCAGGAACAGTTGCAGCTTCTGCTTGAATATTAGCCAGTTTCTTCTGACATTCCCAGTCAACTGAAGTGGTCCCGGCGGTTTCACGATGCCCATTGCTTCGGCTGCTTGAAAAATCCAGCTGGGCACACCGGGCCACTTCTGACACCATGCATCGATCGCTTCATGCAGAGTCGCGACACATCAGTAGCTAGGCCAGAAAAGACGCCTGGTCCTTTATTACGCATAGATTTATAGCTGCGACTGCAGCGAGGGAAAGGGAAAGGAAGAAGGGGCGTTGGCACGTTACCAGGCCGCTTGCTTGATAGCCATATCTCATACAGTCGCAAAAAGAAAACACACAGAATAGAGTTTCTTATGACACCTGTTTTGAGTTAGTGATAACAGCTTAAACATCACACATGTACGAATAAGACGCAGCCATGAACTTTTCGTTGCCAGGGCAGCATGCGAGACGCAAAAATGCAAAATTGTTTATGCAAAATAGTTTATAGCTTCCGACTCGATGCTTAGTAAAGATTGACGAAAGTAAGGGACTGCAGATATCGGTAGTTTTCATTTCGAAGTGAGGCTACGGACGACGGAAAGAATGGAATGAACTGGAGCGACAGGTCAACGATATGAAGATCCAATTCAGACTACGGTATAAAATGAAGTGCGATAACGTGACCACGACAACTTCGCCTGGTCATAAAATTTCACGACGACAGGAGTGACGAATCAAATCTTTGTTATTTTATTCTTTGGATTCCTTAGGTGAATTCACACCCCACCCCAATGATCCCTGCCGAAAATTTCCATACAACGGAGAAAGCGGATTCATACGTACAGAATTATGGAACTACGGACTCCACAGTGTACGGGTATCCGCGTTCATCCGTACTTGACGGATTCTTATGGACCTCCGCCTGTTATGGACTCCGTACAGTTGAACTGAACGGACTCCACAGCAGTCCGTAAGTGGTGGACTCCACATATTTGTGCGGGCTCCGCACTACCATGTGGAGGGCGATTCAGCCCGGATTACAATTGCACACTGTGAAAATGCAACAGCATGCATGCAGCTTTTAGCAATATGAGGCAGCTATACAGTTCTATATTCGTATTGATTATTATTTGCAGAAGTAAAAATTCACAGTGAGACTGAAATATGTACGGTATATAGACAAAATTTTGTGGGATGCAGACTCGAGAAAAAAAATTATTTCTGCATTGTCTCAATATGCAGTCAGCTGGTATTTTTGCAAATGGAGCACGTATGTGCCCTCATGAACCAATGATTTTGATTGCCTTGCTTCGCCTAAAGAAATATTTTTCTGCAAACCCACATCATGCAAACTTTTCTCCATATATGACTCTACATGTATGTGTTGACATGCATGAACAGCACTCACTACCAGTGTAAGTGCTGCTAAAATGTACAGCTGAGCAAAGTACTTTAAATATCTTTAATTCATATATGTAGCCACTCAATTTTTCAGCACTTTCAGCATGTCGCCAAGGGATCTATTTATGCTGCGACGCTTCTATCACTGACGGCTCGTGCACCAAGTCGCTCATTACAAGTTGTAGGCCTCAGCGCCTTCCACAACTTCAGTTGCTTATGAGTAATGAAGCTTTTTCTTAATATTCAGAATTAGTGGATGTCTGAAGCAACCCCGCATGGCCACAAGTCAATGTCCTGGATGCAGCTTCTTGCCCGCAGTGCGAAAGGGTCCAGCTGTTTGTTTTCGCCTCATAATGCTGCCTAGCATATTTGGATAGAGTCGCTGTGTAATCTCCAGGAACCAAAGCCATTCTCTTTGCAAACAGTTAGGCTACTTGAGCACGTCACTTACAAGTAGGGGTTCGACATTTCAGATAAAACCAAAATAAACCGATAAAAGTATGCCGATCTCAGTTTTCGAAAAACGTCAGTATTCTCGGCATGCAAGGCACAGATAGCTGGCTGTTGAATTCGAGTTACACTCTGCCAAAGCTGAAATTAAGTAAGCAGGAAGCCAGGGGCATGATGCAACAATGACGTTGATCCCTTTCTCCTTGCCCATGGGGGACGAAATTTCCTCAATGCGTTCTGCATAGCAGTGGGTTTGAGACCCCTGCTAGAAGTGAAGGGAGGACAGGAACATAGAATATTTGTTTGTTAGTGGTATCTGACATTGTGCGCTTGTTGTCACAATATGATTTATGGTTTATCAGGGTTTAACATCCCAAAGCGACTCAGGCTATGAGAGACGCCGTAGTGAAGGGCTCCGGAAATTTCGACCACCTGGGTTCTTTAACGTGCACTGACATCGCACAGCACACGGGCCTCTAGAATTTCGCCTCCATCGAAATTCGACCGCCGCGGCCGGGATCGAACCCGCGTCTTTCGGGCCAGCAGCCGAGCACCATAACCACTCAGCCGACGCGGCGGCTTGTGTTGTCACAATACGTGCAGTGCGCCCTCCCTGATGTGTTAGCTTGTCCACTCACGCATGTTATATCTATGAGTATCGTAAGTAATCATGGCTGATCAACACTGCACATTTGTTGATCACGTGTTTCTTCTTATGTCTCTGGAGTAGACGAGTACAATAGGCTGACTCAGCAACGTGCGCAGACGGGTGGGAATGACTACCGGAAAGTTGAAGCCGCGCAAGACCTGCAAGCAAAGCTGTACCCCGATAGCGACTTGTGATGAAGTGACAAAACCGGTGTCATCATGAATGCTAGCGACAGTCTGTGGCGGGTTTTCTCCAGAAAAAGCCCTGCCCGACGAAATTGCGAGGGCAAACAGCCTAGCATTTCCTGGTTTCTCCAGTTCTTGTCACGCCCGCCTGCATTCGCGAGGGGTACCCTCAAAGGCAGCTGTAACGCATGCACTAGCGTCACGCGCGCTGCGATAGTTTATAATTTTGCACACCTCCTACAAGCGTAGCAACGCGACTGCTTTCCGAATTTCTTAGTGTGGACAAAAATACTGTTGTCACTTACCAGCCAGTTCTTCTATATCGCCAGGATAATAATCTTCATCACCGCCATCCGGAGCGTCTTTGTCCCGCCAGTAGACCAACTTGTTTTTCGCCAAGTCCTTTGTAGATTTAGGGCAATAATCTTTAATTAGGCTGACTGGCACGACGGCCTTTTCACCGTCTTTATACAGCACGTATGCGAGCAACGGCTCCATATTAAAAAATATTTTCGTAGGCTAACAAAGCAGCGCAGCTAGGGACCCAAAAAAATTGCACCTAATACCTAACACAGCTACGATGGCTAGAAGCTTTGGATACTTTTGGCTTGTTATGGCCATGCTTTGAAAAGGCAATTTTTTCTAGCGCGCACGCGGAGCATATTTTAATGAATACTTATAAACTTTACAGTTCTTTTTTTGGGTAGAACAAAGCCGACTGCAGTTACCCAGTGGACTTCAAATTGCTACAGTGTTTTGCACAGCGCATTTCGCTGTTGTATCCGGAGGGCGAAAGTCAAGACAATCAAGACTTCAAGAGTCAAGACCGGTCAAGACCGATAGAGCAGTGGTCACTTTGTTGTCACCTTTTGCTGCTATTTTGTTCAATTTCTCCCATTAAAGTTTGGTATTTTTCGCCTGTCTGTTTCATTTAGTTTTTCTTAGACTACTATGGATGGGGATGTGACCAAGAAACGACGGAAGCGTTATTTCTACAAAGACGAACCGTTTGTTGTCCCGAAGACCACACTTTACAGGAGGCAGCAAGAAGTGCGGCTTCGCGCTCAGCATTGTGCCTCATCGACGTCAGCTGCCTCAGCTGCCAACGACGGAGATGTCAACGGCGGAGGCGTTGTGGGCGATTTGCTGAATCTTTCAAGTGGCGAGCAACCAGCAGCAGAACAAGCGGCGCAGCCAGCCTCGCCTACTTTGAGTGCCCACGATGAGCAGGCAGGCGGCAGCTCGTATGCCGATGACGAAGATTTGTTCCGAACAGACGACTTTGACCGGCTTGGCGAAACACCTGAAGACAGCAGTTCTATGTCGGGAGAAACCGAAAACGACGACGGCGAACGCGATTTTCTGGCATCGGACTTTGTCGAGCTTGAGGCAGCAATACTTCCGGGCTCCACAACGACAAAGGCAGCCACGATAATAATGATAATGGCGTTTGTCGTCACTCATGACCTCACTTGGGAGGTCCTGAATGATCTGCTGCGCCTCATAGATGGTCTGTTTGGCTTTAAAGGTGATGTACTTCCTCGGTCAAAGTTTGTGTTCCGAAAGCTTTGGTCGTCGCGCAAGGAAAGGCTGGTGAAGCGGTTTTTTTATTGTGACACCTGTGGCAGTGTGCTTGTGTCAGTGCCCGGAATGTCATCAATGAGGTGCCCGGACTGCGAGGTTAGCACGGAACTTTGTGTTCTAAAAGCTCGGGGACATTTTTTCATCATTTTAGATATGAAAGAACAGATGAAATGTTTGCTTGCAAAATCAAAGGCTGCATTGTTTGAAAGACTTGTGAACTTAAAGGCAGTCATTCAGCAAGGAGGAGCCGCACTGTTGCAGGACATCACAAGTGGATCTATGGCCGAGGAGTTGAGGAAGAGCGGCCAAATTGGCTCGATGGATCTTACCATCACTATCAACACAGAAGGAAGCCCCGTGTTCAAGTCATCGTCATCATCTGTGTGGCCAATCCAGTTTTTGATTAACGAGCTGCCACCTTGCGACAGGCTAAAGAACTGCTTGATAGGTGGGCTGTGGTTCGGCCAGCACCCGTACATGAGAACCTTCTTAACCCAATTTGTTGAAGAGATCAATCAGTTTGGCAAGATCACTTGGAAGGCAGGTCATACATTGCTGTCATCAGTACTTCATGTACTGTGCTGCTGCGTGGATGCGCCAGCCCGAGCATCTGTGATCAACATGGTCCAGTTTAATGGTCTCTTCGGCTGCCCTTGGTGCTACAATTGTGCCGAGTTTCACGAAGGTATGGTTGATCAAATTTGTCATTGCATCTGGCTGAACACTTGTGCATGTATGTTAACTTAGTGGATATGCTTAATAATTTCATATCTTAATTTTGAACAGCTTGTATTATGCGCTGAAATGCATTTAGGGTGTTCTGTCTGAGCTAGCTATGACCAAAAAATGGATAAGTTGAAGCGGTGTTCAAATACTGCTAAGGAAAAACGTTGCATTTGCAGCGGTCAGTTTGTATCAAAGTTGTCAGTGCACTTTATGAAAGCTCTGGCTGCTGCAAAATTTGCCATTAGAAACATGTGATATAGATGATGTGCCACACTTATCCGTGGCAGCAGATATGAGGTGCAAAGTATTGAAGGCGGGCCTAAAATTCCCCATCTCGACACATCATGCGAATGTCACGTGAGAGACTTATACCCAGCAAGAGTACTGTCATAAGCAAAAGTAAGGGCTTTCAGTCTGCATTCCAAACCAAGCTGCACTGTATACATGTGGGTGCTACCTGACGAAGTGCTCCTAGTGTCAAGATTGGCACACTGCGACTTTTTCAACAATATGAGCGTTTCGTCAGGCAGCGCCAGCATGCAGCGTGGAATATGGTTCGCACCATGGACAGTTGGATCGATTACTTTTGCTCATAATAGTTTAGTGCATAAAACATATGCAGGCATTGCTTAATTCCTGTAGATTCTGCTTTCTGCAGGCAAATAATCGAGCATGCACACTATTTCTCTCCTTTCAACAGGGGCCCAAAGGTACATGAGTGTTACAGTCGGTGAGGAGCGGACCCCAGGGGAGATGTCGAAAGACAAGGAGTTTGCGGAGAAGATCAAAGATGCTGTGAATGGGCTTAAAGGGCAGTCACCACTGAATCACCTGAAACACTTTAACATTGTGTTTGGCCACACAGTGGAGTATATGCATTGTGTGCACATTGGGGTCACGAAATGCCTTACTGACCAGTGGTTTGATTCAGCAAACTCTCAGCAACCGTTCTACATTGGTAAGTAGCGGAGAAAGTAAAAAGGCTACACTTCTACACATCAAAGCACTAAGTAACCTTAAAAATTTTTCTATTACTCTGTACTACATTGCTGAAGGGTACATTGACCTAAATTAAGCATAGGAAAAAAGAGATAACAAAGGTTGTTGCTGGCTGGTACTCCTTAACCCTTTCCGTCATACCTCGGGCATCACCCGACCGTGGAAAAGTGTGCGTGTGGTTGGTATAGTCCGGCATGGCTCGGCACACGGCTTTAATTAAATGTTTATAACCAAGTCATGATGTGGCACTCCCTTTCATTGCGAGGAGCTGGAAAGACCAAAAGAATGCTGACCATTGCAGGAGTCAGTGGGGAAGCTATACCTGACCAGAAAGAATTAATTAACTGTTGCCGTTTAGTTCAGCTGCTGACATGATGGAGCTTAGCTTTGATGTTCAAGTTGCAGTGCTCATTCAGCTGGCTCCTCAAACAAGGTGTGGTCCTATGTCCTGCTATCAAAATTAGACATGAAAAATAACTAACTTACGAAAAAGCACTAAGGGACTTATGAGCATGAGGAGGTTCATAGTTTCACAAACATAAGAAAGAACAGTCTGCCATGCTTGAGTGCTCAGAAAGTTGGGTAAGCTGCATTTGTGCAGCTCGAAAAAAGGAACCTGGATATGATTTGCATGACAGCCACGCAGTGCCACTGAACGCCAGTAGGGGCTCATATTATTTGCATTGGTTGTAAGCAATCACCAACAGCTTGCAGAATGCAACTTTGGCAAAAATTTCAATTTCTTAGCATCTTCTTCATATCACTTGAAGTTTAACGCTGCACCTTCTAATTTAAACATTTCAGGCTGCATGCAAAAACAGCAGTGCAATTAATTTCTCTATCTGATATTGCATTCCATAAACATCAAAATTGACTTTTGAGGAAAGGAAATGGCGCAGAAACTATGGGAGTGAAAGAAAGAAAGAAAGAGGGCTCCTAGTGTAGGGCTGGGGAATAATTTCGACCACCTGGGGATCTTTAACGTGCACTGATGTCGCACAACACACGGGCGCGTTTTTGCATTTCACCTCCATCGATGCGAAACGTGGCCGCCGTGGTTGGATTCGAACATGGGAACTCCGGCTCAGTAGCCGAGCACCCTAACCACTGAGACACCACGGCGGGTCTCCATAAACTTCTGACAGTCGATCCAGAAAAAATTCATTTATAGAGCTTGAATTATGAGTCAAAACAAAGTGGTGTCATAATTTTTACCTTGGAATTGTGAGCTGTGCGACATAACATCTTGGTATGTTGTGCCATGCTGGAACGTAACCTAATCCAAAGCCTTTCACGTTGGTTCACTTACGTTCTAATTCTGCATCCCAGCAGCCAGTGCCATCTTCTCAGCCAGTTTGTGTGAATTTGTCTGCAGCATGTGAAGACAAAGGCAGAGATTGTTTGTTCTGTTACCCCTCTCAATGTTTTTTATGCAACGCAAGTGCCTGACGTCATTTCAGTGCCCTTTTTTTTACAAGATGTCCTGCTGCTATGTTGAGATTTAATGCTTAAAAGGGCCCACAAAATTTGTGCATGCAGCTTCAGCTGCTATGGTTAGAAAGGTGCTTTTTAGACTAGAACAGTAAACAGTGATAAGCCATTGCCCTTGTTACGTGCACACCAGCGCCAAGTGCACAACATTTTTATTTGTGCAGGGCGCCCCGTAACCATGGCCAAAGTGGACAGAAGGCTGCTGGCAATAAAGCCACCTCATTCATTCACCCGTCTGCCACGTTCGCTCAAGGACAAGTGCCACTGGAAAGCCAGCGAATGGCGGCATTGGTTGCTTTTTTATGCCCTGCCCTGCTGCTTGGGTATACTACCTCAGCGCTACCCGAACCACTTTGCATTGCTGGTTGAAGCCATATTCACCCTACTGCTGGAAGAGCTGACATTGCAGCAAATAAATCATGCAGATGAGGCCCAGCTGTATAATGCAGTATTAGAAGCTAGGCACCAAAAGTACTTATTGGTAGTTCAGGGAAAAAATGTGGCATCTCAAAGCAAGGAGAGCCTTGTGCTTATGGTCTGCAGGTGTTTGTCATGAACAGTTTATTGTGGTTTGTAGTATTTGTGCTGCTTCTGATTCTTTTATTATTTGCTCTATAGATTGTGTCATTCTTGAATATTTCACTAAAGTGTTGCCAGTGCAGGATGTACTAATGTAGTCTGATATAGCTTAAGGACGAACCTGCAAATGAGACTTGATTCAAATTCATGACGACTTGACTGGAAAGGACTCTGCGGTCACTGCATGAAGCGCATGGCAATGTCAACTAGGGATATGCGAGAGAAAACTGCCTACATATCATTGCAGTTATCATCTGATAACGACTGATGGTGGTGATATCTACATTTAATTTTGTGATGTTTTCTAGTTCATAAGATTTCTCATTGCATTTTTATTAGGCTGCTTTAATCTATACAGGCCTACTTCATTTGTCACTCAGTGTCCCTTTAAAAGTTGAGTGTTTGCATGTTGTTGCCCACTTGAGGGGTACTGAAAGCTTAATTAAATAGTCTCGTTGCTAAAAAAAGTGCATTTTTGTTAGCCATTGAGAGCTACAGCCTCTAGTCTTGTGTGTGCTGTGCTTAGTGGTGGTCTTTCTCTAAGAGTTGATGTGGCAGCACTCTGCAGCTGCTCAGTTTTTTTTAGCAGCATTCAGGATTGTCTATCTTAGGGTGCCTCAATGACTTGCGCTGCTTTCAGCGTGCAGTCAGTCCAGTCTATTGACCACGATACTCTACATTTCAATTACTTTTCTGACAATCAGGATTAGTAGTTTCCAGCTGCAGTTGCATATTCTCTAAACAATGCCATTTAGACAGCTTGTTGTTCACCATGAGAGGTTCCCCTCTCTCTCTGTGTTCTCCTCTCTGTTCATTGTTCTATGGCCATCCATCATTCGTTCACATTCTGCGGACACATTCTGTACACACATTCTGTCCTCGCCAAGCATGAGCCAAGTAATGCTATGCTTAAAAGGACGTTTAGAAGCTCATGGTTTCATGAGCGCCGCATAGCAGTGGGCTCAATCCTTTTTTTTTCCAAAGTTATCTCATGTTTGTTTTTATTATTAAATACTGTGTTTCTGTTTCAAGCCTGACTCGGCCGTATGAGCTTGCATTTCCTGTAGTATGTTCCCACAGTGTTCAACATCCCTTCTCTGGTTATCAGCTTATTCTAGAAAGTACTTATCAGTTGTCTTCTTGTGGTTCACGTAATTACTTTCTTTATCTGATATTACTAATGGAACGCACCTAAATTACACGTTACATTTTTGGTATCACTAGATATTTTTACAGTGAGATGTTGGTACTATCTTGGTGCAGGCCGCCTACTAGAGGACTTCGTGTCACGGATGCCAGCACTGTATGGAGCGCGGCTGATGACATTCAACGTCCACCAGCTTCTCTACCTGGCGAAGGCTGCTAAGAACTTCGGGCCACTGTGGGCACATTCGGCATTTGTTTTTGAAACCGGGAATGGTAGGGTGCTTAGAGCAATAACATCAGCAAATGGGGCACCTGACCAGGTCATTGAAAGAATGATTATGCTGCAGCAAGTGGATTTGGCTATGGCACTTTGCACTGTTCAGGAGCAAGCCAGAAATTTCATATGCACAATGCTGGGGCACCCACTCACTCTGAATGCCACACGTGTGGGCAACTCTTATATGTTTGGAGCTTGTGACCCATTTCCCGTGGTTTCAACAGAAGAAAGAAACAGCCTTATGTTGAGCTTTGGATCCGTTCCTTCTCTTGAGGAGCATTTTCGGTTTAGTTTCCGCTCCACTGTGCTGCACAGCACAAGGTATGAGAGGGCAAAGAAGAGCAACAGTACAGCTATTTGCACAACAGAGAATGATTTCTTTGTTATAAACCGCATTTTTTCAGGTTACCGAAAATGAAACCAGAGAATGCATTTTGTTGTGTACTAGGGTTGTTTGCATGGAAAGCCAGCACAAGCTACCTCCGCACATCATGGAATGCTTTCGATCTCTTTCAGGTGTTATTACTGTATTGAAACTGAAAGATATCCATGCGCCATGTGTGTTGAATGAATTTGCGGAAGAAGAGGGGCTGTACATTTGCAAGCTGCCAAACTTCATTGAGCGTGATTAAAGGCACAGTAATGAAGAATCTGAACTCGTCTGTTTACCACGGGAACTCTGTCTACACATTCCGGGCATTGTTAAAAACTTCGAATTATTGTCCTGTGCGGCCGATTGCCCTAATTAAATTGGAATAAACGTCCTGGCTCCCGCCTTCTTTTTTTCTTAACTCAACACGGCAGGTAGGAGGAGTCAACCAAAGAGTCGGGCAGTCCCATGGCGGCTTGCCGCTCTGTTATTGGCGGAGTGACACGTAAATCAAAGAGTCCACATGCATTTTTATTTCTATGGGCATAACCTGCGCCTGTATTGTCTGTGACTGAAGCTGTTTATTCACAGAAACTTAAAAATAAGCGAAAGTGAAGCCGCCACTGGGCTTGCTAAAGGCACTCCACACGTTGGTTGACTCCGCTTACCTACTGCGTTGAGTTCAAGCAAAAGGCGGGAGCCGGGATGTTTAATCAGGTATAATCAGGCCAATCAGCCACACAGGACAATAATTCGAAGTTTCCAAGAACGCCCGGATTGTGTAGATTGAGTTCCCACAGTAAAAATAGAAGTTCAGATTCCTCTTTAGTGCACCTTTAACAGCACACGGTGAAAATTTAATGTAAACTGTACAGCATGGTCGAACGTTCCAAAGCAATACCTGGGCTATGAGAGGTGCTGTACAGTGTAATCCACTTTTAATGATACCAGATATAACGATATATCGCTTATAACGATCAAATCCTTTAGATTTCTCAATTCTCCCATTGCCACTATAAGAAAATAAACCGTATATAACGATAGAATTATTGGTGAAATAGCAGATACAATAATAGGATGATAGGATTCTAGCCACCCAGATGGTATTTACAGTCAAACTTTGTCTGAAAGCTTGATAAAAAACAAAATCCTTTGAAGTGAACGAGGTAAAAACTCTCCGAATGGACCGGCATGGCGAAATCCGTGGGGGAGCGTTGCCTACGGCCTTGAGAACCAAGCACTATCGTTGACACAATAGCTGGAGGAAGGAGCTTGCTTGGCCGCTGCCGCGCAACATTGACTAAAAAATTAGTTTCCGCCCAATGTGGTTGAGAATTGACTTCTTTTTAAGTGTTACCTTTGCTTGCACGTTCCCCGTTTTGCGCTGTCTGCATCACAGTCCTTGGCAGTGCACCAAGATGCTCTATGATAATTATGCCGATAACATTGCTGCCTGTTTATCTTTTGACGGGAGCTCCGGAGGGGGTGGGGTGGCTCGCTCGGCTAACTTGGCAGAGTGCCAAGACGCTGTGCGCCCTTACATTTATGGGGTAATGCCTACATGCATGGGGGAATACATGGATGTGTTTTTTTGCCAGTCCAGATAAAACGTTAATCGGTTATAACCATCAAATTTTCTGTTTTTCTAAATGTCGTTATAAGTGGATTGCATTGAAGTAAAGGGCACCAGAATTATTCAGACAGCATAGTTTTCTTTAACACGTGCTGACAACGCACAGCACACCGCTTTTTGCACTCCACCTTCATTGGAATACGGCTGCTGCTATCAGATGACCAGGGGATCAGTAGCTGAATGCGACACTGAACCACTGTGGTAGATTGACTATTACAGTGGAGAGGACTCGCCAAAAGATAAAGATTTTATTATTTAGGAATAACTAAACTTATTCTAGATGCTTCTATCACTAGGGAATTTTCTAAGCGAACTGTGCAGCAAGTAAACTGCTTATGTGGGTGTGCTATTATGGAGGTACGGCATTAATTTCGCAGCTCTGGTGTCCTGAAATATATGCAAAGTTGTTCATTTTCCTGCCGCTGGGACTGAACTTTGAGTCTCATGCTGAGTAGCAGAATATCACTCCCACCGAGGCTGTGCAACGTGTAATGCAAACTGTACCCTAGTACACAGCTGGGGAGGGGACACTCTTTGTTTCATTTTGATCTCAATCTGTGCCAGTTTGAGTGAGGAGGAACTATAGCACGGCTATCTTTCTCACTTCATCCCAGGAGAGAGTACAAAGTGTGAGAAATTGCAGGGGGGGGTGCACAATGCACACATATTAGAGTTGGTGTTGAAATGTGTAATGTTAAGTTTTCAAATGACTTAATTGAAATGTTACACAGGTCCACATTTCCACTACAAGAGCTCTGGAAGCCTTGCAAGTGAGCCTAAATTTGAGAGTTCATTGCTGTAGAAAACCTGAAGGACCTGTGGTGCATTACGCAACTTATTGTATGCGACGCTGTGGACAAGGCAGGGGGCG
This sequence comes from Amblyomma americanum, assembly GCF_052857255.1. NCBI lineage: Eukaryota > Metazoa > Arthropoda > Arachnida > Ixodida > Ixodidae > Amblyomma > Amblyomma americanum. Next base: position 355,802,574 of record NC_135497.1, read on the forward strand.
TTCTTAACGTCCCTATTACAAAAGAGCTGAGGACTGCTGTATCATCTGCCTGGCAGCAGTATGCTGCATATCTGGAAGCAGTAAAAAAGAAGCCATGTGATGATGTCAGGGAATCAAAGAGGCGCTGCATCGACGAAGAGATCGATGCATTAAAAAAAAAGACACTCCAGGCAACAATAGCTGACCTCCAGGCTTCAGTGGATACGTATGCTGAAAAGGCAGAATTAAGCAGCTAACGATCTGAAGTACGTGGTCAGATCAAATAGTCTGAGGAAGGCTGCACGAAGCAAGACTGAGGAACTGTGTAGCATCAGCCAGAAGATTCAGGAAAAGCGGCAGGTGCTCCCCTGAATTTGCTATTTGCAGTTTTGCAGAATGGCTTGCTGTTCGACATATTGGTGCAATGCACTGCCGGGTGTTTTTCAAGGACGGAACATATATTATGTAGGTTTAGTGCAATACAAGCTGTTCCTTGAAATGTTTTTTTTTCTCGACTTTGTTCAGTAAAATTGGTACCTGGTATTTCAAACTGCCGCATGTAGCATTGTGTTGAGTCCTTCAAAATACTCCAACTAGGCCTTGAAATTGCCTAAATATCCTTGAATTTGCCCATTTTGAATCTGTACGAACATTGTGAACTGTTTTGCATTTTTCAAGAGCAGTTTTACTGCATTGATATTGTGACCTGAATTTAACCTTTCCTTGGGTACATGTTTTTAGGTGACATGCCAGTATTTGTTTCATGCTTCATTTAATGGTCAGTACATTGCAACGTTCTTGTTTGGTGGTGACAGTGGGCGGTCAAAGAAAAAAATTGTCTGTGAGCTAAGGGGCAGGCACATACATACGCTTTGAAGAACTTAACTCATACCAGCAAGTGCGCTGTGCAGTCATTGATGAGCAGAATTCCTTGAGCTCTCAGCTGTGCTAAATTTAGATGCAGCAACTTTCGAGACAACTAGTTTGTATCCTACTGCATCAAGAAAGGCTGTAGGCAGTGGCAGAAATGTTGCTATAAGGCTTGCTGCTCAGAGAATGACACGCGAAATAGTGATCACTTCCAAGCCATTTCTATCACACGTGTTGCAGAAGAAGGTGGTGCACAATTTACCGAAGACTTGAAATGGCGTACATCTGTGCTGCAGTCCTGTATTGTAGTTCTGTTTTCATTTCGTGGTTACTTTTCATAGCAGCTACATTAAATCAAATTTTCCTCACTTTTTGTGTTATTCAGTAAATAATTTGTTGCAGAAGTGTGATATATATGTATTTAAAAAATACATGTGATTACCTTTTCTTCCCTTATTCTTATTATCAAGTATCTAAAATGTTACCTCAATTTCACTCAGTAACAAGAAATGACCTATGCGTTCTGCCGGATCAGTGATGAATGACTGTTTTGTAAATATATGTATATATATATACATGTAATATACATGTACCATAACATATATGTGATGATGATGATATGTATCTATTGTAAATATATGTACAGTCCAGCCCACATATAACGAACTTGATTGTCACGTTGCATTTGTTCGTTGTATCCAAAGTTCGTACTAAGTGGACCACCTATAATACGGGAAAAAAGAGCAAGCGAGACGAAAGTTCACTTTATTTTTGAAAAAAGTCCGTGATGCATGTCTGCTTCTTAAAAGCTGATCGCATCACTGCCGTTTCTAATTTTTCCAGCGCGGTAATATGTTCATCGCCAAGGCCTCTGCTGCACACTACTTCCTTAAGCGACGCGATGTAACCGATCGCGGTTGAAGCGTTCACAGCAACCGGCGGTAGAGCAGCATCCTCGTCATCGTCCTCGTCGGTCTCTGGGCAGTCAGGAAGGGCTCGCAGTTCACGCACAACAGCTTCGTCAGTGCATGGCTCCGCAATGTCGGCGTCGTCATCAGTAGAAACGAAATCGTCCCAGGCAACGTCAGGTCCGGCCAGCTGCGTGTCAACGACGCGTTGCCACAAGTCCTTGTGCGACCGGCCTTCCGGTGGGTGATCTATGGCGTCCTCGGTGCTTGGGCCCATAAAACTCGCCTTGCGGAAGCAATTTTCTATGCACTCCGCGGTGAGTTCCATCCACGCCGCTTTCAACATGTCCACGGCGGCAAGCAAGCTGATGCGAACTGGCATGGCAGCATTAATCGCGATCAACAAGCGTTCGATGACGCGCCACCGGTAGCACACCTTGAACGCATGAATGATGCCCATATCCAGCGGCTGAATTTCGCAGGTTGCATTGGGAAGCAAGAATAGCACTGCCACCGCACTCAAGGAAGGCTGCACACATGGTGCGCCGCACAGTTATCCAGCACGAGCAGGACCTTCCGGTTTTTTCGTGCCATGTCGCGGTCGAACTCGACAAGCCACTTGGCAAATAAGTCACGACTCATCCAGGCTTTTGTATTGTTCCTGTAGCGTACGGGCACGTAGCTTCCAAAGCATCGCGGCTTACGTGACTTGCCAATGACAAAAGGCAGCCGCCGGTCACTGCCGTCCATAATGACACACAGAAGAACGGTTATGCGCAACTTGCTGTTCTTCCCTCCTGCGCACTTTTCGCCTTTTAAGGCATGCGTTTTAGATGGCAACATCTGATGAAACAACGCAGTCTCGTCGGCATTGTAAAAGTCCCGTGGAGCATAGCTCGTGACTGTTGGGAGGTTGTCGGAAAGCCACGCATCGACGTCCTCGTTGTTCACAGACGCGGCCTCGCCGATGACCGCCTTGAAAACAATTCCGTGGCGAGCCTTAAACCGGTGGAGCCATCCATTGCTTGGGCTGAAACCGGGAATGTCCAAAAGGAAGGCGAAGTCTTTAGCCTTGGAGAGCATCAGCGGTCCACTGATCGGAATGTTGCGAGACCGCGTGTCAGCGAACCACTTCAGCAGTGCGTCCTCAACGTCCGCGTAGGTCGCCTTCCGAAGGCGCTTTCTAGTCGTCGGGTCGGCATTCACGGTAGCACCAAGAATCTTTTCCTTGCCCTTAGCAATGGTTGAAATGGTCGATTTCGACAGTCCGTACTTCTTGACCAGTTCGCAGTTTTTTGCACCTTGAGCAAGTTCATTAACAATGGCCATCTTCATTGCGATGTCGACAGCTTTCCGTTTAGCACCTGAAGAGGTCGGCGTACAGTCCTCCATCGCACCAGGTGCAAGTCAAGCCCTTGGGCTCGCGCGCTGAGGCCGCCTTCAACTCCCCGATCTGGGAAAGGCACGGATGCGGCAACGATGTCAATGCAGTGCCATCGCACAGAAAGAATCGACGGTGCAATGCCCTCAGCGCGGGGTGGCAACGGAGCAACAAATGGAGAACCGGTTTGAGCCGGTAGAGCAGACGCCAGACTTTTCGGATTGGCCGACGCAGATCACGTGGATGCATCACAGCGACGCGGGTGGCGCCACTTTCTCTTTCGTCACCGCGCGCGCGCCTCTTTTTCGTTTTCATTTTTCAACGCGCGCTTTTTCTTTTTTTTAATTTATATTTTACCCGCAAAGGAGTACCAGGGGACGCTTTGTGCGCTCTGTGTTCGCGTCGTGTCAGGGGAACACTAAGTGCGTGAAATTCGCTTGCCGCGGGTTCGCAGTCCAGCGAAACCGCAACAGCCGGCTCGGTCAACTACAGGGGCCCGACAGCTTCGCGTTCGCTCTAACCGAGTGTTGAGGCCACAACAGTCCGTTCTATGTGAGACACTGTGCCATTGCCCCAATATATATTTTGACGGTAGCACCGCCCTTGTTCGTACTAAGCGAGCGTTCGTTATATCTGCGGCTGTTATAAGTGGGCTGGACTGTATTTAGTTTCTTTGGCGCGCATTTCCTTGAGCACTGCATGGTCGGCTCGGCTACTTATGATTTTCAGCAAGTTTTATTTGCAGCCCGTAAAACCGCATTGTAAACATGAGAAATATTGGTTTTGACGTGCATATATCAGTTGTATTCAATAAACCGATCTTTATGTGTATGAGTATACATTGCAAGTATATGCTTCATTTGTGTTACTTAATTGTGGTTTATGGGGTGTTTAATGGGCCATATATGAGGGATGCCATAGTGAAGGCCTCCGGAAATTTCGACCACCTGGGATTCTTTAACATGCACTGACATTTAGCACAGTGCACGAGCCTCTAGCATTTTGCTTCATCGAAATGCAACCGCCGCAGCTGGGATCAACCCGCGTCTTTCGGGTCAGCAGTCAAGCGCCTTAACCACTGCACTACCGCGGCGGCTATAAAATTAAATTGATTATATGTGGTCCTAATATACTGCCATTGGAGGCTGTGGTCATTGTGCATACCTGGTCGTATGCCTTTTGCAGGAATTGCAAGCTTCGATTGTGTTCTCAACCACTTCCACACTGTCCGTGAGTTTCCATACATAATTGACGGACTCCGCGTCGAGATTTTATGGATTCCTGTGGTCCACAAAGTCTCTCCATAACACCCATCCATAAAACTCCATCACCCGTAAAGTCATTGTCCACATGTGTCCGAAACCACACCATGCACTCCGCAAAATCCATAACTTTCCACAAACAGTTTTGTGGAAAAATATGTGGACTCCATAAGTCTATACAGCATCCATACAAATTTTTGTGGAAATATGTGGAATCCTTAAGTTTTCCACAAGGCTTCTTACGGAAATTTTCGGCAGGGATTCGTCGAATTATAAGTGTTTTTCCTAGAAACACCTAAAAAACAATTAACCTACAATAAATTTCAGGCAGCTGTGCTGACCATGCACATCACCGTGGCGCAGCTCGTCGACGGACAGTGCCGAGTGGTCCTGCACCTGTACAGCACCATGCAACACCAGAAGAGCTACGCGCCGACTGCTGCTGGCCTGTCATGAAGAGCCGAAAGACTGCGGCTGGAAGTTCAGGTGTAGCTCGGGAGGTGCTTTCGCGGACCCCAGCGTCGGCGTCGCAGGTCCGGATGACGAGGGCACGACGAGCTGCGCAAACGGAGAGAGCTCTTGAGCATCAGCTGGCTAACGTAGACTAACTGACGCACTGGACAGGGGTCTCTACATTTTGCGTATACGACAGTATACATGCGTCGACATGCTATCTTGCGAGCTGAAATACTCGGCGACTTGGTGACTGCTGATTGGGGTTTTATTCGTTCCCTTCGTTGTTTATGTTGAGGTTATATGCATGGCATTCCTGCAATCAATCCAGGGCATGTTTTAGAGAAATGACAAGTGAACGCGGTGTGTGCGAATAGTTCTTTCAAAATATAATCGAATATGAATCATATAGGTATTCAAATAGAATACGAATGAAATCTTTCACGAATGTCCGGTACTTGCGTGAAAACTCGTGCGAAACCAATTATTATGTGTCAAGCGAAGCGCTAGCGGTGGCGCTGTCGTACCGCGCTGTAACTTTAGAGTTTTATAAATATACCTGTCAAAGTACGCAGCACTCATCTCTAGAAAGGAGTACGTGTCATGAAGTCAGCGTAATAGATATGTGACCATCACCGTCGTGTGTACGAAAAAATTCAATTTGCTACTGTTTACGGCAGGGAATAAACTAATGCCACATCTCACTGCATGAGAATGCCGACGTGTTAGTCATGTATTGCATGGACCTAAGGCAGGGCTTACAAACTCTGCCCGCGCCATGCCGCATCGCCCAAACTTCGAGGCCATGTATGAATTGTCACGAACGAAGGCCACCTGAAGAGACCGCATCGAGAAGCCGAAACTTCCCACCCCGATCATATCGACTGCGGCAGCATGCTGTGCGGCGTCGGAGTGCACCCTGTTGTGTAAACAATCCACGTCCAGCCTTCACCGAATTTAGCGCCAGTTATTCGACAAGTATTCAAAACTTGAAAACATACTTGATTCATTTCGAGTATTTTTCTGGTTGCACTATTTATTCGTTCAGCGGATCGAGCAGGAACATATGCAAACGGCGGATGCAAACATTCCACCAGATGCTTACTTCTTTTTCTTTTGAGTTAGCAGAAATTACAGCCTGATCCACATCCGAAACGAAGCCACGACATTCAAACGAGACCTAATGTGAAGAGTATCGCATCACCACGTGGCGGCACAGTCGTTAGCCTCGCGACGCCTTTGTATACCTCTCCTTCTTTCCTAGATTAGTGATGCCAGAATCATACCGCTCACATCGATACATCATACATACTCACGCATCAAACTGTTCAAGTACAATAAAGCATCTCAAAAATCGAATTAATGTGGTTGAATTAACTAATAGAAAATTAGCCTACTCATAATTACCTATACATACATGAGTGCATGTCCTTGTAACACCACATCAAGTCAAAGACCACAACGCATTCAACAGGTCCACCTCTATCCCGATTAAACCGCCGAGCGTTTGCGGCCTGGTAGGCATAACCTGCTCGTCTCGCATTCCAAGCTAGGTCGTGGTTCAAATCCCACCTTATTCATATCAATTTATTTTTCCCCGAAGTTACTTTACTTTGCATACATAAACGTGCTTCAGACGTTTGCGACCAATAAGATCACGCTAGCAACAATTGAACTCGTTCACAGCCTGCAGGTTCCGCGTGCAGACGGAGCAGCGTAAATTTTATACGGAAGAAAGAGTGTGATTGCACTGCCGTGTTCGAATTATCCGTGGGAGGTAATATTGCTGCGGCGTCACAACTCCGTCCATTAAGCCTTTCTCGACCGCGGCAACGACGGCATCGCTTTTCTGTGACATGGCACCTTCAACGCTGGCGCATTAATGAAGACGCCCCAGCCAACCCGTGCCGATGCATTCCAAAACGAATGCTAGTGCAGCCTGATGAAGCCATCCTGGTGTCGAGGATGGCGCACCGGCTGGCGTCGATCACGAGCACAGAGATGCAGCGAGCGGGCTGCGTGGATCTTGACAACAGGAGTGCTTCGTCAGGTGGCGCCCGTAAGCAGTTTGGCGTGGATTGGCGCGCGTTGGACAGGGGTTTCTTCATTTTGCGTATACGACAATATATATGCCTCAACATGCCATCTTGCGAGCTGAAATACTCGGCGACTTGGTGACTGCTGATAGTGGTTTAATTCGTTCCCTCCGTTGTTTATGTTGACGCTTATGTATGGCATTCCTGCAATCAATCAAGGTGTTGATAGTCAGCACCCGTGTCATGCCCCTTCTCTCCTTCATCGTATTTCTGGGCTGCTTCTTCATTATGCATCAGAATCAACTCCTCCAGCTGAACAATCTGGTGTAATTAATTCTTTGCGTTTTATTTCTGGAGCTTAAACATTGTAAATGGTTGGGTTGAGAAGTGTTCATTCGATACACCTGTCGTTCATGTGCCGGGCCTTGTTTTGGGACACTGTATGAAGATTTTGTTACCCCATTGGATCCCGCCTCGTTTTAAGAAGTACAACATTTTTCAAACGGTAGGTATTGCTTCTACCAAAACGTAGAGCGTTTATTTTTGTCTAAATATCTGGTTATAAAGCAGTGTTACGTGACTCTTTTCTTGCAAACGACGCCATTTTTTCTGGTCCCTCACCTTTTGTATGTGCAACCTTTCTGCGAATGTTTTTTTCGATAGCTAGAGCTAAAACTTCGAGAAAGACACCGGCGAGATGCAACGCAGCAGCTCTTGGCAGTTCTCATTTGCTGTGTGGGGATCTGCTCTGCAGTCCTCTGTGTAGACTTTCCCGCTACGCACCGTGCAGCAGCAGCCTCGCCTCGGGGAGGAGCACATTCCCTTGTTAGTTACCTTAACTAACGAGGGACTGCGCCAGCCTCGGATCGTAAGAGCCTGCTCGCACGCGGGAAAGGGCAGAAGGTGGTTCGGCTAGGATCGTCGGCTCGAGCGGACGTGTCGCTCGCGGCTCCGCTCTTCGCCAGCGGGTGAGGAAGCGACGGGAAGACTGGCTCCCGTATATCGTCCCATCCGGCCTCGGAGTATATCCCTTGCCCTAGCGCAGGCGATCATTCCCGCGGAACCTTGCTAGTGAGTCGGACGACCTCGATTCATAAGTGTATCTTGTTGCTAGCAGGCGTTACAGTTGCTGTAGCAATAAATGCCTCTTTGTGTCATCCAGAGTGTCGTTTCTTTGTTCCCTCGGAGCAAGGCCCGCCGTGGTCCGCGTGCGTTCGCAGCGTACGCGACCACCGGGTGGGGTCCGGGCGGCTTTGAACTGTGTCCGCCGCGATTAAGTGCGAAGAACGTATTTATCTCTCCCAAAAAAAACCCTACATCTGGCGCCCAACGTGGGGCCTGGTCTGTGAAGTTTGCATTACTGTTGGTTCGGTTCGAAGAACGCTCTTTCTCCCGACATGGAAACTGCTAAATCTAGAGTGAATTTTGAGCGCTACGCCCTGCGGCATGCTTTTATGAGAGCGAGGTGAATCGCGCTGCAGTATGTTTGAAGTTTTCAACATGCTCAGCACGTTTTTCATCAAGTTTCCCTGGAATTTCTTCGGAAGAATCACTTGGTCCACATCGAGGAAGCGCGAGGCCTAGTGCCCGCGGAGTTGCTGAGCCCGGAGCGAGTGAGTACGGAAGCCGCGTGGGTGGTCCGAGTTTCTGTATATATTTTCTCTGCTGTCTCTGTTTTCAACTCTGGGAGTAGCGGCTCTGGGAACCGGGTGGCCTGGGGCCGCGGGTGCCGCTACGAGCTCGTTTGTATTTAAGCTCGGCACCGGGCGCCTCGACACCGTCCGATAGGGTGGGCGCCGACCGCTCAGAAGCTGCGTTGTGCAGTGAGTAGGACTACCCCACAAGCTGACGACTTCTCGCGGCTGCGCGCTCGTAATCCGTTTCGGGTCTTTGTTGTGGTCGCGGCCGTTGTAAGTGGTAGTCACGCCTAATGCTTTTCGGAGCTGCTTGCACCACGTCAGAAGAAGAACGACCACCGGACCGTGGTGTTGAGAGGGGGCACACTTTGCTGCCCGCCCGTTTTTTTTTGTAACCTCGCACGAACTGAGCAGTCTCGTTCAACTCAAGAAAGGGCTTTGTTCACTCGAACTTTGCGTTTGCACAGTCTCCCGACACGTTTTGCTAGCGAGTTAGACAGTGTGCCACAAGGGCCTTGCGGATACCATTTCCCCTCCCGTAACCTACGTTAAAGGCACGCCGAGAGCGTTTCGGTAAGTTTGCAGATCCGGTGGAGCCACCCCGGCTTGCAGTGCGGTGAACATCGCCTCGTTGCCACGTGCTGCGACGGAGTGGCCTGTATCCTGTTCGCCGCATCCATCCGGGGCAGCTGTGGCGAGACCAGTCAGCAGTCACCTCTGGCTGCTGCTGCCCTGGCGACTACTGCAGAATCCTGGCCTGCAGTTTTCCCACCGGCCTTCTATTCGCGGGCCTGCGGACACGGTAGTCCGCGGGCCATACCACTTGTCCCAGCGGAGACCTTCACGCCGCCTTCGGAACACCGCGGAAGTCTGCGTGGACGCTGAAAGCGTGACCTCCGAGGCAAAACTGCCTCAACTGCATGAAGACCAAGAGACTCCTCCATATCATGTCCTTTCAGGCGCGTGGGTCTGTTTTAGGTTGAGGGGAGGATGTGGGGATCTGCCCTGCAGTCCCCTGTGTAGACTTTCCAGCGATGCAGCAGCAGCCTCGCCTCGAGGAGGAGCACATTCTCTTGTTACCATAACTAACGAGAGAGGGCGAGTGCATCGCAGCGCGAGAGCCTGCTCGCACGCGGGAGAGGGCAGAAGACGGTTCGGCTGGGATCGTCGGCGCGAGCAGATGTGTCGGTCGCGGCTCCTCTCTTCGCCAGCGGGGCGAGGAAGCGGTGGGAACATTGGCTCCTGTATCTCGTCCCGCCCAGCCTCGGAGCATATCCCTTGACCTAGCGCGTGCGAACATTCGCTCGGAACCTTGCTGATGAGTCGGACGAGCTCGATTCGTTATCGTATCTTGTTGCTAGCTGGCGTTATTGTTGCCGTAGCAATAAATACCTGTTTGTGTCAATCAGAGCGTCGTTCCTTTGTTTCCTCAGAGCAAGGCTCGCCGTGGTCGGCGTGCTTTCTGTAGCGTACGCGACCACCGGGTGGGGTCCGGGCGGCTTTGAACTACGTCAGTCGCGATTAAGTGCGAATAACGTATTTATCCCTCCCCAATCAACCCCACAGCTGTCACAATTAATATGGAGGAAGAAGATCCCACAGAATGCCCAGAGCACTAACCAAGTCTCGGAGAGTGGCCGGTGTCGGGAGTCGGATGGCACGCACGCGGGCACTTTGGCCCACGCCAGAGCTTGTTCCCGGTCCCGTTGCGACGCCAATGCCAGGTCGCGAGTGCGGCTGCGTGCCAGCGCCACGAGTGGCTGAGCCCGCGCTGTAGCTCTCTTCTGCCGAAGCACAGCTCGTTGTTCGGCCGACCGGTCCACGACGGCTTGCTCCGAGGACACGCCCTATAAAGTAGGTTGGAATGTTGAAGGTGAAAGTTGAAGGTGAAAGAACAATTATATTACACAAGAAATACATTTCAAAAAGGCCCCATGGTGCAAGACCGCAGGTGGGACCTCGCATTCTATTATATGACCCCTTGCCCCTCACGTTGTTCAGACCCTACACACCACTCTCCAGTTGCCTGCATGAAGCGCCGTCAACAACGACCAGTCCTAAAATTAAATAAATATAAAATATCCCAATACATAAACGTTGTCTGTTTCATTACCTCCAGTTTGTCAAATTGATTTCATTTTTGTAACCACTCCCCTCTGTAATGACGTACTGGCCCTGAGGGTATAATAAATTTTCTTTATTTCGGCAAAACTAAATACAACGTTTTGTATTGGACCCCTGTGGCTGTGCCAGAGGTGTTTTGCAACTATTTCAATCTTCGTCTGCATACCGGTGCAGTGACTTGAAACCGCGTATCAGCGATTATGTTGCAGTTTTCTTATGCCTCACAGGACCTAAACCACCTGTCACGTCAAAGACCTTGCTTACTTATTGAAACCAAAATAAAAACAGCATCAAGAAACTCAAAAGTAATTTATGTAGCCGTCGAAGGAGAATACCACATAAACCCAATGAACAGAAGCATGGCCTTTTGATTGGGTATCCGCGTCGCGTTCGGGAGGTGCTGGGTTCGATACCTTGTGCTGCCGGGTACCCGCCGGTTTTCTATTGGGTATAAGATTTCCCCCATCTTGGTGCTTGGCTCTCCTGGAGTAAGGTGCTTGGGAAAAGGGTCGCTTCGACCAAACCGTTGCGTTGACGGGCCAGTGGTTCGCTCCGCCGTCATGTAACCCTACACACGCCTCATGCCGAAAAAATTCGTCTGTGGCCCCTAATGTAAGTTATTATAAGGGCATTAATGTACATTACATTAATGTACGTTACATAACCATGTACATTAATGTCTCAACAATCATTTCACAGAAGAAAACACGCAAGCAACAAATATGGCGTCTATACTCTTTTAATTAAGCGTACAATGCGGGTACCACAAGCGGTTGTAGCTGTCAACGCAAACCCACTGATGCACCCAACGACGATTCCCAATGAGCCAACAAAACAGTGAATGATGACCTACAATGGAAGACAGACAGCAGATCCTCAATAATTCTGATGAATAATAATGTTACAGTCCAGCCTACTGATCAAGATTGTTACCATCTGATGGTGAATTTGTCTTCATTAAACAGTGTATATCCAACGTTCCGCGCTTCATTGGGTTCAGTTTCCTGGTGCACACAGAAAAAAGTGTAACAACGCAGAATAAAAATCATCACAAAGTGCTGGCGTAGTGTATCAGAAAAAAAAGATCCTCTTTTGTGTGAAGCCTCATTATAACGCTCAGCAGTCGCGTTTAAATATGTTATGAACCAGCCATAAATGTTACGGTAAATATAAATTGTCCTTGTATGAACCATTTAGAGAATCGAAAGCAAGCAGCGTGAGGTGTGCAACCCATTTCGAGAATGTCCACTTACCGGGAGAAGGAGAGCAGGAACGTCTACGCAAATCAGCGGCCCCAGACGCAACCCAGTTGGAGCCAGGTGCTGCCACGTCACGTCCGTCCGTTGTACCCACTGGAGCCGCAGCCGCAGAGCGGGGTGTCGTGTGCCGCGCTAGCAGCGGCAATGCACGGTTCAGCTTCCTTGTCGAACGGGTGTACCAGCAGCAAGCAGCGTGTGTTGCTGCAGACGCCGCAGCCCTTTGGCCCCGTCTGTAAGGTGCCAGAAAGAGTTCTGTTTTCGAAACGGACGATGCTTTGCTCCTTAATATTATCTGGCTGAAAAAGGGCCTGCAAGCCGTGAGTCTAGAACCTTTCAGCAGCTGCCAGATGTTGGGGCTCTGCCGATTGCCCGAAGCCGGCAGCGCGTGTACTGTACGTTCTCACTTGAGATCCATTAACAAACTCAACGTGGAATGAGCGGCCAAAAATGCCTGTTAAAGGTGCACCGTAGAATATATTATATGCGATCCTGATGATTCTGTTACCCCTGGAAAAATGTGGGGGTGTGGAGAGGCTGCCCCCACCTGATCCGGGGTCCCTGAAGACACCTTAAAAAGTGTGTTAGCCGCGCTCCAAGGGAGAACTACAGACTGAACAAGAGCTATTCGTTGCTGCGCCGTTATGTGTGTTTGCAATAATGGGCAGTTTGAACAGATTATGAACTTTTTCCTTGCCTAGTTCACTCTGCAAACTTTTTGTGCATATTTGGTTCTTTTATTACTGGTTTTCAAGGACGAGAATTCACACTTACTATGCAATCTGGCAGTGATTGGCAGCTAGATATTTTGCGTAACTAGACCTTATGTATGGACAGCATTTTTCTTTGCGGGAAATTTTTGAAATAAGCTGTGAGAAGCCACCCATTATTTACGAATTGGAAGCAGCCTGGTTACCTTGGTGAAAGGACTCTATCAAGCCAGTGGAAATCCAGTTCTAACGCGATCAATTCATGTACAATGCTCCCAGAACAACGCGAAGTAAAAGGGGCACGCGAACCCCGGTATACATAATCAATTTTGTAGGCGTTACTGAAAAAAGTAACTAAATACGTTAATCGCTAATCTAAAATAAAAGGAACGCGCTACCATTACCTGAAAAAGCACCGCACGTTACTTCGCCGTTACTTCATGGCCACTAACTTTAATTAGACTTCGCCTTGTTAACCGGTAACAATTTTACAAAGCTCACATTTCACATAAAGCGTCTAGCTCAAACAACGATTTCACGCGAAATTGTGATTTAACTATTATTTTGCACAAATCTGCCGGTGCTTAGCAATGTTCTACTGGCGCATGGTGAAGCCATTTTCTGAATGTGACATTATGCACAAAATGACACATCGATATTTCACAGCACACGGGCGCTAAGGCGCCCGTGTGCTGTGCGATGTCAGTGCACGTTAAAGATCCCCAGGTGGTCGAAATTATTCCGGAGCCCTCCACTACGGCACCTCTTCCTTGCTTTCTGCTTTCACTCCCTCCTTTATCACTTCCCTTACGGCGCGGTTCTGGTATCCAAGGATAGATGAGACAGATACTGCGCCATTTCCTTTCCCCCCAGAACCAATTATTATTATTATTAATATTATTATTATTTCTAGCTTCACAAAGAAAACCTCGGTGCATTATGAACCAATTTAAGGTAATTGTGAAAATGTGATATTCCAAATGCTCCGCACGCTTCCACTCTTTAGAGAGTTGTGTGTGTGTGAGTGGTTTGGGAAGCGGAGGCTGTTGAAGGCAATTGTGTGAATGAGTGTTCATGCACGTGTTTCGTGCTTGATGCATATTCTGTCCTTTTAAAGCGAAACCTTTACTGGCCGCGAACTTACGATTTCGCCGTGGCGGTGCTCCCAGGAAGCAACTGACGTCACAACGCGCGCCTCGCCGCGGAGTAGAACCGGGCTGGCGGCGGCTGGCGCACTCGGCACGAAATAGAGACGCTCCAAGTCTCCGCCATTGCGGTCAAAATGCGCCAAAACCGCTGAACGCGTCGGCAATCAAGCGCAGTTGGATATAGAGGGGCTCTCTTTTGCCGCCGTGACGTCGCCGTGCAGCGTGCGCGCGCGCGTTACGCCGGAGTATAAACGCAACAGAGCCTGCGCTTAACTGCTAACCAACGTATCCAGGTGGCGGGAGCTATGGGTGCCACTGAAAACCCCGCACACTCATTGATTAAAAAAATCAAACCTGTGCCGCGGCTCCGAATCGAACCAGGGCATTTGGCGTTTGAGATGGAGACGCCCTTTTTTTAAGTTGCTGCGTCGTCAAGGGCAGGTGTTTTCTGGCATGCATTCGAGCCGCAACAAGGGTCGTCGAGAGCACCTATACGTGTTGTTTATTTACAACATTACTTTTCGTGCTCTGCGCTTTTAAAGAAAAAAGGGGGGGCGGAGTGGGTGACAACTGGAGCAAACAGTAACTGGTAACGTGACACCTCAGGTTACAAAAAAATGTTAACGGAAGGACTTTACCCGTTACAGTTACGAAGTGGTAACGAGTACGTTACTAAGTTACCGGAAAACGTAACACGTTACCGGTAACGCCGTTACTTGTAACGCGTTACCGGCAACACTGTATATATCCAGCACCGCATAGAGATGCTTTGCACGACTATAGCAAATGCCGAAATCACGGTGACGCACTTTCCGAGTGAAACCAGCGCTAATCTAAATAGTTCACAGCACGCCATCCCAAAGCATCAAATTCGCAAATACCCGCTCACTCTTAGCCCTGCGTTTCTTCAGCTGTCAACAGGACAGAACCATGGCTGGCTGTACTGCGTTATTTACGAGATGTGACAAAATCCGGGAGTCGGGTTCCACAGCACGCTCTCGACGAGAATATCAAGGCGCTTAAATTCCGCCTGCATTTAAAATATCGATAGGCAATACCAGATTCGTCGCCGTTTTTGCGTCTGAACTTCCTGGCAAGTCATTAAGGAATGCAGTGCACGCTGGGCTCCCCGAGCCATGTCGCCTCCGCCGACTCACAACGGGTAGAACCTATGATCTGGAGGCGACCATGCACCTCCAGACTATGTACACTGTGGTTGGCTCATGAGCACGTGAGAATAGCTCACTTGTGGTAGCCGTCGCGTGCGCTGGCTACTGCAGGAAATAGTCAGATGAAGTGTGGACTCCAGTAAGCTATTCTTCCTGTGCGCTGTGCTCTGGCCGCCGACGTGTCTCAGATCAAGGAAGCCCACGTTGTCCTTACGTTATCAAAATAGCTCGGCGGTTGGACCCTGCAGGCACACCGAGCTTAAAGGGGTGCAGAAAGGGGTACAGAGTTGCGGAGGCATCCGTATTTTCCCTTTGAAAAAGGTCTTTGGGCCCAGTATTCATGAAAATTAGCTTAAAACGTAAGCGCAGCATTAATAATTACGAACGATTTTGCTCCGGCAGTTTCGGACTTGGTCGGCGCCAGCGCTGAAATGAACATTGACGTGTCGGTCGACCGGCCAACACCGTCGACGGCAAGCGCTGCTCATTCCAGCGAACAACCACTGGGATCGGTTACGTCACAATAATTGGGGGCAAGTGGACCATGACTTCATTCATGTCCATATGCCGAGCGGCTCCTCAGACAACATTTAATATCGTAATAAATTATGTTCGACTCAATGCTTTCGACAGGAACTTGTTAGAAGGGATCGCCCATGAAACAAAAAATATCGTTTGTGTGCGTTATAAATTTTGTGTCTGTACCCCTTAAAGCGTCCAAATAGTAGACCGAGATTCTTGCCTCTGAACGGATCCCGAAGACAGCTTCCTGCTTGGTCTGCTGGCATTCGCCAAGGACACCGTGGCTGGCGCTCGGGACAAAAGGGGCTGTGCCAGCTGACTACTCTGCATCTTGCTGGTGATGACTCGATGACTGGTGATAGAGCGGGTGGTCCCGCGTGTGGCTTCTTTCTTGGGAATGTCTCGCCGGAAGTGACGGCGGCTCATGCGCACCAAGCCTTCCGGAAATGAACAAAAACGACCTGGAAATTTGAAGAAGCCGACATGAGTGCACTGTAACAATTGGGCTGATCTGCTGGCAGATATAAGTAGATTTCTTTAATTTAAAGGACAGTTGCAGGCAAACATCAGTTACAGGTAGACTGGGGGAATAGCGTTCCAAAATTTACGAGTATATCACAACAAAAAACAAGGATTTGTTAAGCTAGGAGTGACGTCGAAGTCAAGAACGAACAGTGACATACATGTTTATGTTACACATATTCGTGTGAGCGCTGTACCGAGTACAAAAACAAAGAATGAAGTGCGCTCTGTAGTGCGGTGGAAGGCACGTATAGAATGCTATGCTATATCAGTATGAATGTGTATTGTACGATGTAAATGGAGCCAAAAACGGACATGGGCGGATTGAGGCACACTGCCTGCTCGGCGGGCTGCATGCTCATGAGTGCGAGGTCGAGGGATCGCTTGGTGCTTCGAGTGGTCAGAACGGAAAGAACGCAAGGATGACGGAGCAAAGAAAAATGTCTCCGGCTCACTGCCAGAACTGCAGAGCGCATTGCCAAATGTGAAACGTGCAGTGTGCGACGAGCCGTGCGGTCAGAACAGCGAGAGGTAGACTGAGCGAGTATAATGGCACGTGTGGCAAACGCCAAAGGCGCAAGGACTGCAGCAGCGAGGAGGCGACATGTACAACGCCTGACAAAAGTCTACCGGCTACAGTGTTTGTTTCCAGCCATTTAGGGGAGAAGTTTAGGAACCCGTAGAGCTTTAACGCTCGGTTAGGCGAGAAGAGCTTTTTAGTCCAGCACATTTTTTTATTTTTCATTGTATAAGCCACGATTCACGCCACCAGACCTGAACACGAGGCACGTGAGTTCACGCCGCCGCCGCCTAGGTATGACGCGTGGAGGGCTGTCGCGCGTCCGATACGGGCGGCCATGTATCGCGCTCTGCCCAAGGCACATTGAGCCTACATGTCAGCGTGACCAGATCAAGTCGAGCGCACGCAGGTTGGTTAGGCAAAACCTTTTCAGGCTCACCAGAACGAGAAAGTCAATCAGGCAAGCGGGTGTATATTGTCTCGCTTTTGCCACGTCAGAAATGGTTTTGGCGATATATTTTCGGTTTCATTCTCCCGTGGAATAACCGCAGCACCACCCAGACAGGGCAGGTGTTTTAGCACACAGTTTCAGCGTAGTGCTATTTAGTTGAGCAAAGGAAACCGTCAAGAAAACCAACGTTGTTGAAAATTTTACCAAGCGCCATCGCCTCCCAGGTCGCATTGCATGCCTAGAGGCTTCTGCACACCAACGCATGTCAGAAGCCATGTGTGCAATCTGCAGGCACACTCCTCATCCCCTCTCCCTTTTCTTTACTGCGGTAGCAGTAACGTAACTTTGGGGTAATTCCGGCGTCTGTATGAAGCCTCCATGCTCCAGAAGCACAAACTACCAGCAACCTCCGCGCCACACCACTCACCACTCGTGAACAACTTCGCGTGCCTATGCAATGAAGGAGGAGGAAAGAACATTTATTGAGCTCTCAAATTCATTTTTGATGGCTTCAGACGGTGTCTTCCTTCTTCGGTTGACACTACATCTATTTACAGGATTGGGGCCCTAGTCTAAGGCTCCACTGAGTATGGCTGCGCCTCGCACTCTGTTTATCAGACCCTTTTGAGTCTCCAGGTGTGTGCTGGTCAGCATACCCTCCCACTGTTCCATATTCGGGTTATTGACTGTCGTAATGATCGGGGGCTCTATATTTTGACAGGCCCATGACTTATGATAGAGTGTTGGTTTATCACCTCACCATGGGCGTCTTACCTCGTACTGTGTAGGAAACATTTTACTTAAGATATTTTGGTTGGGGAAGTTGTCTGTTTGGATTATATTCCATCCAGCTGCATCTTCAGTGCTTAGTCTTGCGTTCGGTGGTGGATATCTTCTTACAGCTTTGTAGTAATTCAATATGTCTGAATGTTTAGATTAACTGGTTCGGGTTCCTCGTGGCTCTATGCATAGGGTGCTCGGCTTGTATGCCCTCGAGCCACTCTATCAGCCACTTGGTTTCCCTTTACCGCTGTGTGCCCTGGTATCCAGACAATCGTGTGTTTAATGTTTTTTTGTCGGCTGGGTGGGTGTGTATAATGCGTAGCGCTCTGCTCCCTATTCTGCCATTCATGTAATTTCGACTTGCCGTTTGCGAGTCTGTTACGATTGTCAGGGATCTGAACGGTACGGTTGCCTTCCGAGATTGCTAGAGCTATCGCCGTCTCTTCCGCCTCCACAACCATGCAGTCCTTTAGTGCCGCGCTTGTAACTTCTTGTAGGTTTTCGTTTACAACTGTGGCCAGTGCGCCGTTGTGGTGGTCGTATCTCACAGCGTCGGTGTATGCAACGTTGCTTTTCTAATCTAACCTTTTTATGCATGTGTTCGGCCCTAGCTTCTTTTCTTGCCTTATGTAGATTTGGATCCATAATTTTTATATTGGCGCGACATGTATTGTTCTCCAATACTCTTCAGGTATCTCTTTTGTGGCCTCGAGTTCCTTTACTAATCCTTCGCTGCAGTATCTCCTTAAGAGTGCCTTTTCTGCTTTAGTTTTTTTAGTCTTTTGATTTGGTTGCTCATGATTACCTCCTTTAGCTCGGGAAAGGTATTATGTATCCCTAGCGCTAATAGTTTTTCGGTTGATGTGCGTTGTGGCAGGTGTAATGCTGTTTTGTATGCCTGCCTTATTATAGCCTCAATTCTTTGCTCTTCCTACTTGCTGTAGTTATGGTAGGGGAGGCTGTATGTTACTCAGCGGATTACGAGGCTTGTGACCAGCTGGAGCCTGTTTTCATCCCTCAACGCGTCTTCTGTTTATCACGCGCGCTACTTGCGTCGTGGTGTTCTTGAGTAGCGCCAGAGTGTGGTTGCATCTTTGATTGGACTGGAGCCACATTTCTAGTATTCTTACGGTTGTCTTCTCTGGTATCGGCTGCCCTTCCAGATAAACCCTTAGCTTATACACTTCTTGCGCCACCGTCTCGTTCATCTTGCTTCACCAGACTCTTAGCAGTTCTAATTTCTCTGTAGAGCAAGCGAGGCCTCTTGCTTTTACGTATTCCTCTATGCATGTGGCCGCTTCTTGCAGCTTCTCTTCTTTTTCTCCGAGCGCGCCTCGGTTTATCCAGACCGTAATGTCGTCGGTGTACACCGCGTGTCTGATTCCTTCTATCGTTTCTAGTTGCTTGACCAGCCCGATCATTGCAACATTGTAAAGTAGGGGTGAAATTACTGATCCGTAGTTTGCAATGAAAACTGCGAGCACGAGGCTCAAGGCTTGCACAAGGGCGCTCTGCGCACGCGCTCAGGAGTGAAAGACATTCGATACGCGTGTAAGCTGCCGTCGTGCGCGCGTAGCTTCCAATCCAGAGCCACAGAAAGCTAACCCCTAGTACTGATACAGGGCTGCCCATGCGCCAACCGCCTCTTTCGATCCGCCTGTCCATCCCAACACCGCCCACCTTTAGCTTCCAGAAACGCGATCCACCACACAGAAGAAGCACATGCATCACAGGTGAAAAAAAAACGTGGGAGCCTTCTTAACCACGCGCTTAAACATGAAAACCCGGTAGCGTTTCAGTTGCCTGCTATGGTGTCTACAATGAGTGTCTAATGTTGTTCTTTATACACACAAAGTGAACAATGGTAGATAGAGGTTGGTGAGAGGGTTCTTGATAATTACAAAGTGAACAAGCGAGGGGAAAAGACTTGTCTTCGTATTGTCTTCATGCAATTTTCCCTCAGCGGTTCCATTGCCCTTGCATGGTATGCATGAGTTATCACCTTCTAAAATTTTGGAGTAACATCCGCTGTATTATCGTACAAGAACATACTAATCTGAGCCACCAATCCACCCTAATCCATATTTTGGGCTAGGCGAACTTCCAAATTTTGGAGGACCTCATGTTTCAATAAAGGCGGTGTCTTAGATAGGTTCATCGGAGGTCATGTGTTGTTGATGATGTCACGACCATATGAAACGCATTCATGGATCGCGGGTAGTCATTCCACTATTGGTGAAGTGGTGCAGCGGTTAAGCGATGCGCCCCTGCCCCGGCAGGTGGCTGCTTAAAACACAGCCACCGGTGGGGCTTTTGAGACCCAAGTTGCTCTTCCCGAGCTCCGGTAAGGCTCATGCGCAGCTCCATGGCGGGCAGGTGGCAACTGTATTGGTTTTGGTAGCGGTGGGCAGTCGACTGCTCAAAATCAGGTGGGCAAGTTGCCACCTGCCACGGTGGGCAAGTTGTGATGACGGCACAAGGTCACGTGACCAGAATTTACCAATTAAAGAATTTCGTTACGGGTGAAACCGGAAGCTGCATGCACTGTAAACATGAATACGGCTATATAAGAGTAAAAAGGGAGTAAGATTTCCCCTAGCGTACACCCTTGTTTAAAAGGGGCTGCGCCAGAGGAAAGCTTACTAATTTTCTTCTCCTTTATGTTTAGAGTGCAACGACAGCCTAAATGATACTGTATTAAAAGAGACAACGAGACTAAATTAAGGACGCAGTGGGAAAGCCCGCTATCTTCCAGAAACACCACCCACAGCCACTCTCGACCGATCTCCGCCCACCTTCATCGTCCAGAAAAATTCTGTCGTGTGTGTGAAGCCTCAGCTTAGAGGAAAAATATTCATTAGACCGAAAGAATCAAATCAATCACCAAAGTTAAATGCAACTGCTATCGCAGCTTTCTCATGCCAGGTGTCACGATCGTCCTGCCAATTTTTATCATCCCCTTCGCTCCTTCCCTAATGGCGCGGTTGGACCGTTCACCCAGACAAACATTTATTGCGCCTCACTTTTAATAACCTATCTAATCCTATAACTGGGCGAACATGACATTCCTATGGCTCTGGTTGTACTCTTTGGTACTATTCGTAGGTCCAGTGGCTCTGTGTCAGTTAGTAAAGTCGTTTAACCGATCTTTCAGCAAGTCATATACACAACCGTTTCTAAGGCACTCATTGTAGATACAGCAACGGCCTGCATTGCACAATTTGAATTGCAGTCGTTCATTGTTACCCTAAAGGTGTCACCAGAGCAGCTTGTCGGGAAACCAAGACTAGACAGCATGGTACACGTTACGACAAAAACCAGTACGCCACGTAAGGCCTGGCCAGAGCACGGATGCCCGAGCCTCGAGCTATGCGACAACAATTGGTGTCAAGAAACTGCTGCGCATTGCCCTCGACGCTGCATCTTCGGCTCGCTAGGAAAAGCCTCACGGCGCTGTTACCCAAAGCAGGAATTTCAATCATGCCTTACACATGACGAAGGGCATTCACCAGGGTTAAGGGTGAAAAACTGACGTTCTCATCGTTAAAATTTTGTTCGACTGATCGCTTTGATCGTCTGAACAAGAGCGCCCAGATCGTGTAGGAAACCAATTCAGACTAGCTTGCGAGCTCTAGATGTTGTGCCACTGTTCTGGTTGAAAAGTCACAGCTGCAAATTGTACACGCACAGATCGTGTACGAACTCTGAATCACTGTCGCAGCATGCGCCGCCAGGCCGAATATTCCAGGCGCTTGCAGAGCGGTTGCGTGACCGATACGGAACCTGAAAGCCTTCTGGCTTCCACCGACCGTTAGAAGTGGTCGGTGTATTTTATTTATTCCACATCATACATTTATGCAAAAGTACATGCACGTTACATCATCAGCCAATTCGCGAGACAACACCTGCTTGATCGGCACCGAAACATGCCTTTAGAGCTTGACTAGCGTAGTTCCCAGCCAGTAAGTCTCCAGCTGACACTGTCGCTATGATTCACGAATACATTGCACTATCGCCGTGCGCACGCAGTTTTTCTTTTTCATTGTTTCCACTGATTAACACCAGCGCTGCATTTGCAGAGCACAAAATCAGAGGGGCAATGATCAACCGTCAAAAATTTGCAAATGCAAGTGCAGTCACCGCCGCAAAGATATCAGTGCTCAGTGCTGCTTACGCATCAGAACTACGTGGTCAGCGCTGCTTACGTACCGCAAAGGAAAGGTCCGAAACTCCTAGTCATACTCCTTAATTTCGCTGGCTTGAACCTTTTTCAGAACTCGTGCGCAAGAACATCATAGCACTGCCACTTCCCTGCTTCATCTCCCGGAATCGGGCGACTGCGACCGGCGGCGCAGCGCTGAGATGGGTAAGGTTTGGCGACGTGCTTCTAGCGGCAGCAAAAGGGATCATGTAAAAAATTATCTTCTAGCTATTGCTTGCCTGTCCAGTGCGCCCTACGACCTGTTCCATCGCAGTCGCCGTGCATAATGGCTTTGTCTATTCACTATATATTTTTTTTCGTGCGTCGTCGTCGATGCGTGTATACTGCCCCATAGCAGGACCAGAGCATGCTGCGTATGTGCATGACTTGAGCGCAAACATTGATAGTCGCCAAAGGTTAGCCTGTGCTGGTATGGTTAATAGGTCGCCGTAGACTGGCTACTGCGCGTAATCTTTGCAGCTACTTTAACGTGCGTTTAAACGATTTTAACGGACCATTGTTTCTTTTGCCGCAGCGACCGTGAAGCGCTGAGACCTGTCACTTCAGTAGACGGTGTATGCATATTTCCTAACAGCGTGCAGATGCTGTCAATGGGGATAGCACTCGACCATATTGTGCCACTGCGCGCAATGCGCGTCTCAACACATCGCATATGTCGTGATCATAGAAAGCCTTGTCCTAATTTTATTATTTTGGTTGCACTGCAGCTGACATTTGGTGTGAGAACACACCACGAAGCAAAGTCGAATCGAGGTTCTGTCGGCTTTGCTATAATGCATGCATAATCAGCCATATTGCTAAAAATAATTAGTATAGAGAACGATATCGACATAGCGACTGCAATGATACAGGCGAGCAGGGGGAGAAAGTAGTAAACGCAAGTAGCGAAAGCAGACAATTTTTTCATCAATATTTGGTTCAACATTGGAAACGCACCTCTTCCATTGGTGGGACGTACCCCACGTGATCAGGAGCACCCGCACAAGAGCTCGTCTTGGCGCGACCACTCAGACTTACTTTAAGCATGAAATTCTTTTAGCTCTAATCTCGGCAAACTCCGGCGAACATCGTCAAAAGCTGAAGAACACGACGCTGAACCAGAACAACGTTAGTCCACGCCTGAAGAGCCGGAACTCGAACGTATCCGAAACACGTATCTTGTCTGTCCGAATGGGAGGGGGCAGAAACAAAATTACCAGGGTTTGAACTTGGTTAAACCTATTATATTGCGAAATCATTCCCAGATCACCAAGGAGCCGCCGCGGTGGCTCCGTGGTTATGGCGCTCGGCTGTGACCCGAAAGACGCGGGTTCGATCCCGGCCGCGGCAGATGATTTTCGATGAAGGCGAAATTCTAGAGGCCTCTGTACTGTGCGATGTCAGTGCACGTTAAAGAACCCCAGGTCGAAATTTCGGGAGCCCTTCACTACGGCGTCGCTCAGAGCCTGAGTCGCTTTGGGACGTTAAAACCCCATAAACCAAAAAATAAAATCACCAAAGTCAAATTTTGGCAATTGTCCGGGACTAGTTCGGGGGTTCCCAAGTCTGCCAAGGTCGAAACTCGAAGGTGGGTGGACCAAATTTTGGGACCAGCCCGGGCCATATTTCTAAGTGATCACCATCGTGCTGGGCGTGGTCAAATATGGCTAGACACGAACTGAGGACAGCGCAGAATTGAGAAACGGTGCTCAACTTTTACAGCTGTCTCGTCGCACTCACTGGAGCCACTAACGAAGAGGTATGCTGCTCAGGTACAGAAAAAGTCTTTTCTCAGTCAATGTTGTTTCCAGAATGACGGCCTCAGCGCTCGAGTCGCAAGGAACATGCATCGACACACAGTCAGCTCAGGGAGAGCACGCGCTGCGTGGCCTCGCGCAACTCGGCTCGTGCAACTCTGCGCTCGACTGAAGCTCCCTCTATCTATTCCGATCCTACTCTCCTTTGGGGCAAGCGCCAAGGGACATGCTTTGAAACCTGTGTGCGATTTTATTCACGGGTATATAATTGCATCAGGTCGATTATTATGCTAAAATTTGAATCACGGCTTTTTCATTTCCTTTCTTTCACCTTTTTTCTCCAAATTAGCGCCTTCTTCACAAAATTATCCAATTACTCCACTCCTTACGCATGTGTGCTTTTGTATCAACAATGTACCATGCCCAATCCCCCATCGTCGGTACGTGCCATTCATCCAGAGGCCATCATCATTATCATAAACTCTGCTTCTTATCATCGTCCATTACATTTCCAAGCTGAGAATGCGTGCAAGCACGTTTTTTTGTTACCATCATTCTCCGTGAAAAATAATTTTCTTTTACCCGTTATTTTTATTTTAAAATTCTTTTGAATGTACCAAGACTTCTATAACGTTAGTGTGGTATAAGCTGAATTTGCTTTGGTACAAAATAAACAGTGAGCGAAAGAGAGATAAACAAAAACATTTCTTATGCTTTATAATACGCACCAGACTATCTACTTTTCTTGTTTATCTTCATATCCTATGTTTTCCTTCTTGTCAACAAAAATGGGTTAGCTGTAACTGCATTGTGTATCTTATATGACACGCGAAGAAAATGTCGTCGTAAGTCAAAACCGCGTGGTTTCTCTGAAAACTAAATTTTGTTTGGCTGTTTCTGTTACAGAACTAGGCCGCTGAAATTTTTGCTCGCAAAAATAAAAATTCATGCATGCAACATGGAGTTAATGCATATAATAGTTGGGTGGGCCCTCATTCCTGGAGCCTATAGGCTTTTGCCACCGCTCTTGTCCGGTTGTCCAGCAAAATCTGGTCTTCCGAATGTGAGCTGGACAGGGCCACCGCCCCCCCACCTCCTCAGTCCTGAGTTATTTGGTTATCGATTCTAGTATAGGTGCTTTTTTCTGGCATGGCTATACCTTACGGCATAAGTTAGCCGCTTCGGCGCGGAAGGCGGAATACGGATCGTATTAGTTTGGAAACATATCGCTGTGTTTGACGAGCTTTATTTGAGTGTTCGACTTCAAATTTCTTTAGAATGGCCCCATGCTTCCTGTTTACATTTCCGTGCGGTTCGGCGTAAACTTTCCTCGTTAAACTTAAATGTTGGAGTAAAACACTATAGCTTAATAGCGGTTCTGAATATTTATGTCCCTGCGAATTTTGGGGGACCCGGAGTAACAGCGCGTGGTCAGTGGCGTGAGCACCCTCGTTTCCAACATCTGCAGTGTACTGGAGTCCAAATGACTATGGGTTTAAAGTCTGTTTTCTTTAGTTCTGAGTATTCTATATGCGTATTTACCAATCCTTCCTCTGGTATAGTTACGACATGCAATCTAGGAGTCCGCAATTACACACGACACCTTCCGGGAAACCATCGCCAAAGCAATTGCCGCCGCTGCCACCTAGGCGATTCCCTGGCACCGAATTGATGCCCCATTAACTAATTTCCGTTGCGCGACCGTGCGTCCTGTGGTTGATATCCTGTTGGCCGGTGCTTTTACATCCATGTAAATTCTCTCTTCCATCCCGCCTCATGTTCTCCAGGGGGCGTTCACGCTAACATTTCTTCTTATGAATTTGTAGGTGCATATTTCTCGCAAAGGGCTGCACATCCATCTTGCTTCTAAGCTGGTCTTCCAACAGACGGCAGGAAAAATAGAGGCGGGAGTACCTGATGAATGTGACGGTATAGGCATGCTCTCGAGAGCAGCATCTTTCATTTTATTTAAAGTTCCGCGGGACTGCGGCTAAGAACCAGTCGGTAGCTGCCTCAGTGTTTTCGTTTTAGAGCGTGACTGAAATAGGCAACCCTGGCTGATGTGCGAAGACGACTGTAAGTTGGCAGTGGCCGGTCGTGCCGAAGGCGGTGCGGGGTTGGCAATATTGTTTTTATTTCTTCTTATTTGCGGGCATTGCTTTGTGTTCCTTTATGCCTACTTTATGTAAGCTGGCACTTGTGGCGCCTTTGGGGTGGTGACGTAAAGGTACTCGTATCAGACCCTACTCAACGTGTTGCTGCTGCATCCACCCCGTTTGGAAGCAGCTGTAAAAGGGGAAGGCGGACCGACTGAGCAAAATAATTAAATAGGCATATATAGTTTCCTACTGAAATCTGCTTTAATTAAGCACAACCTTTCGGGTCCATGCCAGATATTTGCACAGTGCGTCTGACAGTGGACAGAAGGGTTTGAAGATTAGATCGGTGTGGCAGATAGGATATGGGGTGGCGGAAGGAATTTTCCTGAACGCCCTATCTCCACTGGCTTTCAGCCTTTTTGCTTCCCGGTAATCCTAATTTCTATGTTTACAAGAAATGACATCACGCCCTCGACTCTGCGTCACACCCCAGCAACGAAGAGGGGTGGCCGCAGTGCGGCGTTGTTGGAACGGCGGTCCTTTGGGGGCGTTGCTGAGTGCGCTTATCGCTAGTTGCGGTTTCTGTCTACAGCAGTTGGGGAGTTAGAATTACTAGCACTGCAGCCCAAACGAGAATCGCGTTAGTGAAAATTAAAGCTGAATGAATGCAGATAGTTATTGCTCCCACAGCGTCAAATCATAAACTAGAACGAGAACTGTGGTATCAAACTGTCTAATATTTTAATTTGACTACTGAATCCAGTTGTTGTTCTCAGTCAGTGCAAGTTGAAATATATGTGGCTCTTTTTGGCTGTGCTGACGCTTGTCCGTCAGCAAAATGTGCGCATAAGGCGAAAAAATTGCATTTAAAATTCCTCGCGTCAATCGATTAAAAATCGTGACGAACTGACCGAAAAGGTCGGGAGGCCACCGTTCTGAAGTGAACGGCAGTGTAGCGTATATATAGCCTCTGAGATCGTCAAGAGGAGGTTCTGAGGAACGCATTTCATTTGCGGAATCGTCCGGTGGTGGCGACACCTGTATTTCTTTCCTTGGTCGTTCGTAGTTTCATAAAGCTGCCTTTTCGGTGACATTGGTCTATTTATGATTAGAACGTCGTACCCAGTCGATACAGGCCACAGGCCAACTACATCCGCTACTGCTGCACTCTATCTCGAAGAGACCGTTTTTTTACTCCCAAAAATAACTTTAAGCATTACTAAAGATCTTTACTGTATGTTTTTTTTTCACCGTGTTATTGTGTTACCGCGCTGTTTTGTCAACGTGCAGGTCTTTTCAACGTACTGTTGTGGCGGGCGTTTCATGCAGTGTTTTCTCGGCGTGCAATTTCCCCCTCGTCGTGTGGAGCCGAACGTCGCTGCGCAGTTAGCCTCCATGCTATTTGGACGCATGTTCTTTATTTGCGTGCTGTCACCTCAGATGCTAGAAAATTTCGAGCGAGCTTTCAAGGCAGTTAGTGCGGCAAGCCGAAAAAATTAAGGACCCCGTTGTACGTCAGATCTATGCGGCTGCATTTCATGAGGTATATAAACATTACGAGTTGTTACCCTCCGCCATTCGCATCACAGGTACAGCGTCTGCCTCTTGGCCGGAAGTATCCAATGCCAGGTGGTACACACCGCACCGAATCGTCCCGAAGTGAGCTCCTGCTGCGGTCGTGCAGTGAATGCGATTGCAGCGCTACCTTCCCGTGAAATAACTGGCGCCTGGCGCACGCTTGTGTAGCTCGCATCCACGCATGCACTTTGCTGTGGTACCGAACCAAAGCGAGCGCTTTGATTGACCGTTCGGCAGACTTTATGTTTGTCCCATTGCAACAGCGAGACTCGAAGGTAGCTTCCCTGTTCGCTATTGTAGCACGAATCAGCCACTGCAAGTCCTTGTTCTCGTGGGCATACCTTGCGGTCGCATTTTTAGGAACAATGCGAAGATGCGACGAGCACTTGCGTGCACGCATGCGTGCGTTGTGAAACACACACGTACGTTGGTCATGAAGCCATCATTTTTCTGCGTTGCATCTAATTGTAAATCAGCACGTAGGCAAATCTCTGCTTCTATCTAACATCGCTACCCTACCGCGGACAAGTGTTGCTCGAACGCCGACCAACAAAGTCCCGCGATTCGAGAGTTGCACTGCTCGCTCTCCACATGGCACAGCCCCAATGTTCATTTTGGGACGACCGTTCAACGGATGTTTTCGTCTCCTGGAAATCACTGCAGAAGCATCGTCGCTAATCAATGGCACCTGAGCATGCATTTAAGCGCCACGGGATGCGCCCTTGCCAGCTTAATTTTCGGCGATGTCGGCGTCAACCGGCCTGCGCGTGTTTTGGCTGCCTGGTCGGCTTCCTCTGTCAGCCAGCTCCATGCTGTCGCTCTTCTTCGAGTATCCATTCTCAGTGACACTGGTCGAAGACGTCCGCAAGAGCCTACTCTTCCCGGCTGCCTCTGTGTGTCTGCATCGATGGTCTGTGCAGTGCATTGCCTGATCTTATCAAGGAAATAAATTGCGCACAGTGCTCAAATTAGAGCGCCGAAAGGTGAGTGTACTTGCGAGCGGGACCTTTAGCGAGGAACGATAGCGCCCTCGCCTTTTGAAATCGCGTGCAAAACAAAATGCAGCGCTTGCATTTCTCCTAAGTTGGGTAATCACTTGCGGCATAGATAAAAAACGCGTGCCATTTTTATCATTTGTAAACTTCATGATGTGACTGGGTAACTGCATACTCATTTGCAGGATCGACATTTCCTAGCTATGTTGCCATTACGTCAGCTCGTGTGCTGGCGAAGAAGAGGCGAGCGCGACGCAAGTCATGCGCAATTCACTTCACGCGAGGGCTAACGCAGTTTCTCCCTCGGTGAATACGGGTTTGCGATGTCAAGTGAACCATAATTTCGCCATGCACGTGCGTCAATTTGTTAGCTGTTAATGCGACTTTTTACCTAGTGCAAGCCGCATATCCTGCTATAAATGTGGAACTCCACAGGGAGTATTGTCTTCACGGTGCTGCCGCTGTTGCTAGTGTCAACTTTCGGATAATAACCCTGAGTGTACGCAGTGTTTTCGAAGGAAGAGCTGTGAAATGAAACTACTTGCTATACAGAGATCGGTTTGGGGAAGGAAACGAGGCGAAATCTTTGTTTGTTTATGGGGGTTTAACACCTCAAATAGACACAGGCTATGCGGGATGCCGTAGCGAATGGCTCAAAGAAATTTCGACCACCTGCGGTTCTTTCGACGTGCCCGGACATCGCACAGTATACGCGTCTCTAGCATTTCACCTCCATCCAAAATGCGACCACTGGAGCCAGGATCTAACACGCGTCTTTCGGGTATGCAGTCGAGCGCCATAAGCACAGAGGCACCACGAAGGTTGCCAGGCGAAGTCTTGAAGACATGACTGAGAAAACGCCGAGGCTCACTATATACCCTCTAAATTATACGGATGCTGCATGGCGGTACCTGGCGTGCAGCCCTTGTTTTCACTTGTCCCTTGTTTTCAGGCGCACGTCGAAGGACCATCCTTTGGCTTCTGGCAGCAGGTCTAACACGCCACCTGTCGCGCCTCCTGTCTTGCGGCGATTTTTTTTTGCGCGCTGGGAGACAATATTTTTCTTTCTTTTTCTCTGCCCACACTAATATATGTCTTGCGGCGAGGTTACCGGCAACGTCGCCGCAATCGCGCACTTTTTCTGTAACTGAATTCACCTATAATAGGTAATCGCCTGCAAAGCAACTAGGCAAACCTAAATACGAAGCTTATAGTTAAGCGTCCAATGCGCGCCATCCACTCGCGTGAATGGTAGCGGATGCATGCACAACAGAAGTCAGCACGATTATCCGTCTGCATAAACCCATTTCGGAGAAGATAGCCGCTGCAGTTGAAATTTCAGCTAATATAGCAGTAAAATAACAACTCTGAGAGATCTTGCTTCGGCCTGCACCGAACGCTGCTCAACGGCCTGCGCTCTGGGTATGGACCATTTACAACAGAGGCGAGCGACAACAAGAACAAATTTCACTTGTGAAAGTCTGCCGTCACGTAAACGAACAACATGCGCACAGCAGTGTGTTGGGCACGCCTGAGCAGGCGAACCGCAGCAATCATGTATTGATAACCACTGCGGCTGCGCCCTATTGCGCTAACAATGCCAGCAGCCAGTATGGCAGAGGTTCATGATCAAAATACGCACTCCTCTGGTAAAACTTTCAGACCTGGTGCGCTTTATCTCAAGCACGAAACGCACTGCGTCAAGTACCGCTCAAGTCCTTCCTCATTCAGCGGTTTTTTTTATATGCTAACTTTGTAATTGAAACTTCTCTCGTATCTCCAATTTTTACAGCGCTGTGTATTTTGCTAGACCTATGCAACGAGATTCATGAGCCTTTGCCTAATCAGGCAGCTGCAGGAAAAAGGCCACTTAGCCTTGTTTTGCGCCAGCAACCACCACCGTATTCCAGCCAAGAACATAACCTTAACACCGTCCTTGATATTTCAGTACTTGTCTGCACTCTTAGTGGTTATGTATTTTGTTCACTTCATTTCCACTATGAGTCACATGAAGATCTATGTCCCTTGTCACCGGGGAGTGGTGTAGAATATTCCACTGTCATGCGGAAAGTTCTACATTGGGCAAACGGGCAGGTGTATAATTGTACGCCTAAAAGAGCACAAGAACAAGGTCCGCGTCAGATGTGACGGCCATTCGGCTATGCATTGCAAAACGTGTGACTATAGCCTACCTTGCCGACCACTTTTTTTCGCTGTACAGTTATCCTGTATGATGACAACGACCAACTAACAAGTGAGATTGTATATGCCTCCGAGATGGTGCGAACTGGAACCAAGTGTGTCATCAGGAAGTCGCTAAATTCATCAAAATAGTAAATTGAATATATGGCGCGAACAGCTTGTGCAGGCGTGCGTATTTCGCTCTGATGACGTTGTCTTCGTCTTAGTGGTTTTCGGTTCAACGCACATTTCCTGCCCAAACCATTTGTGCTTACTTTATAAACCTCTTGTTAGCCTCATTAAGCATATTAGGTCTATATTTTTCTCAAAATAAATAATAGTGCACAAAAAGTACAGGACAAACGAGAAGACAAGGAGAAGCATCAAATTTCAATGAGGATTAGGCCAATCGCATGATCAGGAACATAGATATACAGGTGTCGAAAAAATGCAAAAAAAGGGAACGAAGACAACGTCATCAGGCGCACTATTATACACCTGCCCGTTTGGCCGATGTAGAACTTTCCACATGACCGTAGGATCTTGTACACCAATGCCCATCGAGAAGAGATATAGGTCTTACTGTACCTAATACATCAGCCGGGCTTTCGCCTGTTGCCGGCAACGCATCCTGCACAAGCTCAGCAATCTTTCAGGTGCCGTGAATGCTACGTTAAGTTCGGTTTGGGCGTTCGAAGGGAGCAGACGTGTTTTCTCAGGGCTCTCTCTTCGCAGCACCTAAGCCTTCCTCGCGTCGACGGGCTCCACCATGGAGCCCACGTACCCCGGACACGTTCACCGCGAGCCGAGTGCTATGAGGCTGCTGCCGAGGTCGAGCAGCTTTAACGCTCGCCCATGTGATGCTGCCATCCTGTCCAGGCTGCTGGTGGCACTGGAGCGTGCCACTCAGGAGGTGCAGCTTGCCAGCCTGTCCCCGGCCGAGGAGGTTGCGTCAGTTCAAGCCCTGCAACTGCCTGGCCTGAGCCGGGAGCAACCACGTGTGTCGGCTGTTGCACCACCACCAGCGGCATGGGCAACGATGGCGGGCCTCCCCATTACCATTGAGGGGGCACCTGAGAGTGACGCACCACGTGCAGCCGTGGTCTCGGATATGAGATACGAGGCCATGGACGAGTCCACTCACAGGAAGCGCCGTCGCTCGCCTTCCCCATCCGCTGAGAACACCGATGGCCGCGGAAGGCAGCCTCGCCTCGTCGCCCGGCCGGACCGCATTCCAGGGGGACCCGAGCAGCACAATGGGGGGCATTCCGGCTTCGCCCAGACCAGGCCGCCATTACGAAGAGCTCTCCCCATCTCCGCCTCGCCCCTCCCGGCTCGAGGGGAGAGGGCCCCACCGAGAAGAAGAGCACGTCCCCTACCAAGCAGGCTGCCGGGAGGCGAGATATGACGAAGTCGGCGCCGCCGAGCCGCCGGAGGAAACAGCGGAAGCCGCCGAGCTGGCGGCGGGCGGTACATTCTCGTCCACGCAGCAGCAAGCCGCACACAGCTCCAGCGGAGTGGAACCAAACTGCGGTCTGGTGCCGTGGAGGCAGGCAAAATCGCGGGCCCAGCGGCGACGACAGGCTGCCCTGGCCAGGGCTGCCACCGCGGTGCAGGTCCCGGACAACGTCCATGGGACAATCCTCTTCCGCCCAGCCCAGCGGGACGCGGCCTTCTCGCGCGAACAAGAATGGAAGCTGGCGGAGGAGCTTGGGCCGCGGCCTGGAGTCCTGGCAGACCGCGTCAACACTCGGCGCGGTGTTGTGGCTGTGGACGTGGAGACTGCAGCCACCAAGCACGAGTTGCTCGCCACCGCGGTGATCTGCGGAATGGCTGTGAGCGCCAAGGAGCCTGCCCCACGGAACCACTGCGCTGGCCTGGTGTTCGGGGTGGACGGGCGCCGGACGGTTGCTGAGCTGCTCGCCGCCACGGAATCAGCCGTGCCTATAGTGTCGGCGTCGCTGTCTGAAAGCACGCTGACTGTCAGATTTGCGGCGCCGGTGCCCCCGGCGCATATGTCCATTTGCAGGCGGCGGCTGGCTGTACGGGCCTGCAGACCCCGTCCGCTGCAGTGCGGAAGGTGCAGCGGACTGGGCCACACCACCGGGTTCTGCCGGGCTCCACATCGCTGTACCCGCTGCGGGGGCCCCCACGAGCAGGGCGCCTGTCCGCGCCGCAAGCCGCGCTGCAATAACTGTGGCGGGCAACATGAGGCCACGGACCCCGCATGCCCTACTGGCAGCGCGAGCGACATGTGGCTACCGGGCTCGCCGCATCACAGGTGCCTCTGTCTCGGCGCGCGGTCCGGGCCATGGTCACCGCGGAAACGGCGCCCAAGGCCTCCCTGCAGCGCTGCACTACACCGCCTGGCGCTCTTTCGTACGCAGGTGGTGACCGGCGGACGTAGTCAGCGTAGCCAGCACCTTTCACAGCGGGACCGGCAGAGACCGGGCCCGCGTACATCCCGCCACGCACCACTCACACCTGTTGCCAAATTCCCAGGCCTGCCTACGGATGCACGGGACCGGGAGATTGAGATGCTCAAGCTCGCCCTGCGGGCGCTTAGTTTCCTGCTTCCGAAAGGCTCAGAAGGACGCCGGGCCTGCTTAGAAGTTGCTGGCTCTCCTCGACTAGATGCCACCAAACATGGCTAGTCGCCGGGCTCCACCACGGATCCCCACAATCCTGCAGTGGAATGTGCGATCTCTTGCAGCGCGGTACTCCGAGCTTTGCGTGGGCATCAACGAATGCACGCCGGAGGTTATCGCGCTACCCGGCGGCTACCCGGCTATGTTGGTTATCATTCGGCACCTACATGTGAGAAGTCCTGTGCTGCAGTGCCCTGTGTGGACCGCTCCCATCGGCCTGGGAAATCGCGATGTGCAGTGTATGTGCGGCGGGATGTACAACATAGTCTCGTTGGCTCGGCGGCGGCGACAACCCATGCCCAAGATTGTGTGGTGGTGACAGTGCGTGCCGGTGGAGTTGACACGTTGGTGGCCTGTGTTTACGTGTGGCCAGCTGTCGCTTGGAACGCGCTGTGTTTTCGTGCAGTGAGTTCGTGTTGTGCCCCACGCCGAATCATCTGTGGGGACTTCAACGCTCACCAAAGTGCGTGGGGCAGTGTGCACCACTCCGCGCGAGGAGACGACCTGCACGACATAGCAATGCAGCTGGGACTCACACCAATGAACACCGGCGAGCCCACCTTCCGACGACGCGGAACACCCGGCTCCTGCATCGACGTTGCCTTCGCATCCAGAGGCATCGAGGCGATATGGCACCGATCACCATCTCTCTGGGGCTCGGACCACTACTCCATCCTGATTGAACCCACTGCGACGGAGTTGCGCGCCACACGCACATATTCCATTGTCTACTGGAGTGCGTTCAGGCAGGCTGTAGACGAGGCGGCCGCCTCAGGCGCCCCATTTTTCACCAGTCTGGTACGGAGCGCACTCGCATCCACCCGAAGAGGAGAGGTTGGGGCGGGGCAGCCCACACCCGACAACAAACTGCTCGAGCTGCGCGAAAAAAGGAACCACGCAGAGCGAAGGGCGTGATGGACAGACAGGGGCGCCGACTGGATGGTCTAAAACCGCCTGGACGCGGCAGCACGCCGCCACGCCAACAAACTGTGCCGCCGGCAGTGGGCTTCGTTATGCCAAAGGATGGAGGAAGACGCCAGCTCGCGGAGTCTGTTCGACACCTTGCTGCGCATCACGTAACCACAGGCAAACCCGCAGTCGCTTGCCGCCCTTGCGATATCCAGGGGGCTCAGCGACGAAGAGCTCGCTGACCGGTTTGCCGACCGGTTCGTGACGCTAAGCCCCGCAGGTGCAGCTAGCATGGCTGCACTCGAGAGCCCCAGAAGCGGTGCCACTCCCTCTCTCGTCACCTCGGAAGGTCCCTGCGACACGCCTTTCACCGCGGCGGAACTGAACAACGCGCTGCAGCGCTGCCGCCGCCGATGGGCGCCCGGACCGGACGGGGTGACATACCAGATGCTGCGAAACCTGGATGCGGAGCAACGACAGATACTCCTGCCACAGATCAACCTGGTGTGGGAGCACGGGGAGCTACAGGAGGACTGGCGCACCGCGGTCGTCTGTCCTGTCCAAAATCCAGGGCGCCCACCTATGGAGCTGAGCGGATACTTACCAGTGGAACTAACATCGGGGGCGGGTAAGCTCATGGAGCATATGGCGTTGCAGCCTTTGAACGAGCGAGCCGCGGATGCTGATTTGTTTGACGAGCGGCAGATTCGATTTCGGACGTTGTCACGGCGTTGGAACACGCCAGGGCGGCAAGACAGGTTGCGCTGCAGCTGCTGTTGGACTTCTCGAGCGCTTTTGACAACGTCCATCGCGCACCAATTCTCGCGGTGCTCGAGGGAGCAGGTGTGAGCGGGCGCCTGTTGCAATATGTTCGCGGCTTCCTGAGCGGGCGCACCATGCGCGTACGACAACCGTTTGTCGTGTTCCTTCTGAGTAGGGCCAAAGATTACCATTTGAAAATTTGTGAATGGGAACCGACTGGTTTGTACTGGTTCTGCTGGAACCAGCAGGAAACCTCCTGGTTTCCTGCTTGTACCGGTTTCAGCCCGGTGCTTATACTGGTTTTCTGCTGGTCGCTCTGATTCCAGCATAAGGATTTTTTGTTGTTCTGTTTGGGGTTTTTTTTTTTAATAATATATCCTTCAGCTAACAGAACTTTGCAGCTATAGTAGAATACAACTTAAAAAACAGCAGTTGCGAACACTGGGACATGATCCGCGGCGTACTGTATTACTCCGCTGGCCCATCGCTATAGTAAACGAAATAAATATTTTAATGTTTGACTGTATTAAACAAGCAATGCATTAAAATTGTAGCTCCAATAATTTTTTCTTGCAATTAGTTTGTTGCTTAGGGAACAAGAAAAGTTTTAACAACGGTCTACTTTTTTGTCGTGGAGGAAATATGTGCGGCGGTCGTGAATTTGGGCGGTACTTCACTGCAGACTTAAGTAGTATCAGACTATAAACCTATCCGACTAGGAGCACAAGAAATGAAATAAAAGGTCAGAAATTTAATGAGATAACTTTGCTTATTAACTATTCACCACTAACACTTGTGGGACACCCATCTTGGGGGTATATATAAGCAAGAACCCATGTGGTATTAGAATGTGAGCACAAGTCACACATGGAAGTTGTATGTATATTTTAGGGCTTTACTGTTGCTAGTTGCTTCTTTTCAAGACGGGGTTTGAAGCTGTACTTGAGTTTCTACTACGGGCAGGTTTGCATGGTCCTGCAGGATGAGTTTACCAATTTACCGCAGGTTTCAAGTGTTTTTTTGCGTGCTTAATGTTTAGGAAGTTAAAATTTGTTTTTAATGCTTCAGAAATGTTCAAAAATTAAAGAATATATCATAGGAATGATTTATCTAAACTGATTTAAATGTAATGTTTCGATGCTATATGGACGCTAATGTCTCCAACACCTACTGGTTTCATCAGCTGCTTGTTCTAGTATCTGCTGGGAATGTGCTAATAAACCAGTACTACTGGAACCAGTAGTATTCCAGCGGCAAACCAGCAGCAAATTTTCACATGGGTAAGGACATCGTTTGTTAAAGGGAAGATAAAATGGTTTTCTGAGAATTGGCGGGTATTCAAGAGTTCGAATTATGAAGCTTCTAGGTAAAGCATACGAAGTAGTTTTGCGCTAGCATTTAAAATTGTGACGTACTGATAAATTAAAGCCTCAACTACGGTGAACGATCATTTAGTTACTATCATTTAGTTCATTCTAACCTCGATGGTGCTCAGGTTTCTCCTTTGTGCAATGAAGGTGCGCGGGGAAACTCTTGGTGACGTCATTGCTGAAGAGACTTCAGATGTGCGCTGCATTTGACTGCATGATGCCCTTCGTCTTCCTATGCACATTGCTTCGCGAGCTTCACCTTCGCCGGCATTCGTTTTGTTCCTTGAAACAACCGTTTCTTCGTGGGGAACATATTCCCGCTATACGTTACGTGACCACTGATGTCTCTGCCTGTCGCTGTGCACGGCTGAGAAGTCTGAACACTGACGCCACTTTAGTCGGCGGTTACACTTCGTTTCAAATGCTGGCGGAAAAAGATTTCGCATGCTTTACCTACAAGTTCCAAACATTCGCTGGTTAAAACTCATCGAATTCTTAAACCTCTTCACTTGCCCTTTAAGTTCATGACCCCCGGAATTCCATCAAGAATATCACACATTTGTCTTTGAAAATACTCCGGAGCCAAAGTTACGCCAAATGGCAGCCGCTCACAGCAATAACGGCCAAAAAGAGTATTGAATGTTGTGAGCAGTTCACAGTTCCTTGCTAACCTCACTTGGTTGAAACCAGAGTTCGCGTCGAGTTCGGAAAAATTAACTGACTGCACCAGTGAGCAACCAGCCTGTCCCAGCGTCGCATCCATTCGATAAGCTTCGGAAAACGTTGCGTCTCGTAATGCAACTACAAAACGGTCAAGAATCATCCGCTTTTTTATCTCCCCATAGCCACATCTATCGGCCAGCGTATGTAACAACATGATCGCCTGGTTCTTGGTGGCGGCGATGGAAGCACCCGCTTTCGTAGGCCAAGTTTCGTGTGGCGAAAAAATGGGTATCGAACTGTTTCTTCGCAACGTCGTATTTCTTCGAGTCTTCCTCGCACAAGATGAAAGTCTTGAAAATGCTGCGTGCCTGTCGTCCCATCGTGTACAGCAACGTACGCACCTGAGCCTCTTGAGCTCGCTCATAAAGTCCTGAGGCGAATCGGTAGTAATCGAATTCTTGTATCCACGCCGGCCATTCGGACGTCTTGTCAAAGATGAAGCTCGCTGGTGGCTGCACTAAAAAAGGCTGGGAAGAAACATTCGTTTCTTGTGACATTTTCCATTGCTGCTATCCGGATGGTATACAATGATGCTGGCGGCTGGCAACAGGCAGCGATATCTGGAGTGGGTACACTATATTTTGGACAGCGACTTCCGACAAAATGTGGTTTCTTGCTGGACGACACCCCGATAATGACTCCTGCGTCCCCCCCTCACCCCTGGCGAACGCCAAAGAATAATGGACCCCGGTTTATTTCCACATGACAAATATATATGCAGACACTGAGTACGTCACGATTTTGTAGCTGCTCGTTAGTCTAGCCATGCAGTTTTTAGAATTTTGAAAACGCGATTATTCTCTGCGCTGTGGCTCAACAAAACTTGGCTACATCTCTCCAAAATACATGCGCTTTCGGAAAGCATGCAGGCAAACCAACCTTTCCATTACACGTAATGGGTTAAAAAAGCCAAATTTTTTCCGGCAACATCTAGCGCCAAGGATAATTGCGTTTTCGAAATTCTAAAAACCGGCATGGCTATACTAAGGAACAGCTACAAATCTCTAATCGAAACTAGGCGCGTAACTCTATAACTTAAAAAGATAATTATTAAAAATAATTTAGACACCTTACCACTTAAGATGATTTACCGGTTTTCTGATATCCTCCAACATTGGGAATAGTACGCCGGAAAACCCAATTTTTACTCCAAAATGCCTATTTATGAAACTTTTTCCTGGTAGAAGTCTAAAGTTTGGGAGGATTGAGGACGCAAAGCCATTCCTCTTTAGAGAGGTTATGGTCGCTGAGGATGCATAACGAAGCATAATGTAGGCCTCAAAAGCAAACCCCTTGCGAGTGTAGCTCAAAGCGCGATTGAGTGTTCACTAACCCAAGAACCGAGTGCGGATTTAGAGGGAAAATAGCATAGTTATTTAAGAGTTATCTCACCAAATGCGAACAGCATGTTGTAATGAATAACTTGATCTCTAAACCGCAGGCCGTGCTGACTTGGGTGCCACAGGGCTCAGTACTGGCACCGAACTTTTTTCGCTTTACGTAAATGACTTTCTGTCAACCTTAAAATATTCGCAATCATTAATGTACGCTGATGACACAGTGTTAGTATTTATAGAAGACCCAATAGGAAAACTAAACAGCAAAGTAAACGAAGAAGTAGTTTGGGTCTTAAAGTGGTTTACTACCAACCAGCTAACTGTTAATACCCAGAAAACAAAATAAACTGTGCTCAGCTCAAGGGGAAAAAAATTTAAACTACAACGAAATCCGCTTGCATGTAAACAATGAGCCGATACAAAATGTAACAAGCTTTAAATACCTAGGTGTGCATTTCGATTCTGACATGCACTGGAGAAATCACATAAAACAAGTTTGTTGAAAACTTGCATATGGATGTCACATTCTCTTGAAAGCACGAGGATGTTTTGATTACTCGATTCTATGCATACTATAATTTGCTTTTATACATAGTCAGTTAAGTTACTGCAGAGAATCTTGGAGCAACACATACCCCACATATCTTGAACGCATAGTCCGACTACAAAAGAGATCCCTAAGAATCATCACATATTCCAAACACAGTTGCCCTAGCAAGCCACTTTTTCAGACAGCCCATATATTACATTTACAATAAATTTATACGTTAAAAACTTCCCAGACAATACATAAAAAACTGGAATCCAATAAGCCGTTTCACCAAAGTATTTTTATAACTACTAAAAAGGACACGAGCTGCAAGTTCAAATCATTTAAACTTATGCCGCAATACATACGGGAAGAGGATGACTGAGTACAACGTTGCACTAATACAGAATGGCTTTTCTAATAATGTTAAAATTAAAAGTAATTTTTCACAATCCCTCAAAATGTTCTTGCTGAGTCTAATTTTCAGGATGGTTGGAAAGGTGAATTTTGGACGGAATAATTTTGTTAAGGTTATGTGCAAAGAAAGTCCGCATGAACAGCAATTGTATATACTGACATTTTTTAATAAAATTGATGCGCAAAGTTTGTGTTGGGATTTTATTATTTTGAACTTATTTACGTGAGTATTCTCTCCACTTGCTGTATTGGCAAGGTATCTTTGTGATGGACCAGACACTAGCCTTGGCTATGGGTTCAGTACCATTGTACATAGTTTTCTTGTACTTATTTCAGTTTTGAAATAGAAAGAAAACAATTTATGCGCCTTTCATTTTCTCAAAATAAAGTCTAAACCTTCCGCTGGTATTCCGAAAATGGAAGGTGCAAAATTTCTCCACTTTGTACGTGCACGCCACTGCCTATTAACAGCGCGACTGATGTCTTCAGTGACGCAGTGAGCCAGTTACACTTTCTCTGGCATTTACACATGATAAACGCATAGGTGCCCCTATTAATTTCCACATCGCTACGTAGCTGCTGAGTACTACACAGGAAGACGACTTATGTGTCCAGTGCTTGCCTCTGAACGGTGAACAGATACTCGCCTAAGTTTAAATGTTACTCAGTTCCATTGCGAGGAATGCCAATATTACTGTTATCCGTGCATTCCGAAAAGGCGATTACCTTCGGCGAGAGATGATCGAGCAGGGTATTTAAAATCAAGCTTATGAACAGTTACGTTTCAGCACCTCTTTGTAACTTGAGGTTCGCAAATGGACGGCAGTAATACCACGTTTCGTTTTTGGAATAATGTAAATTTTAATTCTCATCAGCGGTCAATGTGGGTTGAACAACAAACCACACCGCCAGAAAACGCACGCAACCACACCGAAGAGCACGCGTCACTGGCCGGCGAACTTGTCACTCCGTGATTTACTTTACACCTGAGCAGAAACGGAGAGCTGCTCAGCTATTACGACGCAGCCTATTTCCAGTGCCAATTTCCAAGCAGCCAACAAGATGATAAACATTGTGTCGCAGGGGAATCCTTGTGTCACAGGGAATGCGCGTGAAGGGTATATGTACACATAGTGCACATCGCCCAGTGGCCTGTCCAATGGGGTGCGGCTGCTTGCGCTCCGCGGTGATAAAGTTTCGGATTAGCCGCCATACTTTATCAGTACTCTCACCTGAAAGCGGGGCTTCAGGAAAGCCACATCTTACCGTTTCAAGTGGTGGGCATGTGTTGTTCGACACATCAGTTGATTTCATACTCTTCCATTGTAGAGCCAGTCTTTTTTTCTCTGCTGACAAAATTTCATGCTCCGCCTGGTTTTATTGACATGGCCGTGTTCTTTTCGAAAATTCCGTGGATGTGGGATCAATTTATTGATTTGTACAAGCTTAAAGCACGTCGCAAAAAAGAAAACACACAGAGAATAGAGTTTCTTATAACACCTGTTTTGAGTTAGTGATAACACCTTAAACATCACACATGTACGAATAAGACGCAGCCATGAACTTTTCGTTGCCAGGGCAGCATGCGAGATGCAAAAATGCAAAACTGTTTATGCAATGTAGTTTATAGCTTCCGACTTGATGTTCGGTGAAGTTTGACGAAAGTAAGGGACTGCAGATATCGGTAGTTTTCATTTCGAAGTGAGGCTACAGATGACGGAAAGAATGGAATTAACTGGAGCGACAGGTCAACAATACAAAGATCCAATTGAGACTACGGTATTAAATGAAGTGCGATAGCGGGACCACGACAACTTCGCCTGGTCATAAAAAATTTCATGACGACAGGAGTGACGAATCAAATCTTTGTTATTTTATTCCTTGGATTCCTAAGGCGAATCCACACCCTACACCAATCATACATCGAATTATACGTGTTTTTTCAAGAAACACCTAAAACAATTAATCTACGTTAAATTTAAACAGAGCTGTGCTGGCCATGCACACCAGCATGGCGCAGCTCATCGATGGACGGAGCTGAGTGGTCCTGCACCTTTACAGCACCATGCAACACCAGAAGAGCTACGCTCCGACTGCTGCCTGGCACGTCATGAAGAGCCGAAAGACTGCAGCTGGAAGTTCAGGTTTAGCTCGGGAGGTGCTTTTGCGGATCCCAGCGTCGGCGTCGCAGGTCCGGATGACGAGGGCACGACGAGCTGCGCAAACGAAGAGAGCTCTTGAGCATCAGCTGGCTAACGCGGACTAAACGACGCGTTAGACAGGGGTCTCTTCATTTTGCGTATACGACAGTATATATGCGTCAACATGCCATCTTGGAGCTGAAATACTCGGCGACTTGGTGACTGCTGATAGTGGTTTTATTCGTTCCCTCTGTTGTTTATGCTGAGGTAATATGTATGGCATTCCTGCAATTAATCCAGGGCATGTTTTAGAGAAATTACAAGGGAACGCGGTTTACGCAAATAGTACTTTCAAAATCTAATCGAATATGGATCATGTACGTAATAAACAAATAGAATACGAATGAAATATTTCACGAAAATCAGGTACTAGCCTGAAAAACTCGCGCGAAACCAATTATCGTGTGTCACAGCGAAGCGCTAGCGGTGGCGCTGCCGTACCGCGCCATAACTTAAGAGCTTTATAACTATACCTTTCAAAGTACGCAACACTCACCTCTACAAAGGAGTACGTGTCATGAAGGCAGAGTAATAGATATGTGACCATCACCGTCCTGTGTATGAAAAAAATTCAATTTGCTACTGTTTACGACAGGGAATAAACTAATGCCACATCTCACTGCATGAGAATGGCGAGAACTATGTGTTAGTCATGGATTCCCAAACCTAAGGCAGGGCTTACAAACTCTGCCCGTGTCATGCCATATCGCCCAAATTTCAAGGCCACGTATGAATTGTAACGAACGAAGGCCACCTGAAGAGACCGCCTCGTCCCGCCGAAACTTCCCATCCCGAGCATATCGACTGCGGCAGCATGATGTGCAGCACCGGAGTGCACCCTGTTGTGGAAACAATCCACGTCCAGCCTTCATCAATGTTAGCCCCAGTTATTCGACAAGTATTCAAAAACTTGAAAACATACTTGATTCATTTCGAATATTTTTCTGAATCCACTATTTGATTCCTTCAGCGGATCGAGCAGGAACATGTGCAAACGGCGGATTCAAACATTCTACCAGATGCTTACTTCTTTTTCTTTTGAGTGTAGCAGAAATTACAGCCCAATCCAAACCCGAAACGAAACCACGACAGTCAGACGAGACCTAATGTCAAGAAGTATCGCATCACCATGTGGCGGCACACT
Organism: Amblyomma americanum; assembly: GCF_052857255.1. Lineage (NCBI taxonomy): Eukaryota > Metazoa > Arthropoda > Arachnida > Ixodida > Ixodidae > Amblyomma > Amblyomma americanum. The sequence goes on from NC_135497.1 coordinate 355,845,156, forward strand.
CGAGAGCCTCGCGATGCCTTTATATACCTCTCCTTCTTTCCAAGAATAGTGATGCAGGAATCCCACTCCTCACATCGAGACATCACACATACTCACGCATCAAACTGTTCAAGTACAATAAAGCATCTCAAAAATTGAATTAATGTGGTTGAATTACCTAATAGATAATTAGCCTACTCATAATTACCTATACATACATGAGCACTTGTCCTTAGGAACCACATCAAGTCAAAGACCACAACGCATTCATCAGGTCCACCTCTATCCCGCTTAAACCCTCGAGCGTTTGCGGCCTGGTAGGAGTAGCCTGCTCGTCTCGCATTCCAAGCTAGGTCGTGGTTTGAATCCCACCCTATTCATACCGATTCATTTTTCCCCGAAGTTACTTTACTTTACAGTACCTCTTGCTGGGCTAGTTGGTGTAACATTGTGTAACAAAAGATAAAAAACAGCGCTAATTTTGACACAAACCACACAGAAAGACCAGACAGGACGGGCGGTTGCATACATAAACGTGCTTCAGACGTTTGCGACCAATAAGATCACGCTAGCAACAATTGAACTCCTTCACAGCCTGCAGGTTCCGCGCGTAGACGGAGCAGCGTATATTTTATATGGGAAGAAAGAGTGTGATTGCACTGCCGTGTTTGAATTACCCACGGGAGGAAATATTGCTGCAACGTCACAACTCCATACATTAGGAATTGCTCGAGGACGGCAACGACGGCACCGCTTCTTGTGTGACATGGGACCTTCAATGCTGGCGCATTAATAAAGAGGCCCCAGCCAACCCGTGCCGATGCATTCCAAAATGAATGCTAGCGCAGCCTAATGAAGCAATCCTGGTGTCGAGGATGGTGCACCGGCTGGCGACGATCACGAGCACAGAGATGCAACGAGCGGGCTGCGTGGGTCTCGACAACAGGAGTGCTTCGTCAGGTCACGCCCGCATGCAGTTTGGCGTCGATTGGCACACGTTGGACAGGGGTCTCTTCATTTTGCGTATACGACAATATATGCGTAAACATGCCATCTTGCGAGCTGAAATACTCGGCGACTTGGTGACTGCTGATAGTGGTTTAATTCGTTCCCTCTGTTATGTTGAGGCATATGTATGGTATTCCTGCAATCAATCCAGGTGTTGATAGTCAGTACCCGTGTCATGCCCCTTCTCTCCTTCATCGTATTTCTGCGCTGCTTCTTCATTATGTATCAGAATCAACTCGACCAGCTGAACAATCTGGTGTAATTAATTCTTTGTGTTTTATTTCTGGAGCTTTAAACATTTTAAATGGTAGGGTTGAGAAGTGCTCATTCAATACACCTGTCGTTCATGTGCCGGACCTTGTTTTGGGACACTATGAAGTTTTTTTACACCATTGGATCCCCCCCTCATTTTACGAAGTACATCATTTTTCAAACCGCAGGTATTGCTTCTGCCAAAACGTACAGGGTTTATTTTTGTCTAAATATCTGGTTATAAAGCAGTGTTAGGTGACTTTTCTTGCAAACGACGCCGTTATTTCTGGTCCCTCACCTTTTGTATGTGTAACCTTTCTGTGAGTTTTTTTTGGAAGCTAGAGCTAAAGCTTCGAGAAACACCGGCGAGATGAAACGCAGCAGCTGTTGGCAGTTCTCGTTTGCTGTGTGGAGATCTGCCCTGCAGTCCCCTGTGTAGACTTTCCGGCGATGCACCGTGAAGCAGCAGCCTCGCCTCGAGTAGGAGACACTCCCTTGTTAGTTACCTTAACTAACGAGAGACTGCGCCAGCGTCGCAGCGCGAGAGCCTGCATGCACGCGGGAGAGGGCAGAAGGCGGTTCGGCTAAGATCGTCGGCGCGAGCGGACGTGTCGCTCGCGGCTCCGCTCTTCGCCAGCGGGGCGAGGAAGCGGCGGGAAGACTGGTTCCCGTATCTCGTCCCGTCCGGCCTCGGAGAATATCCCTTGCCCTAGCGCGGGCGAACATTCCCTCGGAACCTTGCTGGTGAGTCGGACGAGCTCGATTCGTTATCGTATCTTGTTGCTAGCTGGCGTTATTGTTGCTGTAGCAATAAATGCCTCTTTTTGTCATCCGCAGTGTGGTTTCTTTGTTCCCTCGGAGCAAGGTCCGCCGTGGTCGGCGTGCGTTCGGTACCGTACGCGACCACCGCGTGGGGTCCGGGCGGCTTTGAACTGTGTACGCCACGATTAAGTGCGAAGAACGTATTTATCTCTCCCCTATCAACCCCACATCTGGCGCCCAATGTGGGACCTGCTCTTTGAACTTTGCACGACTGTCGGTTCGATTCGATGAACGCTCTTTGTCCCGACTTGACAACTGCTAAACCTAGAGTGAATTTAGAGCGCTACGCCCTGCGGCATGCTTTCTTGAGAGCGAGGTGTATTGCGCTGCAGTATGTTTGAAGTTTTCGATATGCTCAGCGCGTTTGTCATCAAGCTTCCCTGGAGTTTCTTCGGGAGAATCACTTGGTCCGCATCGAGGGAGCGCGAGGGCTAGTGCCCGCGGAGTGGCCGAGCCCGAAGCGAGTGAGTATGGAAGCCGCGCGGGTGGTCCGAGTTTCTGTATATATTTTCTCTATTGCCTCTTTTTTCGACTCTGGGAGTAGCGGCTCTGGGAACCGGGTGGCCTGGGTCCGCGGGCGCCGCTACGAGTTCGTTGGTATTAAAGCTCGGCACCGAGCGCCCCGACACCGTCTGATAGGGTGGGCGCCGACCCCTCATAAGCTGCTTTGTGCAGTGAGCCGGGTAGGACCACCCCACAAGCTGATGTCTCCTCGCGGCTGCGCGCTCGTAATCCGTTTCGGGTCTTTGTTGTGGTCACGGTCGTTGTCAGTGGTAGTCACGCCTATTGCTTTTCGGAGCTGCTTGCACCACGTCAGAAGAGGCACGACCACCAGACCGTGGTGTTGAGAAGGTGCGCACTTTCCTGCCCGCCCATTTTTTTTTGTAACCTTGCACGAACTGAGCAGTGTCGTTCAACTCAAGAAAGGGCTTATTGAACTCGAACTTTGCGTTTGCACAGCCGCCCGACACGTTTTGCTAGCGGGTTAGGCATTGTGCCACGAGGCCCTTGCGGATATCGTTTCCCCTCCCGTGACCTATGTTAAAGGCACGCTGAGAGCGTTTCAGTAATTTTGCAGACCCGGTGGAGCAACCCAGGCATGCTGTCCGGTGCACGTCGTCTCGTTGCGACATACTGCGACGGAGCGGCCTGTATCCTGTTCGCCGCATCCATCCGGGACAGCTGTGGCGAGACCAGTCAGCAGTAACCTCCGGCTACTGCTGTCCTGGCGACTGCTGCAGAATCCTGGCCTGCAGTTTTCCCACCGGCATTCTATTCGCGGGCCTGCGGACACGGTAGTCCGCGGGCCATACCACTCGTCCCAGCGGAGACCTTCACGCCGCCTTCGGAACACCGCGGAAGTCTGCGTGGACGCTGACAGCGTGACCTCCGCTGCAAGACCTGCCTCAACTGCATGAAGACCAGGAGACTCCTCCATATCATATCTTTTCAGGCGCGTGGGTCTGTTTTAGGTTGGGGGGACGTGGGGATCTGCCCTGCAGTCCCCTGTGTAGACTTTCCCGCGATGCAGCAGCAGCCTCGCCTCGAGGAGGAGCACATTCTCTTGTTACCATAATTAACGAAAGAGGCCGCCTGCGTCGCAGCGCGAGAGCTTGCTCGCACGCGGGAGAGGGCAGAAGACGGTTCGGCTGGGATCGTTGGCGTTCGGTAGCGTACGCGACCACCGCGTGGGGTCCGGGCGGCTTTGAACTGTGTACGCCACGATGAAGTGCGAAGAACGTATTTATCTCTCCCCTATCAACCCCACATCTGGCGCCCAACGTGGGACGTGCTCATTGAACTTTGCACGACTGTCGGTTCGATTCGATGAACGATCTTTGTCCCGCCTTGACAACTGCTAAACCTAGAGTGAATTTTGAGCGCTACGCCCTGCGGCATGCTTTCTTTAGAGCGAGGTATGTTGCGCTGCAGTATGTTTGAAGTTTTCGACATGCTCAGCACGTTTTTCATCAAGTTTCCCTGGAGTTTCTTCGGGAGAATCACTTGGTCCGCATCGAGGGAGCGCGAGGGCTAGTGCCCGCGGAGTTGCCGAGCCCGAAGCGAGTGAGTATGGAAGCCGTGCGGGTGGTCCGAGTTTCTGTATATATTTTCTCTGCTGTCTCTTTTTTCGACTCTGGGAGTAGCGGCTCTGGGAACCGGGTGGCCTGGGTCCGCGGGTTCCGCTACGAGTTCGTTGGAATTCAAGTTCGGCACCGGGCGCCCCGACACCGTCTGATGGGGTGGGCGCCGACCCCTAATAAGCTGCTTTGTGCAGTGAGCCGGGTAGGACCACCCCACAAGCTGTCTCCTCACGGCTGCGCGCTCGTAATCCGTTTCGGGTCTTTGTTGTGGTCACGGTCGTTGTAGTGGTAGTCACGCCTATTGCTTTTCGGAGCTGCTTGCACCACGTCAAGAGGCACGACCACAAGACCGTGGTGTTGAGATGGTGCGCACATTCCTGCCCGCCCTTTTTTTTTGTAACCTTGCACGAACTGAGCAGTCTCCTTAAACTCAAGAAAGGGCTTATTTCACTCAAACTTTGCGTTTGCATAGCCGCCCGACACGTTTTGCTAGCGAGTTAGGCATTGTGCCACGAGGCCCTTGCGGATATCGTTTCCCCTCCCGTGACCTATGTTAAAGGCACGCTGAGAGCGTTTCGGTAATTTTGCAGACCCGGTGGAGCAACCCAGGCATGCTGTCCGGTGCACATCGTCTCGTTGCGACATACTGCGACGGAGCGGCCTGTATCCTGTTCGCCGCATCCATCCGGGACAGCTGTGGCGAGACCAGTCAGCAGTAACCTCCGGCTGCTGCTGCCCTAGCGACTGCTGCAGAATCCTGGCCTGCAGTTTTCCTACCGGCCTTCTATTCGCGGGCCTGCGGACACGGTAGTCCGCGGGCCATACCACTCGTCCCAGCGGAAACCTTCACGCCGCCTTCGGAACACCGCTGAAGTCTGCGTGGACGCTGACAGCGTGACCTCCACTGCAAGACCTGCCTCAACTGCATGAAGACCAGGAGACTCCTCCATATCATGTCTTTTCAGGCGCGTGGGTCTGTTTTAGGTTGGGGGGGATGTGGGGATCTGCCCGGCAGTCCCCTGTGTAGACTTTCCCGCGATGCAGCAGCAGCCTCGCCTCGAGGAGGAGCACATTCTCTTGTTACCAAAATTAACGAGTGCGCCTGCGTCGCAGCGCGAGAGCCTGCTCGCACGCGGGAGAGGGCAGAAGACGGTTCGGCAGGGATCGTTGGCGCGAGCGCACGTGTCGCTCGCGGCTCCGCTCTTCGCACAGGGGCGAGGAAGCGGTGGGAACACTGGCTCCCGTATCTCGTCCCGTCCGGCCGCGGAGCATATCCCTTGCCCTAGCGCGGGCGAACATTCGCTCGGAACCTTGCTGGTGAGTCGGACGAGCTCGATTCGTTATCGTATTTTGTTGCTAGCTGGCGTTATTGTTGCTGTAGCAATAAATACCTGTTTGTGTCAGGCAGAGTGTCGTTCCTTTGTTCCCTCAGAACAAGACTCGCCGTGGTCGGCGTGCTTTCGGTTGCGTACGCGACCACCGGGTGGGGTCCAGGCGGCTTTGAACTAGGTCAGTCGCGATTAAGTGCGAAGAACGTATTTATCTCTCCCCAATCAACCCCACAGCTGTCACAATTAATACGAGGGAAGATCCCACAGAATGCCCAGAGCACTAACCAAGTCTCGGACAGTGGCCGGTGTCGGGAGTCGGATTGCACGCACGCGGGCACTTTGGCCCACTCCCGAGGTTGTTCCCGGTCCCGTTGCGACGCCAATGCCAGGTCGCGAGTGCGGCTGCGTGCCAGCGCCACGAGTGGCCGAGCCCGCGCTGTAGCTCTCCTCTGCCGAAGCACAGCTCGGAGTTCGGCCGACCGGTCTACGACGGCTTGCTCCGATGACGCGCCCTATAAAGTAGGTTGGAATGTTGAAGGTGAAAGTTTAGTGAAAAATTAAGAACAATTAAGTTACACAGGAAATACATTTCAAAAAGGCCCCATGGTGCAAGACCGCAGGTGGGACCTCGCATTCTGTTATATGCCCCCTTGCCCCTTTCGTTGATCAGACCCTACACACCACTCTCCAGTTGCCTGCACGAAGCGCCGTCAACAACGACCAGTCCTAAAATTAAATAAATAAAAAATAACCCAATACATAAGCGTTGTCTGTTTCATTACCTCCAGTTTGTTAAATTGATTTCATATTTGTAACCACTCCCCTCTGTAATGCCGTAGTGGCCCTGAGGGTATAATAAATTTTCTTTATTTCGGCAAAACTAAATACAACGTTTTGTATTGGACCCCAGTGGCTGTGCCCAAGGTGTTTTGCTAACTTAATGAAACCTTGCTAACTTAATGAAACTAAAATAAAAACAGCATCAAGAAACTCAAAAGTAATTTATGTAGCCGTCGAAGGAGAATACCCCATAAATCCAATGAACAGAAGCGTGGCCTTTTGGTTGGGTATCCGCGTCGAGTTCGGGAGGTGCTGGGTTCGATACCTTGTGCTGGCGGATAGCCACCGGTTTTCTAATGGGTATAAGATTTCCCCCATCTTGGTGCTTGGCTCTCCTGGGGTGAGATGCTTGGGAAAAGGGCCTCTTCGACCAAACCGTTGAGTTGACGGGCCAGTGGTTCGGTCCGCCGTCAAGTAACCCTACATACGCCTCGTGCCGAAAAAATTCGTCTGTGGCCCCTAATGTAAGTTATTATAAGGGTATTAATGTACATTACATTATTGTACGTTACATAACTATGTACATTAATGTCTCAACAATCACTTCACAGAAGAAAACACGCAAGCAGAAATACTCCTTTAATTAAGCGTACAATGCGGGTACAAAAAGCGGTTGTAGCTATCAACGCAAACCCACTGATGCACCCAAAGACGATTCCCAATGAGCCAACAAAACAGTGAATGATAACCTACAATAGAAGACAGACAGCAGATCCTCAATAATCCTGATGAATAATAATGTTACAGTCCAGCCTACTGATCAACATTGTTACCATCTTATGGTGAATTTGTCTTCATTAAACAGTATATATCCAACATTCCGCGTTTCATTGGGTTCAGTTTCCTAGTGCACACAGAAAAAAGCGTAACAACGCAGAATAACAATCATCACAAAGTGCTGGCATAGTGTATAAGAAAAAAACATCGTCTTTTGTGTGAAGCCTCATTGTAACGCTCAGCAGTCGCGTTTAAATATGCTATGAACCAGCCATAAAAGTTACGGTAAATATAAATTGTCCATGTATGATCCATTTAGAGAATTGAAAGCAAGCAGCCTGAGGTGTGCAACCCATTTCGAGAATGTCCACTTACCGGGAGAAGGAGCGCAGGAACGTCTACGCAAATCAGCGGCCCTAGACGCGACCCAGTTGGAGCCAGGTGCCGCCACGTCACGTCCGTCCGTTGTACCCACTGGAGCCGCAGCCGCAGAGCAGGGTGTCGTGTGTCGCGCTAGCAGCGGCAATGCACGGTTCAGCTTCCTTGTCGAACGGGTGTACCAGAAGCAAGCAGTGTGTGTTGCTGCAGACGCCGCAGCCCTTTGGCCCCGTCTGTAAGGTGCCAGAAAGCGTTCTTCTTTCGCCACGGACGATGCTTTGCTCCTTAATTATATCTGGCTGAAAAAGGGCCTGCAAGCCGTGAGTCTCGAACCTTTCAGCAGCTGCCAGATGTTGGGGCTCTTCCGATTGCCCGAAGTCGGCAGCGCGTGTACTGTACGTCCTCACTTGAGATCCATTAAGAAACTCAATGTGAATGAGCGGCCAAAAATGCCTGTTCAAGATGCACCGTAGAATATATTCAATGCGATCCTGAGGATTCTGCTCCCTCTGGAAAAATGTTGGGGGGGGGGGGGGCAGAGGGCCTTGATCCGGGGTTCCTGAACACACCTTAAAGAGTGCGTTAGCCGCGCTCCAATGGAGAACTACAGACTGAACAAGAGCTATTCGTTGCTGCGCCGTTATGTGTGTTTGCAATAATGGGCACTTTGAACAGGTTCAGGACTTCTTCCTTGCCTATAGATCACTCTGCAAACTTTTTGTGCATATTTGGTTCTTTTATTACTGGTTTCCAAGGACGAAAATTCACACTTGCTATGCAATCTGGCAGTGATTGGCAGCTACCTATTTTGCGTAACTAGACCTTATGCATGGACAGCATTTTTCTTTGTGGAAAATTTTTGAAATAAGTTGTGAGATGCCACCCATTATTTACGAATTGCAAGCAGCCTGGATACATTGGTGAACGGACTCTAAGCCAGTTGAAATCCAGTTCTAACGCGATCAATTCATGTACAATGCTCCCAGAACAACGCGAAGTAAAAGGGGGCACGCGAACCCCGGTATATATATCCAGTGTTGTAGACGTTACCGAAAAAAAGTAACTAAATACGTTACTCGCTACTCTAAAATAAAAGGAACGCGCTACCGTTACCGAAAAAAGTACCGCACGTTACTCTGCCGTTACTTCATGGCCACTAACTTTAATTAGTCTTCGTCTTATGAACCGATAACAATTTTATAAAGCTCACATTTCACATAAAGCGTCTAGCTCAAACAACGATTTCACGCGAAGTCCTGATTTAACGATTATTTTGCACAAATCTGCAGGAGCTTAGCAATGTTATAGTGGCACATGGTGAAACCATTTTCTGCATGTGACATTAAGCACAAAATGACACATCGATATTTCTAGCTTAACAAAGAAAACCTCGCTGCACTATCTTCCAATTTAAGGTAATTCTGAAAAAAAAATGTGATATTCCAAAATGCTCCGCATGCTTCCACTCTTTAGAGAGTTTTGTGTGTGAGTGGTTTGGGAAGCGGAGGCTGTTGAAGGCAATTGTGTGAATGAGTGTTCATGCACGTGTTTCGTGCTTGATGCATATTCTGTCCTTTTAAAGCGAAAGCTTTACTGGCCGCGAAATTGCGATTTCGCCGTGGCGGTGCTCCCAGGAAGCAACTGACGTCACAACGCGCGCCTCGCCGCGGAGTAGAACCGGGCTGGCGGCGGTTGGCGCACTCGGCGCGAAATAGAGACGCTCCAAGTCTCCGCCATTGCGGTCAAAATGCCCCAAAGCCGCCGAACGTGTCGGCAGTCAAGCGCAGTTGGATATAGAGGGTTTTGTTTGCGCCGACGTGACGTCGCCGTGCAGCGTGCGTGCGCGCGTTACGCCAGAGTATAAACGTAACAGAGCCTGCGCTTAACCGCTAATCAACGTATCCAGGTAGCGGGATCTATGGGAGCCATTGAAAACCCCGCTCACTCACTGAATAAAAAAAATCAAACCTGTGCCGAGGCTCCGAATCGAACCAGGGCATTTGGCGTTTGACACGGAGGCGCCCTTTTTTTTAGTTGCTGCATCGTCAAGGGCAGGTGTTTTCTGGCATGCATTCGAGCCGCAACAAGGGTCGTCGAGAGCACCTATACGTGTTGTTTATTTACAACATTACTTTTCGTGCTCTGCGCTTTTTTTAAAGAAAGGGAGGGTGGAGTGGGTGACAATTGGAACAAACAGTAACTGGTAACGTGACACCTCACGTTACTGAAAAATGTTAACGGAAGGACGTTACCCGTTACAGTTACGAAATGGTAACGAGTACGTTACTATGTTACCGGAAAAAGTAACACGTTACCAGTAACGCCGTTACTTTTAACACGTTACCGGCGGCACTGTATATAGCCAGCACTGCACAGAGATGCTTTGTACGACTGTGCAAATGCCGAAATCACAGTGGCGCACTTTTCAAGTGAAACCTGCGCTAAGCTAAATAGTCAACAGCACGCCATCCCAAAGCATCAAATTCGCAAATACCCGCTCACTCCTAGACCTGCGTTTCTTCAGCTGTCAACAGGACAGAACCATGGCTGGCTGTACTGCGTCATTTACGGGATGCGACATAATCCGCGAGTTGGGTTCCACAGCACGCTCTCGTCGAGAATGTCAAGACGCATATATTCCGCCTGCATTTAAAAGATCTATAGGCAATACCTGATTCGTCGCCGTTTTTGCGTCTGATCTTCCTGGCAAGTAGCTAAGAAATGCAGTGCACGCTGGGCACCCCGAGCCATGTCGCCACTGCCGACTCACAACGGGTACAACCTATGAGCTGGAGGCGACCATGCACCTCCAGACTATGTACACTGTGGTTGGCTCATGAGCACGTGAGAATAGCTCACTTGTGGTAGCCGTCGCGTGCGCTGGCTACTGCAGGAAATAGTCAGATGAAGTGTGGATTCCAGTAAGCTATTCTTACTGTGCGCTGTGCTCTGGCCGCCGACGTGTCTCAAATCAAAGAAGCCCACGTTGTCCTTACGTTATCAAAATAGCTCGGCGGTTGGACCCTGCAGGCACACCGAGCTTAAAGGGGTGCAGAAAGGGGTACAGAGTTGCGGGGGCATCCGCATTTTCCCTTTGAAAAAGGTCTTTGGGCCCAGTTATCATGATAATTAGCTCAAAACATAAGCGCGCAGCATTAATAATTACGAACGATCTTGCTCCGGCAGTTTCGGACTTGGTCGGCGCCAGCGCTGAAATGTACATTGACGTGACGGTCGACCGGCCAACACCGTCGACGGCAAGCGCTGCTCATTCCAGCGAACAACCACTGGGTTTGGTTACGTCAAAATATTTGGGGGCAAGTGAACCATGTCTTCACTTCATTCAGGTCCATATGCCGAGCGGCTCCTCAGACAACGTTTAATATCGTAATAAATTATGTTCGACTCAATGCCTTCGACAGGAACTTGTAAGAAGGAATTCGCCATGAAACAAAAAATATCGTTTGTGTGAGTTCTAAATTTTGTGTCTGTACCCCTTAAAGCTTCCCAAGAGTAGACCGAGATTCTTGCCTCTGAACGGATCCCGAAGGCAGCTTCCTGCCTGGTCTGCTTGCATTCGCCAAGGACACCGTGGCTGGTGCTTGGGACAAAAGGGTCTGTGCCAGCTGACTACTCTGCATCTTGCGGGTGATGACGACTCGATGACTGGTGATAGAGCGGGTGGTTCCACGTGTGGCTTCTTTCTTGGGAATGTCTCGCTGGAGGTGACGGCGGCTCAAGCGCACCATGCCTTCCGGAAACGATCAAAAACGACCTGGAAATTTGAAGAAGCCGACATGGGTGCACTGTAACAATTGGGCTGATCTGCTGGCAGATATAAGTAGCTTTCTTTAATTTAAAGGACAGTTGCAGGCAAACATGAGTTACAGGTAGACTAGGGGAATAGCATTACAAATTTTATGAGTATATCACAACAAAAAACAAGGCTTTGGTAAGCTAGGAGTGACGTCTAAGTCAAGAAAACAGTGACATACATGCTTATGTTGCACATGTACGTGTGAGCGCTGTGCCGAGTACAAAAACAAAGAATGAGGTGCACTCTGTGGTGCGGTGCAAGGCACGTATAGAATGCTATGCTATATCAGTATGAATGTGTATTGTACGGTGTGAATGGAGCCAAAAACGGACACGAGCGGATTGAGGCACAGTGCCTGCGCGGCGGGCTGCATGCACATGAGTGCGAGGTCGAGGGATTTGCTTGGTGCTTCGAGTGGTCAGAACGGAAAGAACGCAAGGATGACGGAGCAAAAAAACCGTCTCCGGCTCATTGCCAGAACTGCAGAGCGCATTGCCAAATGTGAAAGGTGCAGTGCGCGACGGGCAATGCGGTCAGAACAGCGGCAGGTGAACTGAGCGAGTATAATGGCACGTGTGGCAAACGCCAACGTTGCAAGGACTGCAACAGCGAGCAGGCGACATGTACAACGCCTGACAAAGGTCTACCGGCTACAGTGTTTGCTTCCAGCCATTTAGTGGAGAAGTTTAGGCACCCGTAGAACTTCAACATTCGGTTAGGCGAGAAGAGCTTTTTATTCCAGCACATATTTTTATTTTTCATTGTATAAGCCACAGACCTGAACATGAGGCACGTGAGTTCACGCCGCGGCTGCCTAGGTATGACGCGTGGAGGGCTGCCGCGCGTCCGATACGGGCGGCCATGTATCGCGCTCTGCCCAAGGCACACTGAGCCTACACGTCAGTGTGTCCAGATCAAGTCGAGCGCACGCAGGTTGGTTAGGCAAAACCTTTTAAGGCGCAGCAGAACAAGAAAGTCAATCAGACAAGCGGGAGTATATTGTCTCGCTTTTGTCATGTCAGAAATGGTTTTGGCGATATATTTTCGGTTTCATTCAGCCGTGGAACAACCGCAGCACCACCCAGATAGGGCAGGTGTTTTAGCGCAGAGTTTCAGCGTAGCGCTATTTAGTTGAGCAAAGGAAACCGTCAAGAAAACTAACGTTGTTGAAAATTTTACCAAGCGCCATCGCCTCCCATGTCGCATTGCATGCCTAGCGGTTTCTGCCCACCAACGCATCTCAGAAGCCATGCGTGCAATCTGACCGCACTCTCCTCATCCCCTACCCCTTTTACTTTATTGCGGTAGCAGTAACGTAAGTTTGGGAAACTTCTGGCGTCTGTATGAAGCCTCCACGCTCCAGAAACAAACTACCAGCAACCTCCCCGCCACACCACTCCACACTCATGAGCAACTTCCTGTGCCTATGCAATGTAGGAGGAGGAAAGAACATTTATTGAGCTCTCAAATTCGTTTTTGATGGCTTCAGATGGTGTCTTCCTTCTTCGGTTGACACTCCATTTTTTTACAGGGTTGGAGCCCTAGTCTAAGGCTCCACTGAGTATGGCTGCGCCTCGCACTCTGTTTATCAGACCCTTTTGAGTCTCCAGGTGTGTGCTGGTCAGCATACCCTCCCACTGTTCCATATTCGGGTTAGGGGCTCTATCTTTTGACAGGCCCATGACGTATGACAGTGTTGTTTTGTCACCCCACCATGGGCATCTTGCCTCGTACTGTGTAGGAAACATTTTGCTTAAGATATTTATGCTGGGGAAGTTGTCTGTTCGAATTATTCTCCATCCAGCTGCCTCTTCAGTGCTTAGTCTGGCGTTGGGTGGTGGATATCTTCTTACAGCTTTGTAGTATTTCAGTATGTCTGAATATTTAGGGTTACAGGTTCGGGTTCCTCGTGCCTCTATGCATAGCGTGCTCGGCTTGTCTGCCCTCGAGCCACTCTATCAGCCACTTGGTTTTCCTTTACCGCTGTATGCCCTGGTATCCAGACAATCGTGTGTTTAATGTTTTTTTTTGTCGGCTGGGTGGGTGTCTATAATGCGTAGCGCTCTGCTCCCTATTCTGCCATTCATGTAATTTCGACTTGCCGCTTGCGAGTCTGTTACGACTGTCAGGGATCTGCCGGTAAAGTTGCCTTCCGAGATTGCTAGAGCTATCGCCGTCTCTTCCGCCTCCACAACCGTGCAGTCCTTTAGTGCCGCGCTTGTAACTTCTTGTAGGTTTTCGTTTACAACTGTGGCCAGTGCACCGTTGTGGTGGTCGTATCTGGCAGCGTCGGTGTATCCAACGTTGCTTTTCTAATCTAACCTTTTTTGCATGTGTTCGGCCCCAGCCTCTCTTCTTGCCTTATGTAGATTTTGATCCATATTTTTTGTATGGGCGCAACATGTATTGTGCTCCGATACTTTTCAGGTATCTCTTTTGTGGCCTCGAGTTAATTTACTAATCCTTCACTGCAGTATCTCCTTAAAAGTGCCCTTCCTGCTTTGGTTTTTTTAGTCATTCGATTTGGTTGCTCATTATTGCCTCCTTTAGCTCGGCAAATGTATTATGTATCCCTAGAGCTAATAGTTTTTCGGTTGATGTGCGTTGTGGCAGGTGTAATGCTGTTTTGTATGCCCGCCTTATTATAGCGTCAATTCTTTGCTCTTCATGCTTGGTGTAGTCTGTATATTACTCTGCTGATTACGAGGCTCGTGACCAGCTGGAGCGTGTCTTCCTCCCTCATCCCGTCTTCTGTTTATCACGCGTGCTACTTGCGCCGTGGTGTTCTTGAGTAGCGCCAGAGTGTGGTTGCATCTTTGATTGGACTGGAGCCACATTCCTAGTATTTTTACGGTTGTCTTCTCTGGTATCGGCTGCCCTTCCAGATAAACCCTTAGCTTATACGCTTCTTCTTGCGGCACCGTCTGGTTCATCTTGCCTTTCCAGACTCTTAGCAATTCTAATTTCTCTGCAGAGCAAGCGAGGCCTCTTGCTTTTACGTATTCCTCTTTGCATGTGGCCGCTTCTTGCAGCTTTTCTTTTTCTCCGAGCGCGCCATGGTTTATCCAGACCGTTATGTCGTCGGCGTACATCGCGTGTCTAATTCCTTCTATCTTTTCTAGTTGCTTGGCCAGCCCGATCATTGCTATATTGAAAAGTAGTGGTGAAATTACTGATTCGCAGTTTGCAATGAAAACTACGAGCACGAGGCGCAAGGCTTGCACAAGGGCGCTCATCGCGCACGCTCAGGAGCGAAAGACATTCCACACACGTGCAAGCTGCCGTCGGGCGCACGTAGCTTCCAATGCATAGCCACAGAAAGCTTACCCGTAGTACTGATACAGGGCTGCCCATGCGCCCACCGCCTCTTTCGATCCGCCTGTCCATCCCAACACCGCCCACCTTTAGCTTCCAGAAGCGCGATCCACCACACAGAAGAAGCACATGCATCAGAGGAGCAAAAAAAACAGAAAAACGTGAGAGCCTTCTTAACCACGGCCTTAAACATGAAAACTCGGTAGCGTTTCAGTTGCCTGCTATGGTGTCTACAATGAGTGTCTAATGTTGTTCTTTATACACACAAAGTGAACAATGGTAGATAGAGGTTGGTCAGAGGGTTCTTGATAATTACTTAGTGAACAAACGAGGGGAAAGGCCTGTCTTCGTTTTGTGTTGATGCAATTTTCCCCCACCGGTTGCATTGCCCTTGCATGGTATGCATGAGTCATCCCCTTCTAAAATTTGGAGTAACTTCCGTTGTATTATCATACAAGATCATACTAATCTGACCCACCAATCCACCCTAATCCATATTTTGGGCTAGGCGAACTTCCAAATTTTGGAGGTCCTCAGGTTTCAATACTTGGCGGTGTCTTAGGTTCATCGGAGGTCATGTGTTGTTGATGACGTCACGACCATAAGAAACGCATTCATGGATCACGGGGAGTCATACCACTAATGGTGAAGTGGTGCAGCGGTTAACCGATGCGCCCCTGCCCCGGCAGGTGGCTGCTTAAAACAAAGCCACCTGTGGGGCTTTTGAGACCCAAGTTGCTCTTCCCGAGCTCCGGTAAGGCTCATGCGCAGCGCCATGGAGAGCATGTTGTAAATGTATTGGTTTTGGTAGCGGTGGGCAGTCAACTGCTCAAAATCAGGTGGGCAAGTTGCCACCTGCCACGGTGGGCAAGTTGTGATGACGGCACAAGGTTACGTGACCAGAATTTACCAATTAAAAAATTTCGTTACGGGGAAACCGGAAGCTGCAAGCACTGTAAACATGAATACGGCTATATCTGAGTAAAAACGGAGTAAGCTTCCCCTAGCGTACTTACTTGTTTAAAAGGGGCTGCGCCAGAGGAAAGCTTACTAATTTTCTTCTCCTTTATGTTTAGAGTGCGACGACAGCCGAAATGATACTGTATTAAAAGAGACAACGAGACTAAATTAAGGACGCAATGGGAAAGCCCGCTATCTTCCAGAAGCACCACCCACCAGCCACTCTCGACCGATCTCCACCCACCTTCATCGTCCAGAAAAAATTCTGTCGCGTGTGTGAAGCCTCAGCTTAGAGCAAAAATATTCATTACACCAAAAGCATCAAATCAATCGCCAAAGTTAAATGCAACTGCTATCACAGCTTTCTCATGCCAGGTGTCACGATCGTCTTGCCAATTTTTTTCATCCCCTTCACTCCTTCCCTAATGGCGTGGTTGAACCGTTCACCCAGACAAACATTTATTGCGCCTCACTTTTAATAATCTATCTAAACCTATAACTGGGCGAACATGACATTCTCATGGCTCTGGTCGTATACTTTGGTACTATTCGTAGGTCCAGTGGCTCTATGTAAGTTAGTAAAGTTTCTTTTAACCGATCTTTAAGCAAGTCATATACACAACCGTTTGTAAGGCATTCATTGTAGATACAGCAACGGCCTGCATTGCGCAGTTTGCATTGCAGTCGTTCCATTGTTCCCCTAAAGGTGTCACCAGAGCAGCTTGTGGGGAAACCAAGACTAGACAGCATGGTACACGTTACGACAAAAACCAGTACGCCACGTAAGGCCTGGCCAGAGCACGGATGCCCGAGCCTCGAGCTATGCGACAACAATTGGTATCGAGAAACTGCTACGCATTCCCCTCGACGCTGCATCTTCGCCTCGCTAGGAAAAGCTTCACGGCGCTGTTACCCAAAGAAGCAGAAATTTCAATCATGCCTTACACATCATGAAGGGCATTCACCAGGGTTAACGGTGAAAAACTGAAGTTCAAATTTTTAAAATTTTCTTCGACTGATCGCTTTGATCGTCTGAACCAGAGCACACAGATCGTGTAGGAAACCAATTCAGACCTGCTTGCTAGCGCTAGATGTTGTGCCACCGTTCGGGTAGAAAAGTCACAGCTGCAAAGTGTACACCCACAGATCGTGTACGAACTCTGAATCTCTGTCGGAACATGCGCCGCCAGACCGAATATGTCAGGCGCTTGCAGAGCGGTAGCGTGACGGAAACAGAACCTGAAAGCCTTGTGGCTACCACCGACCATTTCCAATGATCGGTGTGTTTTATTTATTCCACATCATAAATTTACGCAAAAGTACATGCACATTACATCATCAGGCTATTCGCGAGACAACAGCTGCTTGATCGGCACCGAAACATGCCTTTAGAGCTTGACCAGTGTAGTTCCCAGCCAGTAAGTCTCCAGCTGACACTGACACTATGATCCACGAAAACATTTCACTATCGCCGTGCACACACACTTTTTCTTTTCCATTGTTTCCACTGATTAACACCAGCGCTGCATTTGCAGAGCACAAAACCAGACCACCGCGGCAATGATCAATCGTCAAAAATTTGCAAATGCAAGTGCAATCACCGCCGCGAACATATCAATGTTCAGTGCTGCTTACGCATCAGTGCTGCTTACGTACCGCGAAGGAAAGGTCCGAGACTCCTGCCCATACTCCTTAACTTCGTCAGCTTGAACCTTTTGGAGAACTCGTGCGCAAGAACATCATAGCACTGCCACTTTGCTGCTTCATCGCCCGGAATCAGGTGACTGCGACCAGCGGCGCAGCGCTGAGATGGGTAAGGTTTGGCGACGTGCTTCTAGCGGCAGCAAAACGGATGATGTAAAAAATTATCTGCTAGCTACTGCTTGCCTGTCCAGTGCGCCCTATGGCCTGTTTCATCGCAGTCGCCGTGCAAAATGGCTTTGTCTATTCACTATTTTTTTTTCGTGCGGCATCGTCGATGCTTGTATACTGTCTCATCGCAGGACCAGAGCATGCGGCGTATGTGCATGACTTGAGCGCTAACATTGATAGTCGCCAAAGGTTAGCCTGTGCTGGCATGGTTAATACGGCGCCGTAGTCTGGCTACTGCGCGTAATAGCTGCAGCTACTTTGACGTGCGTTTGAACGATTTTAACGGACCATTGTTTTTTTTTTTGCCGTAGTGACCGTGAAGCGCTGAAACCTGTCACTTGAGTAGACGATGTATGCACTTTTCCTCACAGCGTGCAGATGCTGTCAGTGGGCTAGCACTCGACCGTTATGTGCCACTGCGTGCAATGCGCGTCTCAATACATCGCATATGTCGTGCTCATAGAAAGCCTTGTACTAACTTTATTATTTTGGTTGCGCTGCAGCTGACATTTGGTGTGAGAACACATCACGAAGCAAAGTCGAATCGAGGTCGTGTCGGTTTGTCTATGATGCATGCATAATCAGCGATATTTCTAAAAAAATAATTAGTATAGAGAACGATATCGACATAGCGACTGCAATGATACAGGCGAGCAAGGTAGAAAGTAGTAACCGCAAGTAGCGACAGCAGACAGTTTTTTCATCAATATTTGGTTCAACATTGGAAACGCACCTTCCATTGGTGGGACGTACCCCACGTGATCAGGAGCACCCGCACAAGAGCTCGTCTTGACGCGACCACTTTGACTTACTTTAAGCATGAAATTTTTTTAGCTCTATTCTCGGCAAACTCCGGCGAACATCGTCAAAAGCTGAAGAGCACGAAGCCGAACCCGAACGTTAGCCCAGACCTGAAGAGCATGAACTCGAACGTATCCGAAACACGTATCTTGTCTGTGCGAATGGGTGGGGGCAGAGAAAAAAATTTCAGGGTTTGAACTTGTTAAACCTATTATATTGCTCAAGCATTCTCAAATCACCAAGGAGTTGCCGCGGTGGCTCAGTGGTTATGGCGCTCGGCTGCTGACCCGAAAGACGCGGTTTCGATCCCGGTCGCGGCACTTGAATTCCGATGAAGGCGAAATTCTAGAGGCCCGTGTACTGTGCGATGTCAGTGCACGTTAATGAACCCCAGGTAGAAATTTCCGGAGCTCTTCACTACGGCGTCCCTCATAGCCTGAGTCGCTTTGGGACGTTAAAACCCCATAAACCAAAAAAAAAATCACCAAGGTCAAATTTTGGCAATTGTCCGGGACTAGTTCAGGGGTTGCCAAATCTGCCAAGGTCAAAACTCGAAGGTGGGTGGACCAAATTTTGGGACTAGCCCGGGCCAAATTTCTAAAGTGATCACCATCGTGTTGGGCTTGGTCAATTATGGCTAGACATTGATTTTGGCCCAAATCTGCCAAGGTCAAATTTTTGGTCGTGGGTGGGTCATGCTTTGGGGCTGGCTCAGGGTGGTCAAGGTGCACAATGTCCAGCGGCCCGATTCTCGATATTCGCCGATCCTCCCCAGAGCGGGGCGTACCCCTGACTTGTACATCGTTGCGGCGCCAGACTAAATTGCAAAATAAAGAAGTATGAAATAATAAATACTGTCGTCTGCTACCTGGTGCCAAGTACAAAACACACCGATGCTCTAAAGTCATGCCTGAAGCCGAGCAGCTGCGGCGCGTACGTACATGCGTACGCGTCGCTCAGTATTGCCGAAGAGAGGGAAGTGAAACGCGTTGCGGCGGCGGTCCTCGCGTAACAGCCATACACTTTCGCTGGGTGATGGTGCTGAACGCGACGTGCTGATGGTGATGGGGCTGAACGCATGCGAAGACCTTACAAGCCGGTCGTCACGGAAAAAAAATGAGCTGCGGTTCAACTACTGCTAAACCTGGTTAGAGAGCAAAAGCTGAGGTGTATGCGGCAACTAGACTCGGCTTGGCGTCTGTAACGTTGTGTTCCGCACACTGGATAGTGAGTGCGCCCACCCTGCCACCCTGGCAGGTGGCAGTTAAATTAATCGCTGATCGCGAGAGGTTGGTCACCCAATGAACGCTGCGGCCTATTGCTGCAGTGCCGCGTGTCTGCCGAAAAAGTTGCCCGCCCACATCTCCCTCTCTCTCTCACCACCGCCACGTACCTCAAAGCGCGATTGAGGCGTCCGTACGACAGAGAGCCAGCCACGCGCCCTCCTTTCCTAAATATCATCGGAGTCTAGAACGTTGTCAACGCTAACGGTAATGAACACAATGAACACAATGATAGGGCCATTTCACTCTATAAGCGTTCGTTTCGGTCCCAAAGAAGGATGCGTTCGTTTCACATTTAGCAGGCAGTGGGCATCGTCAGCTTGTAAAGGATCACCGGGCGGCGGCGCCAGATGGCGCCACTTTCCCGTCAACAGCGCGCGCTCCTTGTTCGCCGTGACCAACCAGCGCGCTAGGAGGACGGGCGATGGTAGGCGGTAAGCAGTAGCGGCACGCACTATGCTGAATGTGTCTTATATCCTGCGCAGGCGGTCACACCGTCGCAGTATCTCGCGCTCGAGTTCGGATCCGTAAGTAAGGGAACGTCACAGATCAGTGTCTCCATCTGCGCCTTTGACGTGACGACGCATCGCTGGGTCAGCTGGGCGTTCACATGGTTGTTGTAACCATGCAAACGGCGCTGCCAGCCTTAGCATGAAAGAGTTACAGAGAACCGGCAACCATGGAGGGCGAACTTCCGCCACGCGCTCAGATAGGCTGTTTTTATTGGTGGCACTAAGTGTCGTCATTGGGAGAATGAAATGGGAATGGGAAGCTGCGCAAAAATCGAGTTGAGGGCAGCATTTTGTTCACTTATATTTTAAAATTTCTAAAATGAATAACTCCCGTTCATATGCATCGATTCTCGTAATTCTTTTTGAGTCAGTATCTGTGTGACATAAAGAATCCAGCTGATGTGTAACCGGCATTCGTTCAAGCAATGTTTTGCAAACGCTTTAATGATACCCGGGGAAATAATATTTTTGATCTTCTATTCCTGAGCGAAGTATTTTATGGCCGAACGACAATAGCCGATTGTGGTATATCGGACCACAAACTTATATCATTTTCCGGGAATGTCACTGCGGAGAACTACCAAAATCGTAGAGCCGAAAAAAAATTAGAGATTTCACTAAGGTGGATGATGTTGCGATCACAGATTATTTAGATACACACCTTCAAATGATTCAAAATAATGTTGAACTTCCATGGCAACGTTTTCAGGGGACTGTAAGGTATGGTACAGAGCACTCTGTCCCTTTAAAAGCAGTTCGAAAACAACACCTGAGTCCTTAGATAAATTGATATTATTTAGGCCCAGCGCAAAATAAAGACTGAGAAAGACGGACAAGACGACGAACCCACAAATTGCGGAGCTGAAGCAAGAATTACTGACAAAGGTAAATTCGGCCAGGGATAAGTTCTATAGTTCGAACCTTTAAGAATTTGTTTCTAGCGATCCTAAAAAGTTTTCACTACAGCTATACATCCAAGAAACCAAAAGATATAAAGCATTAAAATTAATGGAAATTGAAAGAGAGGATGCGCACAGCATTGCAGACTACTTCAATGTTTATTTTCGAAGTGTGTTTGCACAGCTTGATCAGACTGAACATTCCAGTACAAGTAGCCCATCGGTAGATCCTATTTTAATTTCTGGCGGAGGTGTTCTGGCATTGCTTCTAAATATAAATATTAAAAACCCTGCTGGGCCAGATAACAGTCCCAATGCTTTCTTGAGGCGACATTCTGAACAATATCTGAATTCACTTCTATTTTTTTTATTTATCTTTAAAATTAGGAGTAATACCATCACACTGGCGAAAAGCGCCTGTTGTGCCGGTACACAAGAAAGGAGATCGCCAAACTGTTTTAAATTGCCATACTGTATCTATTACTAGCACTTGTTGCAAGCTATTGCAACACATTGTCGCTAGTTTCATACAAGAGCTCTTGAAAGGTGACAGGATATTGCCACCTTTTCAGCACGGTTTCAGGAAAGAACTCTTCACTGTGAATCAACTCGTAACAATCATACATGAGCTATTCCAGATACTTGATTTATCTGGACAAATGTGCTTTTTCTGGACATTAGCAACGCTTTTGATTAGGTTCCCCATGTAAAGCAACTATATAAATTAGAAATAATTGGACCACTTTTTCGTATCATACAGTGGATACCAGCTTCTCAAAAACACAGGACAGTTTGTTGAAGTTCGAAACTGTACTTCCAGTACTCATCACGTCACCTCAGGAGTCCCTCAAAGCAGTGTGCTAGAGCTATTGTTACTTTTAATTTATGTTATTGGCTTGATCTTATTCCTGGTAAAGAGCCCATTTCGTCAAATGCAGATGATTGTCTCATCTACAAGGAAATTGTGTCCTTTGATTATCACAATGTGTTGCAGAGATACCTTGCAGAAATTACTGACTGGTGTTCCAAATGGAAAATGGAGCTCAATGCAGAAAAACTTTTTTTACACGCAACAAAAAAAATCTCCTAGATTTTCATGCCAGCTTGGAAACAGAATTGCCCTCAAGTCGAAAATATAACTGCCTTGGTGTTACTCTTAACAATAAGCTTACATGGCCAACACATATCTAAGTAGTTTGCACAGCTGCGCTAATAAATTGTGGTTCATAAAGAGGAAGCTTAAAAACGCACCTCTAAGAGCCTAAATGTTAGCCCACAATGCAATGGCGCTATCTAAGTTAGAATATGCTTGTGAACTCTAAGACCCACATACATTTTTAAAAAGGACACTATGAAGCTCGAGCGAGTCCAGAGAAAAGCTGCAAGATTTATATATAGAAAATATTTCACGAAGGAGAAGCCATTGCCATAAATGTTATAAAACAGAATATAGACACTAGAAACACAGAAAAATTAATTGTGCTGTACTACTACACAATACTCTTTTTTAGAGAAAGTATCAGGCTAACAGCTTCCGTATGTCGGCCTAATACCAGGAGAACATGACACAGTCATGAGAATTTGTTTGTGTCAATTTTCGTGAAAACGAACACCCACAAGTACAGTTTACTCCCTCATATGTTGAACGAGTGGAATTCATTTCCCAGTGGTGTATTTCAGTCGAACGATTTCATGGCTACATTGCAAAATCATCCTTGTGAAATTTAGCGATGTTGACGCAAGATTCGTGCTTCTTTTTGTGCATCATGTTCATTTCATGTCACAGGATATACGCTTGTCCGTGCTTTCTTGTTTGTGAAATGCCTCCTGATTAGGCCAACATATTGGCCTGCAGTATCACTAAATATAAAAAATCTACAGCAGCGCCAGGCAACTTTCTTCAATGAAGCATGACTCCTCGTAAAAGGGAAAGGTTCAATGTCTGGAAGGGTGAAGTCGGCTAGAAAAAATGTATTCACATAAGCAACTCAACATTGCGGAAGGGAAGGAACGTAGAGGCAGAGAGTGAAGATGGAAGGTGAAGACATATTTTAATGGCTTTAACTTTTTCCTGCTCCAAGAAACTTTTCATGTCTGCCAGAAGCGTTCAAGAAGAGTTGTGTTTTCGTGACCATGGCTTTGGTGAGCAAAATAAAAAACAGTCCAGGAATGAACAACACGAAATAAAGTGCTAAGGGCATCTGTGAATCGCCAGAAAGCAGTGTCCACCAGATCTTCTAAAAGACAGGCGAGACAAAATGCAGTTGGGAACAATAAGTGTAGTGCATACAAAAGATTACAATGTATAAAATATGTCCAGCTGCATTTCAGATGAAAACAAGTATTTATAAAATACAGCAGGGCTCATATGTACAGTCAAGCTAGAATGAAATATGAACTCCGCCTATGAACAAAAATATTTTATCTGCATGCTTTCACCTCTAGTATGCAACAAGCCTGACTCATGTTTCCGAGTAAAGGATCAACCGAAGTACACATTTATAAACTCCTTTTTAATGGATAGCTCATTGCAAAGTAGAAAAGTACGCAATATGCATGTTCTCGAGTCATTCCGCCCAGACTATACACAGCTGCATGACTAAATGCGCAGCATGCGGCCCTTCAAATCACATAGACATCTGCAGCCACAGAACACATCAAACAGATCGACAATACATATCATGAATGCTTGGTAACCTCTTCAGAGAAAATTATCAAGGAACAAATTGAAGCTGTTCTTCAAAAGCCAAAAAATTTACAATGTCAGCAGGGTGCATGAGACAAGAACCCATCACAACTTTGTATTAGAGCCCTCAAATAACACTAAGCATTGGAGTGTGAAAAGCATAAAAATCTTAAAAATTGTTTCCTTGTGTAGTCTTCATTTGTTGCTTTTAAAGAGCGGCAGCTTCGGGCATGTGGTGTCACTCCAATCGGTGTGCGCATGGTTGTGTGCAACCATGATAAAACGGCACATGTACATACCTTATCACCGCACACCAGTATATAAGGCAGGCAGAAATGAACAAAAGGAATTTTTGCCTCTTGGCTGTTAGCCAACATGTCCAAGTGCTCCCTTTGAGGCATACCATGCCCTAGACATCACAGTGCATTGCATGTTTATCTTTGCTTTTGTTTCTAGCAGGTAAAAATATTACTGTGTCTACTGAGGTACTGATGATGGCATAAAGCACTTACTGCTAATTACTCAAGCTTACATGCATCCACAATGCTTTCCTTGATTCCAAAGCCCAACCAACAAAAAGGAATCTCTCCATGTTAATAATTGCAGTCACTCAGCCCATTTCAAGTCATTTATTTATTGATTTGTTTAATGATGCCTCAAATCGTCCTTGCTGGGGTACTTAAGTACTGGAAACTGGACAAGTAGGAGCAAAATAACATCAACAGAATGCAAAAAGCACAGACAGCAGACAGAGATTTTTAGACAACATAAGCACAGCAGTATTACGGAAAGGGTGGGTATTTGTGCTACGCGGCATCTTGGCCGTGGCTACGGTAGCTGGTAGATGTCCAATGAATTTAACCAATAGCCATCTCTCAACCTATATACGCAGGTGCAAGCGACACAGGAGGGTGCGAGCACGAATACTGCACCATAGATTTTTTCAGTCAATGTTTTAGGTGTACATGATTATAAAGGTTGAACTGCATCGGCACAAAGGCAAGTGCAGTCCCTTGCTGTAGGAACAAAAAAAAATTAAGATGCATAGTGATGTGTGCACATGGAAGGTAAAGTGCCTTTGCAGCATAATTCAGGCAGTTCGAAACACAGGGTCCAGGTATGACGCTGAATTTCCAAGTGTTAAAGTTTATAAATAACACAAACAATTAATATCTAATATAATGGTAGAAAAGGTTGCAAAATATATGAATTAAAGGCTCTTTGAAAAATTAGCTTTATCTACTCCTGTGTTGGCAATTTTATTTTTGACCTAGACCCGAGAACCAAAGCAAAGCAAGTCAGGGTTCTTTCCTTGTACTGTCAGAATAAAAGTTTTTTTTTGTCATACTAACAGATAATATCAGCAGTGCTGTATGGCTGGTGGCATCGGCAACACCTTAAAGGGGCTTTGAAAGTGGCTATAATAACGTTGCCTGGGATGTTAAAGCACGCCGCTTTGCAAGTAGTGTCCAAGAAAAAGTTTTTTATGTGTGCTTTGTAGAAGCTGAGCGATCACTAGTCAAAATTTGAATTTCCGCATCTGCGCGCGTTTCCCTCTCCTCTAGTCACTTTCTGCACGATGGAAGCCTGGTGCTCCTCTGCCGGCCACACCTTCAAGGGCAGAACTTCCTGACCAGCCGGAGCTACACGGCTTATTGGCCGTGGCTATTGTAGCTGGTAGATGTCCAAAAAATTTAACCAATAGCCATCTCTCAACTTATATACGCAGGTGCAAGCGACGGAGGCGGCTGCGAGCACCCAATGCAGTGATGTATTTCAGAGCCCCTTTAAGAATCAAAATGGCCAGATGTGCAACTGTAGAAAAACGGTATGGAAAGCCTGCGCACATCACAGTAACGGAAAGTTTTTTTGGGGGGATGAAGACAAGTTGCTATGCCTGACAGGAGTGAGGTGTGTTTTTCGCCCACAGTCTACACTTTGTGGAGTGTAATATTTTTGTAATGATTTAATTTCACTACTGTCCTCTGTGCATGCTGGAATACATTATGCAGCCACACTGCAGTTCATTACCTACTGGAACATCAAATGTTCACCAGTATGGCTCACACACAAGGACAAATTTTTTCAAGAGAGCTGCCTTCCATCAATGTCAAAGATGAGAAACCAACCGTCACCTTTGTTAAACTGGAAAATGGCAACATGTTCATCATTGTAGGCACAGTCACATTAAGAGTGCACAGGGTAAGCAGGTTGACTGCAATTTTCCTTAAAATCACCGAACAGCGTCACCAACCTCCACGGAGCAAATTCTAAATGCTGACTCAGTGAAAATGGGATCACACACAGTGCCACTAAGCACATAGGCGGGCAGTGATCTTGTGTTGCATGCGTACAAGGTTGACAGCCCAGACTAAAAAAAATATCTCATTTCTAGGGATTGCTGAAGTGGAAATATCCTTCCAGCTAGAAACCGTTCATTTCCAACTGCAAAATATCTATTGCTGCTTAATTATTGACACAGAAATTAGATCTAGCCAGATAATTTATACTTCCAGTTAGCTCCAGCTGAATTAATGCAGAACTTGTCGGTTTTTTGACAGGCTTATCCACTTCAACTAGAAAAGCTGGAATGGGTAGCCTGTCAAAACTGTGCCCAAGCCTTGCATTTTTATCTGGAAATTATTAACCATGAAACAACTGTTTGGCTTTTCCCACAAGAAAATATTTCTTTAGAGTAATAGTTCTTAAATAAAACAGTCCTTTGGTGTAGTACATGTAGTGTAACTACATGCAGCATGTGAAAGAATCAGCCGAAAGCAAGCACAGAGGCAACCAAAGGCCATGAGGCAAAGAACAATGAGATTTTATCACACAAAAATAGTGCCACACACGGTGTGTTCCACCCTCAAGAAGAGATGTTGTACATGACTATAGGCATAGCGACCATGCCGTACGTTGAGCGTATTGTAGGCTGCTGGCTCTGCACAAGCACTGGTGAAAGATGTCCTAGTCAACACTCTGGTGCCAGAAAGAAAACATTTTGGTACCTTCCTCTCTTTCACTGAACTTGAACACCAAATAAAATATTCGTTGCGTACATTCGCGAGTAAAAAAGATTAGCACACGTGACGGAACACCGGAGCGCCGGAATGACAACGCGTGGCGCTGCGGGTGACGAAGGGGCTGATAACTAGAGTGCTGGGACGTCCCCATTCTACAGCATTAGGGGGGTTCAGAGGACTGTCACGGCCAAGCAAAATTTATTTTTTCTGTCTCGCCCTCTCTCTTTCTTTAACGCAGCCTTGCTCCCGCAGGCAACTGATGAAGAATAGGATAGGTGTTTTTTTTTGCTTGTTTGGCAGTTATTTTTGTGAGCAGCTTCAGCCGCGCTGCACTTGGCAACTGCTTGAACAGCTCTGCATCCAGGAGCTGCCATGGCCTCCCAAGGGAGCACATTTTAATATAATTGAAAATATACGGGGGTTAATCAAATACTAGCTAAAAGGCAGCTGCTCGAGTCATCGCCAGATATCTTTTGGGCGGCAGTTCAAGAGGAATCGAGCAGGCTCCAGGCTCTTCCTGACCTTGCAAGCAGCCTGACTCCTTCCCTGAGCGCCTTCAAAGCATTGTGAGGGTCAGTGGGGCATATGCACACCATTAGTGCAATGACGTGTTTGCTCTCGCATCACGACAGCGAGCTGGCTATCCTCCTTACTTCTTTTCCTGAATTGAGGGTATAGTGCTCCTGTTAATATTGTTACTACACTTTCCCAATAAAGTGATTTGTGCGAATTAGTTGCATCAGAAAAATAAACTATCGGTTTTTCGAGCTTGTAGAATACTGGCTAAAAGCAGTGGCATCATCTATTGTTCCCGCAAGTTCCTTTTGATAAACCATCACGGACATAAAAAACAGTAATAAAAAAGAAGCCATCTTTGCTCATGATAACCGATCCAAAATAAATGCCGCACATACTGCCACATAGGGTCGGCACTTCGACGCTCGGACGATGGCACACTTGACAAAGCTTACTTCCTGCCGTCTCCCCTATGCTGCAAAAATGGAAACTGCCCGATAGGCAGGTCTGCAAACCTCAGAACCGCGTGGTGAGATATAAAAACTCTGATCGCCAGTGATTTCTGATAATATTTTTTACTCGCGACTATACAAGCAGAACGCATAAGGAGGCACTACACCAAGGAACGGCATTTCTTCACAATCAGCAAAGCCTGTGATGAAGCATACACTCAGAAAGTTGGTGCACAGTAGGCAGAAAGTACTTGGGACACTTCCTGACTCACGAAAAATTCCAACACCAGAGAAAGCTAATCTCTATTGTCATGCATACCACCAATAAATTGAAAGCCAAAAATATGGTCCTGTTTAAAGAAGACCACCAAAATGATGAAGACTTCACCAGCTTCCTAGCAGTATGCTATCAAACTTGAAGCAGAGAAAATGTACACTGACTGCTTCGGGCATAGCTACACATGAAAACCACGGCAGTGAGTGTAATTTCCATAAGCAGCTGACCATATACTTCTGGTATGTTAGGTAGAATCCAAACGGTGCTGTGCCCTCCTCCATGTTGTACATGCTGGTGCAACTGCTATTATCACCACTCGCCTGTGATGTCATGGTCCTGCAGCTGAGCGTGGATGAATACTTTGTGTTGCACAATCCAAGGTCTGCTGCTCTTCGAAGAAAGCTCTTGACCAAGTAGTACAGCACTCGACACCTTTGCAGGCACCTCATGTAATCGTTCAGGAGCCTGGCATGACCATCCACCTAGGTAACCAGTCCAGCCAAGAGGTGAGCGAAGATGAATCTAGCATCATGGCTCCCGAGCACATGAAACCCAATGGTGAGAGTGGTCCGAGACGTCTGCACAAGATGCACGCCATCACCTGCATGTTAATCCTGTCCACTGAATCCTTCGAACAAGCTAGACATTGGGTTTCCACATATGTGAGATTGTTGAAGCTGCAAGTTACACTACAGTCCAGTTTTACATACGAATGTAGAATATGCTCACTGCAAAACCAATCATTAGTAAAAAACCCAGCTGTTTCATAATACCTACACGTACTAGAAGGTAGATTTCCGTAACTAATGGGCACAAATAATTCTTCTTATACTCAAGTAAAGGAAACCACTACAAAAAACATTGCAGGGAAGGGCACAAGTTTCATTATTTACGACTACCTTGAGTTTATTAGTATATGCATGCTTCTGCATTTTGCAGCAATAAAAATGAGGCCGCCATGACATTGTGGTCAGTAAGAAAAATGCAAAGCCACAGAACATCACTGTGTCACCCACACCTATCTCTGCGGTTATCTGAAAACTATAGAGCTGATTAATTTACACTATTTTCATATGCAGGTTCTATTGACGCTGTCCTTCCTGCCTCATTAAACTATATATAAATGCAATATCACTAACCGTATGCCATCTTCCTCCAGGTAAACACGTTATCCCTTCATGCCTGCTACAACACCCTAAGCACGTGCTCACCAGCTTGACGATTTCCATGCGGGCAGTACTGGAGAATGGACATATTCCTTGCAAACTGGTCATGGATCGATCGTACACAGACTTATGTGCTGGAACCTTCGCCGGCAGGAACAGCACACCTGTAGAAAGAAATGTACAAGACTCATATCTTTGTTTTCCGCGTGCCCTTACAGAAATTTTTCTCTCCATCCTGCAGTCATTTCCACGTCACCGCTGTGTAACTGATGCTGCAACACTGCTATGAAAATTTCAGCTTGAGTAGCGAAATCACCTTAATGTGCTTCATTAATAATGCCTAAGATCGGCTAAAGTATTCTTTTAAGCTTTCAGGCAATTTTTTTTCTCCACACTTAAGGAAATCACTCCTCCCAGCTGATTTCAAACCTATGCTTCCTTTCACGTTCATCGACCTCAAAAACCAAGATATTGACGAACGTACTGGCTTGCTAGGCTTTAGTTTTCTCAACTTGGCGCTGTGTGCATAAACTGAAACAGGGTATGGTGCACAGAGCAGATCGAAATCCGAAAAGAAATTTTGTATTTGCAGCATGCGCCCTGCAGATATTCATTTGCTTGCTTTAAAGTCATTTTCAGCCTGCAAGCAAAAGGAACGAGGATGACGCTATACAAACTGTTTCCTTACCTGAATGATGCTGGAGGCGTTGTCTCGTTGCACCTTTCCCGGCAGACGTTTACGCTGTTTTGCTGACAACGCTGTCATCAGATAGTGCGCGAATGCACACGGATGTCTCGTCGAGAAGAACGACACATTCCTTGAGTTTGTTGGTCGGCCGCGCGAACACCTATCGTGTCATCCACTGGTCAAGCACGCAAAGCCACCATCCGAGCAGCGACGTTCACTGCTGGCGATCGCACCTCACAGTTTGACAGTTCGCTACTGCCTTTTACGGCAATGCATCCTTGCATAGGTTCCAAACCATACGCCTCGTCAGGTCACAGACGAGCTGTCTAGTCAGAGAACACGAAAGCATCGGGGTGCCCTCGAAAGTCGCTCACCTCTCGCAGTTCTACGGTTTGACAGACGACGAATAAATCTAACGAGCAGCAAAACTGACAAACGCACCACCAGCGCAGCCATTGCCACGCTACATTAACCGCACGGACTGATGATATCTCACAGCGAGCGAAGGGTTTGAACGGGAGAGCAGTTAGCGCCCCTATGCGGAAGCACATTTAAGCTCTCCCTAAACCCTATTAACGCTCTCAAGCGTTGCTTAGTTCACATGTGCCCTTATGACGGCGTTTCAATGCATTGTGCAAACAAAAGAAGACTTTTACAAGCCTAGTTTTGGTTTCAAATAAATGCCTTTTAATCTGCCGCGACCTAACGACGTATAAATCAGCGTTTCATTCACATATTTGCATGTTACGGTTACCTTGCGACCCGGGAAGCTATTTTTGGGAATGGCGGCACATTGTATACATGGTGAAAAGCCAATTTGGCATCACTCCATAATTCATGTGTATCACTTGTTTCACGTGACATTGCTCTAGCCCATCAGATTTCAGGAATTGCCCATTCCATGTATGTAGCTATTTTCTCTAAATTGGCAAGTCGTGCGCATGTGTAATTATACGTACTACCTGTAGCCTCTTTTGCCCTTCACAAGCGTATATACTTACCAGAAGGGCACCATGAATAACACTTCTAAAAAGCAACTTTCGACGCCACGTCAACTTGACGTCAACGCGAAATGTGCGCCTGTATCTGACGGTGATTGGCACTTCTCAGAGTCAATCAG
Organism: Amblyomma americanum; assembly: GCF_052857255.1. Taxonomy (NCBI): domain Eukaryota; kingdom Metazoa; phylum Arthropoda; class Arachnida; order Ixodida; family Ixodidae; genus Amblyomma; species Amblyomma americanum. The sequence continues at coordinate 355,875,951 of NC_135497.1, forward strand.
GGAGGCAGCATGTCGCCGACAGGCGAATAATAATAATAATAATTATTATTATTAGTTTTTGGTGAAAGGAAATGGCGCAGTATCTGTCTCAGATCGTTGGCCCCATGAACCGCGCCGTGAGGACAGGGATAATGGAGGGAGTGAAAGAAGAAAGGAAGAAAGGGATGCCGTAATGGAGGGCTCCGGAATAATTTCGACCACCTGGGGATCTTTAACGTGTACTGACATCGCACAGCACACGGCCGCCTTGGCGACAGGCGAATGTGAATATCGAGAATCTGGCCCCAGGGTGGTCATGGTGAACCTTGTGCACATGGCATGGCGTTTATAGCCTGTAATAACACTGTTGCTATGTCAGGCATCACAAGGTTATTTAAAGGCCATCCGGGGACACGTAATCAGAAATCGTTTTGCGTCGAATAGAGCTATTGCTCTAAAAACCTGCCATTCTAACCGCCCGCTTCGGGAATAGAGCAGCAACTCCGTTTCCCGCTGCATTACATCACACTGCCATGACTGCAGCCTTTCAACGCGGTTCATTGCATATCGCCGTCTTCATCCTGAAGCGACGTACGGTCAGTGAGAGACGCCGTATAGTGGAGGTGTCTGGAATCTACCTGAGGTTCATTAACAAGCGCTGACATTGCGCAGCACACAGGCGCCCTTCGCGCTTCGCCTCCCTCGAAACGTTTACCACCACCACCTCCATTGAAACGCTGCTACGTCGGCCGAAAATATGACCCGCCGTGGTGGCTCAGTGGTTAGGGCGCTCGGCTACTGATCCAGAGTTCCCGGGTTCGAACCCGACCGCGTCGGCAGCGTTTCGATTGAGGCGGAACGCCAAGGCGCCCGTGTGCTGTGCGATGTCGGTGAACGTTAAAGATCCCCACGTGGTCTAAATTATTCCGAAGCCCTCCACTCCGGCATCTCTTTCTTCATCTCTTATTTCAGACCCTCATTTATCCCTTCCCTTACGGCGCTGTTCAGATGTCAGCCGATATGTGAGGCAGATACTGCGCCATTTCCTTTCCCCCCAAACCAATTTTCATTTTCATTTCATTCTGCGCCCAGAATTTTTTCGAAGACAGCTGAGCGAAGCCGTGGTTTTGAGGAAAGGAAAGGAAAGACGCGGCATCTGTCTCACTGCTCAGTGTACGCCTCAATCGCGGCGTGGGGAATGGATCAAGAAAGGAGTGAAAGAAGAAAAAGATGAGAAATTAAGTGCCGTAATGCCGGATTCATGTTTAATTTGAATTAGTTTGAGGTTTACTGCATAACCGCGACCACTGTTCCGTTCACGGGTTCATCGACGAAGCGACGGCGGCGTCCAACCGAGGCGAACGTCCCGGCGTTCTGCGTAGCACGTGCTGGCGCCACCGCCACTTCTACGGCCCGTGGCGAGCGCTGGTCACGCGCGTCGCCATACATAAAAAGTGGCGGTGGAAGGCGGCGAGCACGCTTGGGCTCGCAAAAGTAGTGCTAGGAATACAAAGGTTGTTAATGACAGAAGCTCTTCAAGAACTCCGTTTCTGCTACCACCGTCTATGAGCAGTTTTACCAAGTGATATGTCTTTACTCCAGGCATTTCGTGCTTACATCTATTCTAGGCGACGAGATAGACTAGATTTCTTTCAGTGAATCTCGCTGCATGCTAGAGGGCGACGCTGCATGCGAACGTATCAGACGCATGTAAAAAGAGCGCCCGGTATCGACCAGCGGAAACCGAGGTCCCTTTTCAAAGCGCTCTGTAGTGCTCTGAGTTCTTTTCCTTCGCGCTTCTGAAAAAAACTTTCAGCTTTTGACAACTGAGGCACAACGCGCTCAATGCTAAAGGCTCAAGCAGACTTTCATGCGTAGTGAAACGTGGCACTACGTCACAATGAGATGGTGAGGGTTGTGATCGAACTCACTGTGCGAGAAAGCAAAGACGGTACTAAACTATGCCTACGGGGAATTGTGCTAACCCGGCCCGGTGGCTCAGTAGTTAGCGCGTTCGACTACTAATCCGGAGTACCCGGGTACGAACCCGACCGCGACGGCAGCGTTTCGATGGAGGCGAAACGCGAAGGTGCCCGTGTGCTGTGCCACGTCAGTGCACGTTAAAGATCTCCCAGGTGGTCGAAATGATTCCGGAGACCGCCACTACATCTCTTCATCTCTTATTTCAGTCTCTCCTTTATCCCTTCCCTTACGGCGCGGTTCAGGTGTTCGCCGAGATGTGAGACAGATACTGCGCCACTTCCTTTCCCCAAACACTAATTTTCAATTTTCATTGTGCTATGTTGGCACGAACGCTGAGGACAGCAGAGAATCGAGAAACGGTGCTCACCTTTTACAGCTGTCTCGTCGCACTCACTGGAGAGTCTTTTCTCAGTCAATGTTGTTTCCAGAATGAAGGCCTCAGCGCTCGAGTCGCAAGGAACATGCACCGACACACAGTCAGGTCAGGGAGAGCACGCGCTGCGTGACCTCGCGCCACTCTGCTCGTGCAACTCTGCGCTCGACTGGGGCTCCCTCTATATATTCCGATCCTACTCTCCATAGAGGCAAGCGCCAAGGGATATGCCTTGCAACCTGTGTGCGATTTTATTCACGGGTATATAAATGCATCAGGTCGATTCTTATGCTAAAATTTGAATTCACGGCTTTTTCATTTCCTTCTTTTTCACCTTTTTTCTCCACATTTGCATCTTCTTCACAAAATTATTTAATTACTCCACTCCTTACACATGTGTGCTTTTGTATCAACAATGTACCCCGGCCAATCCCCCATCGTGGGTACGTGCCATTCATCCAGAGGCCATCATCATCATAAACTCTGTTTCTTATCATCGTTCATTAGATTTCCGAGCTGTGAATGCGTGCAAGCACGTTTTTTTTATTACCTTCATTCTCCGTGCAAAATAATTTTATTTTACGCGTTTTTTTATTTTAAATTTTTTTTTACTGTACCAAGACTTCCAGAATGTTAGTGTGGTATAACCTGCATTATCTTTGATTTGGTACAAAATAAAAGTGAGAGAAAGAGAAATAAACAAAAACGTTTCTTATGATTTATGATATGCACCAGACTACTACTTTTCTTGTAGAGCTGGCGAAAAAAAAACGAATTCTTTCGTGCTTAGCCCCGCCGCGGTGGCTCAGTGGTTAGGGCGCTCGACTACTGATCCGGAGTTCCCGGGTTCGAACCCGACCACGGCGGCTGCATTTTTATGGAGGAAAAACGCTAAGGCGCCCGTGTGCTGTGCGATGTCAGTGCACGTTAAAGATCCCCAGGTGGTCGAAATTATTCCGGAGCCCTCCACTACGGCACCTCTTCCTTCCTTTCTTTCACTCCCTCCTTTATCCCTTCCCTTACGGCGTGGTTCAGGTGTCCAACGATATATGAGACAGATACTGCGCCATTTCCTTTCCCCAAAAACCAATTATTATTATTATTCGTGCTTAGCGTGAATGTATATCCTGTCTAGCAACGACACCCATAGTGGCTCCATCTTTTGAAGGTATTTTGAACCCCATGTACGTTCGACAACACCAGGAGCACTGTACCAGGAGTTAGCGTCGTGTGTTCCATGCAGAAATTCGGTAAGTAAATGCTGTATTGCCTTTTAAAAAATGACTAGCGTATAGATTAGCTCGTTATATTCCTCTTGAGGGATTTTGAGGATGCAGAATCTTTGCAATGCGCCGTTAGGACCACTTTTACGCCATGCAGTTATGGACAAGTTTTGTGGTTCGGAAACGCGTCGGCGCCTTCGTGACAGAAACAAGAATGCGTTGTGGCGCAATAATTCTGATTGCTTTGTCAGTGCTGAAACATGAAGTATCCTTTTTTTTCAGGCTGTCGGCACGTTCTGTGGAATCCGGCCAATTCCAGGTGATGGTGACCGAAGCAGCGACAGGGAGCTGTCAGACGATGAGAAAGACAAAACCACACGAGAGGAAGCGCGCAGGGCGCCAAGTTCTGAAATACAGTCACTCAACCAAGCAGAGAATGCACCGCTTTCGCCGCTGCCAACTACTCATGTTCGCCTGGACAAAATGAACCACTTGCCTTATTGGCTTGACAAGCGTGGGCACTGGAGACAGCGCTCTTGCAGCCGCCTCTGAAAGCTATCTTGAGAAAAGTACACTGCTGCCTGCTACGAGCATGTTCAGGCTTTGCTGAGAGCGAACCGGCTAGGAGGTCGCCGTCGACGGCTATACTCTGAAGAAGATAGATGCAGGTAGTATACCGCGTTCCACTTAGCAAAAGAACACATGCATTGCTCGCGCCGTGATTTTTATTCACATAAGATATGTGGCACTGCCTCTGGGTGGCGCCACGTGAAACGGCCGAGTGAAAACGAGACTGTGACACTGCCCTTTGTTTCAACAGAGACCGAAACTTCTTTGGATTGTTTCACTAGGAGGGCTACAAGTCCTTGTCACGCTAATGAGAGACGTCATCACACTACAAGAGCCCCAGGGATCGATTTCTGGAAGCTACCTCATATTTGTGCATTAAATTGTGTTATCGCAGTTCCTTCCTGTTCATTTTTCTAGCCTGCGTCTTGTTTATCTCCATATCCTATGTTTTTCTTCTTGTCAACAAAAATGGACTAGCTGTAACTGCATTGTGTACCATATATGACAAGCGAAGAAAATGCTGTCGCAAGTCGAAACCGCGTGGTTTCACTGAAAACTAAATTTGTTTTGGCTGTTTCTGTTACATCACTAGGCCACTGAAATTTTTGCGCGCGAAAATAAATATTGATGCATGCAATAAGGGGTAAATGCATATAATAGTTGGGTGGGCCCTCATTCCTGGAGCCTATAATAGGATTTTGCCACCGCTCTTGCCCGGTTGTCCAGCAAAATCTGGTTCCGAATGTGAGCTGGACAGGGTCGCCCTCCCCCCAGTCCTGAGTTATTTGGTTATTGATTCTCGTATAGGTGGGTTTTTCTGGCATGGCTATACCTTATGGCATAAGTTAGCCGCTTCGGCGCGGAAGGCGCAATACGGATCGTATTAGTTTAGAATCATATCGCTGTGTTTGACGAGCTTTATTTGAGTGTTCGACTTCAATTTTTTTAGAATGGCCCCTTGCTTCCTGTTTACATTTCTGTGCTGTTCGGCGTACACTTTCCTCGTTAAACTTAAATGTTGGAGTAAAACACTATAGCTTAATAGCGGTTCTGAATATTTATGTCCCTGCGAATTTTGGGGGACCCGGAGTAACAGCGCGTGGTCAGTGGCGTGAGCACCCTCGTTTCCAACATATGCAGTGTACTGGAGTCCAAATGACTATGGGTTTAAAGTCTGTTTTCTTTAGTTCTGAGTATTCTATATGCGTATTTACCAATCCTTCCTCTGGTATAGTTACGACATGCAATCTAGGAGTCCGCAATTACACACGACACCTTCCGGAAAACCATCGCCAAAGCAATTGCCGCCGCTGCCACCTGGGCGATTCCCTGGCACCGAATTGATGCCCCATTAACTAATTCCCGTGGCGCGCCCATGGATGCTGTGGTTGACATCCTGTTTGCCGGTACTTTTAAATCCATGTAAATTGTCTCTTCCATCCCGGCTCATGTTCTCCTGTGGGCGTTCACGCTAACATTTCTTCTTATGAATTTCGGGGTGCATATTGCTCGGAATGGGCTGCACATCCATCTTGCTTCTAAGCTGGTCTTCCAACAGACGGCAGGAAAAATAGGGACGGAAGTACCTGATGAATGTGGCGATATAGGCATGCTCTCGAAAGCAGCATCTTTCATTTTATTTAAAGTGCCGCGGGACTGCGGCTAAGAACCAGTCGGTAGCTGCCTCAGTGTTTTCGTTTTAGAGCGTGACTGAAATAGGCAACCCTGGCTGATGTGCGAAGACGACTGTAAGTTGGCACTGGCCGGTCGTGCCGAAGGCGGTGGGGGGTTGGCAATATTGTTTTTATTTCTTCTTATTTGCGGGCATTGCTTTGTGTTCCTTTATGTCTACTTTATGTAAGCTGGCACTTGTGGCGCCTTACGGTTTCTCTCTTAAGCAGATGGGGAGTTAGAATTACTAGCACTGCAGCCCCGATGAGAATCGCGTTAGTGAATATTTAAAGCTGATTGCAGATATTTATTGCTCCCGCAGCGTCAAATCATAAACTAAAACTAGAACTGTGATATTAAGCTGTCAAATATTTTAATTTGACAACAGAATCCAGTTGCGGTTCTCAGTCAGTGCAAGTTGAAATATATATGGCTCTTTGTGGCTGTGTTGACGCTTGTCCGTCAGCAAAATGCGCGCGTAAGGCGAAAAAATTGCATTTAAAAATCCTCGCGTCAATCGATTAAATATTGTGACGAACTTACTGAAAAGGTCGGGAGGCCTCCTTTTTGAAGTGAACTATAGTGTAGCGTAGCCCCTGAGATCGGCGCGAGGTTCTGAGGAACGCATTTCATTTGCGGAATCGTCCGGTGGTGGCGACAGCTGTATTTCCTTCCTTGGTTGTTCGTAGCTTGAAAAAGCTGCGTTTTCGGTGAGATTGGTCTATTTATGATTAGAACGTCGTACCCAGTCGATACAAGCCACAGGCCAACTACATCCGCTACTGCTGGCACACTATCTCGAAGAGACCGTTTTTTTACTCTCAAAAATATCTTTAGCATTACTAAAGATCTTTACTGTATGTTTTTTTTCACCGTGTTATTGTGTTACCGTGCTGTTTTGTCAACACGCTGGTCTTTTCAACGTACTGTTGTGGCGGGCGTTTGATGCAGTGTTTGCTCAACGTGCAGTTTCCCCCTCGTCGTGTGGAGCCGAACTTCGCTGCGCAGTTAGCCTCCATGCTATTTGGACCCATGTCGCGTCCATTTGGACGCGTGCTTTCACCTCAGATGCTAGAAATTTCGAGCGAGCTTTCGAGGCAGTTGGTGCGGCAAGCCGAAAAAATTAAGGCCTCCTTTGTACGTCAGTTCTATGCGGCTGCATTTCATGAGGTATATAAATATTACGAGTTGTTGCCCTCCGCCATTCGCATCACAGGTACAGCGTCTGCCTCTTTGCCGCAAGTATCCAAAGCCAGGTGGTACACGGCGCACCGAATCGTCCCGAATTGAGCTTCTGCTGCGGTCATGCAGTGAATGCGATCGCAGCGCTACCTTCCCGTGAAATACCTGACGCCTGGCGCACGCGTGTGTAGCTCGCATCCACGCATGCACTTTGCTGTGGTACCGAACCAAAGCGAGCGCTTTGATTGACCGTTCGGCAGACTTTATGTTTGGCCCATCGCAACAGCGAGACGCGAAGGTAGCTTCCCTATTCGCTATTGAAGCACGAATCAGCCACTGCAATTCCTTCTTCTCGTGGCATACCTTGCGGTCGCATTTTTAGGAACAATGCGAAGATGCGACGAGCACTTGCGTGCACGCATGCGTGCGTTGTGAAACGCACACGTACGTTGGTCATGAAGCCACCATTTTTTCTGCTTCGCATCTAATTTTAAATCAGCATGTAGGCAAATCTCTGCTTCTATCTAACATCGCTACCCTACTGTGGCCAAGTGTTGCTCGAACGCCGACCAACACAGTCCCGCGATTCCAGAGTTGCACTGCTCGCTCTCCACATGGCACAGCCCCCATGTTCATTTTGGTACGACCGTTCAACGGATGTTTTTAGTCTCCTGGAAATCGCCGCAGACGCGTCATCGCCAATCTATGGCACCCGAGCATGCATTTAAGCACCGCGGGATGCGCCCTTCTGAGCTTTAGTTTCGGCGATGTCGGCGTCAACCGGCCTGCGCGTGTTACGGCTGCCTGGTCGGCTCCCTCTGTCAGACCAGCTCCATTCTGTCGCTCTTCTTCAAGTATCCATTCTCAGTGACACTGGTCGAAGACGTCCGCAAGAGCCTACTCTTCCCGGCTGCTTCTGTGTGTCTGCATCGATGGTCTGTGCAGTGCATTGCCTGAGCTTATCTAGGAAATAAATTGCTCACAGTGCTCAAATTATAGCGCCAAAAGGTGAGTGCACTTGCGAGCGGGACCTTTACCGCAGGAACGAGAGCGCCCTCGCCTTTTGAAATCGTGTGCAAAACAAAATGCAGCGCTTGCATTTCTCCTAAGCCGGGTAATCACTGGCGGCATCGATAAAAAACGCGTGCGGTTTTTAGCATTTGTAAACTTCATCATGTGACTTGCTAACTGCATACTCATTTGCAGGATCGACATTTCCTAGCTATGTCGCCATTACGTCCGTTCGTGTGCTGGCGAAAAAGAGGCGAGCGCGACGCAAGTCATGCGCAATTCACTTCACGCGAGGGCTAACGCAGTTTCTCCCTCGGTGAATACGGGTTTGCGATGTCAAGTGAACCATAATTTCGCCATGCACGTGCGTCAATTTGTAAGCCGCTAATGCGACTTTTTACCTAGTGCAAGTCGCATATCCTGCTATAAATGTGGCACTCCACAGGGAGTATTGTCTTCACGGTACTGCCGCTGTTGCCAGTGTCAACTTTCCGATAATAGCGCTGGGCGTACGAAGGGTTTTGGAAGGAAAGCTGTGAAATGAAACTACTTATACAGAGATAGGTTTCGGGAAGGAAACGAGGCGAAATCTTTGTTTGTTTATGGGGGTTTAACACCCCAAAGCGACACAGGGTATGAGGGACGCCGTAGCGAATCGCCTAAGGAAATTTCGACCACCTGCGGTTCTTTCGACGCGCACGGACATCGCACAGTATACGCGCCTCTAGCATTTCACCTCCATCCAAAATGCGACCACTGGGGCCAGGATCTAGCACGCGTCTTTCGGGTCAGCAGTCGAGCGCCATCAGCACCGAGCCACCACGAAGGTTGCCAGGCGAAGTCTTGAAGACATGCCTGAAAAAACGCCGAGGCTCACTATATACCCTCTAAATTATACGGATGCTGCATGGTGGTACCTGGCGTGCAGCCTCTCTCACGTGTCCCTTGTTTTCAGGCACACGTCGAAAGACCGTCCTTTGGCTTCTGGCAGCAGGTCTCGGAAAGCTATACCTGGCTTCAACATCTGTTGGCCGAAAACCATACATTAAATACGAAATTCTCAAAGCTGTTGACTCGTTGTAATGGCAGTTTAGTTGGCTTTGCTCACGCTCTGTTATCACGATGACAACGCTGGTTATCTATCTTCGGATTTTGATTTGATGTGTTTTGAACATTCGGCCCCTGATTTGCTGGCGCGCCAGCTTCAGCTTCCGTTCCTGTACTAGTGCTGCGGGCACGCTGCGCATGCGTCCTCACTGCCCGCCGCCGTCTGTGTACGCGGTCCTAACCCGCCACCTGTCGCGCCTCCTGTGTTGCGGCGATTTTTTTTGCGGGCTGGGAAACATTATTTTTCTTTCTTTTTCTCTGCCCACACTAATATATGTCTTGCGGCGACGTTGCCGGTAACCTCGCCGCAATCGCGCACTTTTTCAGTAACTGAATTCACCTACAACAGGTAATCGCCTGCAAAGCAACTAGGCAAACCTAAATACGAAGCTTATAGTTAAGCCTCCAATGCGCGCCATCGCGTGAATGGCAGCGGATACATGCACAACAGAAGTCAGCACGATTATCCGTCTGCATAAACCCATTTCGGAGAAGATAACCGCTGCAGTTCAAATTTCAGCTAATATAGCAGTAAAATAACTACTCCGAGAGATCTTGCTTCGGCCTGCACCGAACGCTGCTCAACGGCCTGCGCTCTGGGTATGGACCATTTTCAACGGAGGCGAGCAACAACAAGAACAAAGTTCACCTGTGAAAGTCTGCAGTCACGTAAACGAACAACATGCGCACAGCAGTGTGTTGGGCACGCCTGAGCAGGTGAACTACAGCAATCACGTATTGATAACCACTGCGGCTGCGCCATATTGAGCTAATGCCAGCAGCCAGTATGACAGAGGTTCATGATCAAAATACGCTCTACTGTGGTAAAAATTTCAGACCGGTGCGCTTTATCTCAAGCACAAAACGCACTGCGTCAAGTACCGCTCAGGTTCTTCCTCATTCAGCGGTTTTTTTATACGCTAACTTTGTAATTGAAACTTGTCTCGTATCTCCAATTTTTACAGCGCTGTGTACTTTGCTTGACCTATGCAACGAGATTCATGAGCCTTTGCCTAATCAGGCAGCAGCAGGAAAAAGACCACTTAGCCTTGTTTTGCGCTTGCAACCACCACCGTATTCCAGCCAAGACATAACCTTAACACCGTCCTTGATATCTCAGTACTCATCTGCACTCTTAGTGGTTATCTATTCTATTCACTGCATTTCCACTCTCAGACACATGAAGACCTATGTCCCTTGTCACCGGGGAGTGGTGTAGAATATTCCACTGTCATGCGGAAAGTTCTACATTGGGCAAACGGGCAGGTGTATAAATGTACGCCTAAAAGAGCACAAGAACAAGGTCCGCGTTGGCTGTGACGGGCATTTGGCTATGCATTGCAAAATGTGTGACTATAGCCCACCTTGCCGACCACATTTTTCACTGCACAGTTATTCTGTATGATCACAACTACCAACTAACAAGTGAGATTGTATATGCCTCCGAGATGGTGCGAACTGGAACCAAGTGTGTCATCAGGAAGTCGCTAAATTCATCAAAAATAGTAAATTGAATATATGGCGCGAACAGCTGGTGCAGGCGTGCGTTTTCACTCTGATGACGTTGTCTTCGTTTTAGTGGTTTTCGGTTCTACGCACATTTCCTGCCCAAACCGTTTGTGCTTACTTTATAAACCTCTTGTTAGCCTCATTAAGCATATTAGGTCTATATTTTCTCAAAACTAAATAATAGTGCACAAAAACGACAAGACAAGCAAGAAGACAAGGACAAGGGTCAAATTTCAACTGAGGATTAGGCCAATCGCATGATCAGGAACATAAATATACAGGTGTTGAAAAAATGCAAAAAGAAAGGGAACGAACACAACGTCATCAGGCGCACAATTATATACCTGCCCGTTTGGCCGATGTAGAACTTTCCGCATGACAGTAGAATCTTGCACACCACTGCCCACCGAGAAGAGATATAGGTCTTCCTGTATCTAATACATCAGCCGGGCTTTCGCCTCTTACCGGGCAACGCATCCTGCACAAGCTCAGCAATCTTTCAGGTGCCGTGAATGCTACTTTGATTTCGGTTTCAAGTTCGAAGGGAGCATACGTGTTTTCTCAGGGCACTCTATTAGCAGCGCCGAAGCCTTCCTCGCGTCGACGGGCTCCACCATGCCCCGGACACGTTCGCCGCGAGCCGAGTGCGTTGAGGCCGCTGCCGAGGTCGATCAGCCTTAACGCTCGCCCATGTGATGCTGCCACCCTGACCAGGCTGCTGGTGGCACTGGAGCGTGCCACTCAGGAGGTGCAGCTTGCCAGCCTATCCCCGGCCGAGGCGGTTGCGTCAGTTCAAGCCCTGCAACTCCCTAGACCGAGCCGGGAGCAACCACGTGGGTCGGCTGCTGCACCACCACCAGCGGCCTTGGCAACGATGGCGGGCCTCCCCATTACCATCCAGGTGGCCCCGGAGAGTGACTCAAAACGTGCGGCCGTGGTCTCGGACTTGGGATACGAGGCCATGGACGAGTCCACTCACCGGAAGCGCCGTCGCTCGCCTTCCCCATCCGGAACACCGATGGCCGCGGAAAGCAACCACGTGGCGCAACAAGAAGTGCAGCAGGCAGCCTCGCCTCGTCGCCCGGCCGGACCGCATTCCAGGGGGACCCGAGCAGCACAATGGCGGGCATTCCGGCTTCGCCCAGACCAGGCCGCCATTGCGAAGAGCCCTCCCCCTCTCCGCTCAGCCTCGCCCCACCCGGCGCGGGGGGGAGGGGCCCACCGAGGAGAAAAGCACACCCTCTCCCACGCAGGCTGCCGGGAGGCGAGATACGATGGAGTCGACGCCGCCGGCCCGCCTGGAGGAAACAGCCGAGGCGGCCGAGCTGGCGGCGGGCGGTACATTGTCGTCCACGCAGCAGCAAGCCGCGCACAGCTCCAGCCGAATGGAACCGAACTGCGGCCTGGTGCCGTGGAGGCAGCCAACGTCGCGGGCCCAGCGGCGACGCCAGGCTGCCCTGGTCAGGGCTGCCACCGCGGTGCAGGTCCCGGACAACGTCCACGGGACAGTGGACATGCGGCCACGGACCCCGCGTGCCCTCACTGGCAGCGAGAGCGACATGTGGCTACCGTGCTCCCCACGTCGCAGGTGCCTCTGTCTCGGCGCGCGGTCCGGGCCATGGTCACCGCGGAAACGGCGCCCCAGGCCTCCCTGCAGCGCTGCACTACACCGCCTGGCGCTCTTTCGTACGCGCAGGTGGTGACCGGCAGACGGAGTCAGCGTAGCCAGCAGCTTCCACAGCGTGACCGACAGAGACCGGGCCCGCGTACTTCTCCCCAGGCACCTTCCGCACCTGTTGGCAAATTCCCAGGCCAGCCTACGGATGGACGGGACCGGGAGGTTGAGATGCTCAAGCTTGCCCTGCGGGCGCTTAGCTCCCTGCTTCCGGAGGTCTCAGAAGGACGCCGGGCATGCTTAGAAGTTGCAGGCTCTCCTCGACTGGATGCCACCCAACATGGCTAGTCGCCGGGCTCCACCATGGATCCCCACAATCCTGAAGTGGAACGTGCGATCTCTTGCAGCGCGGTACTCCGAGCTTTGCGTGCGCATCAACGAAAGCACGCCGGAGGTTATCGCGCTGCAGGAAACATATGTGCGGGTCCACGATGGGGAGCCGCAACGGCGGATACCAGGTTATGTTGGTTATCATTCGGCAACTACATGTGAGGAGAAGTCCTGTGCTGCAGTGCCCTGTGTGGACACAGGGAACACGGGGAGCTACCGGAGGACTGGCGCACCGCGGTCGTCTGTCCTGTAAGAAAGCCAGGGCGCCCACCTACGGATCTAAGCGGATACCGACCAGTGGAACTAACATCGGCGGCGGGTAAGCTCATGGAGCATATGGCGTTGCAGCGTTTGAACGAGCGAGCCGCGGATGCTGATTTGTTTCCGTGGGATGCGGTGCACGGTAAATTCAATTTCGGACGTTGTCACGGCTCTGGAACGCGCCAGGGCGGCAAGACAGGTTGCGCTGCTGCTGCTGGACGTCTCGAGCGCTTTTGACAACGTCCATCGCGCACCAATTCTCGCGGTGCTCGAGGGAGCCGGTGTGAGCGGGCGCCTGTTGCATATGTTCGCGGCTTCCTGAACGGGCGCACCATGCGCGTACGAGTAGGGGGCAATTTCTCCGAGCCTCGCCTGGTGGAACTGGGCGTGCCGCAGGGCTCTGTCATATCCCCGTTTTTGTTTAACGTGGCCATGTCGGTGGTGCCGGCCTGCCTCCCTAAGAGCGGCCGACACCATGTGTACATGTCCATATATGCGGACGACATTGCTCTGTGGTGCCGGGGGCCACCGGGCGAGGCGCTACGCCTGCGGCAGTGCCTTCAGGAAGCGCTGACAGCAATTGACGCCTGCGTGCGCGGCCTAGGTCTGTCGCTGAGCGCGGACAAATCGGTAGCCATGGCTTGCGTTTCCCTCTCGCGCGCGCGCCTTGCGCCACTGTTACTGGACGAGAGTCCGATTGTTTGGCGTAAATCACTGCGGTACCTTGGCCTGGACATTGACTGGCGCCTTTCCTTCCGCCCCGCGGCGACCAAGGCCTGTTTGCAGATGAGGAGGATCACCGCCGCCGTTCACAAGCTCACCGTTCGAGGCCAGGGCATCTCACAGCAAGCCGCGCTGCGACTGTACAACGCCGCAGCATTGGGGGCGGCACACTACGCGTTGCCGCTTCGTCTCGGTGCGCAAGCCGTGCTGGAGGAAACTGGAGCTCCAGCACCGCAAGTCCCTGCGCGTATGCCTCGGCCTGCCTAAGAACTCCCAGTGCGCAGCAACACTGGCCGAGGCAGGAGCGTGGCCTCTCCAGCTACAAACTGCGCGCAGGGCATTGCATCATATCGACCGTCTCCATCGCGCACCGGACGGCGGCTCGCTTCTGCAACGAATACGCACGCACCCACGCTCACGAATGGGTGCGGCGCTACAGGAATATGAGCGCCTCACAGAAGCCGCCCCCCCCCCCCCCCTACGGCCACTGCCCGCCCTGGCCTGCTGCCTCCGAGATACAGCGAGAAATCGTCGGCATCGCGGGAAAGCGGAGCACCCCCTGTGCGCTGTGCAGCTGCTGACCATAGCCGTCCTACACGAGGAGCTTCAGGACCATCTCGTGTACGCCGACGGCTCAGTTGTCCGCGAAAGCCACTCCCTCGGAGCGGCGGCTACTATACCCGCCCTGCAGCTGCATAGCCAGACACACACCACCTTCCTGGGATCCTCCACCACGGCAGAGCTGATGGGGATCCAGCTGGGATTGGACCTGCTGCTCTCCATCGTCCCTTCGCCACCCAGAACTGCTCTGCTGTGCGACAGTAGTGCAACGGCCGTGGTACTCCATTAGTGCGGCGCGACATCCTCGCAAGCGTCTCGTGCTTAGCGCAGCAAGGATGCGTCGTGCGCTTACAGTGGGTGCTCGGCCACTGCGGCATCACCAGCAAAGAGGAGGCCGCCGAACTCACGACCGCCGCACACCAGCTACCGCCACGAGATCTCCCCCTTGCGCTGGAGGACGTGCGAGCGGTCATTCACGAACATCTCCGACGGCAGCACCCCTACCCACGCATCGCCGGAGGTGAGCGCATTGCCAGCATCAACGGCTGCCGCGCTCTATCGCGGTCGTAACGCGCAATGATCCTCCGTGCGCGCATCGGCTGCGTGTGGCCCGGAAACCGACGGATGCGTCACGGAATCGCGACGAGTGAAGTGTGTGATTTATGCGGTGCAGTGGAGACACTGGAGCACCAGCTCCTTCGCTGTACCGCGTTCGCTGATGCTCGTCGCAATATGCTCGCGGCCTACAGAGAGCTGGGCCTGCTCCCGGACTCGCTCAAGACACTACTGTGGCCGCAGGGCAGTGCGCGCACCCGTGAGCGAACAATGTGCGCGTGTTTTTTATTTTCCTTCTCTGACTGTACGCGCGCACGACCTGGACAACTTTATTTGGACTCTGTAAATAGTGTAAATATGACTACTCCCTATGTCCTTTCTTGCTATCCCCTCACCTCTTTCGTTTCTCTTCTTCATACTGCCTTCTAACCTTAATTTCCGCTGCCCCAGCTCAGGTGCCGCCGATACAGTGATGGCAGATGCCGGGGTGAGCAAAAATCTTTTAACTTCCTTTTTTATTATATTTTTTTTATTAAACACTTATACTACTACTACTACTATGCAACTTTCACGTGTGACTGCTGGCCGACGTTCTATTTACAGCATCTCACATGCACGTTCTTATACTTCTTTCAGGGACCTGTCAAACAGTTCATTCAAATTCGCCGCTTGGTTATAGTCAAATTTAAATCAGGCCGTTGCAGAGGCTTGCGCCTCTACTATTTCTATCTCACCTTCCTGCAGTTATGTGATACAGATAATGTATCGGACGCACGCGCTAATGGAAGATCCCCCCCGGTACAGCCCCCGTCAAAAATAAACAGTCCAAGGAGTACGCTTCAAAGCTGTTTAGCGGGACTCCCTCCTCATACACGAAATATTTCAGGGAGGCTTTCAAAAATTTTCAAAAAAAGGCTTTTTGGTTGGTAAAGACATGGCTTCTGCGGCCTAGTATTGTGGTGCTGCGCAGGACGACATCTCGATGAAGACTCGTGCCTCGCCTCCCCCCCCCAGGCGAACTCCAAAAAGTATATATATATATATATATATATATATATATATATATATATATATATATATATATATATATATATATATATATATATATATATATATATATCCAGACACTGTGTACGTCACACGCACGCGACGAGTATCACAAGAGTACAGTACTCCAAAACCATTATAAACAATCGTGGCCGCTTTGCACTGTGAAGAACCACGCCTTTTCGCCTGCAGTCCTTGACCCGAACAGAATCACCTGGCACAAAAAGGTGACGGATAGCATGCTTGCAATCATAATTTTGCCGCTGATTCTCCCTGAAAGCTGCGTCTATGTCCCGCGCTTCTTTCAGATTGGGCGTCTTAGCTGGCTACTCATTTGGTTGGAGAGGCAAGGTAGTGCGGAGCCGCCGCCTCTTGAGTAGCTCTGCTGTCGTTTTGTGTAGGGGTCCCGGCGTATCCCTGTACTCTAAGAAAGCCAGATTTAGTTCACCAGAATTTAGAAACTGTTCTTTCACGGTTTTAACCATTCTTTGTACCTCCCCGTTTGCCTCCTGTACCTAGGGCCACACGTCACACTTTTGAATCCATCAACATGCGCGAACTGTTTGAACTCTTGGCCGACAAATAGACCACCGTTATCTGATACCAGCGTTTCCGGTATGCCGTGCGTAGAAAGCACTATTTTTATATGATAAATACCTTCAGTGCTGCTAAGAGAGGTCAGCGGACACAATACCGGAAATCAAGAAAAGTAATCCACCATGAGCAAGTAGTCACAGCATTTCACGTGGCAGATATCCGCCGCAACCCTTTGGCATTGCCGAAAAGCCGTCTCGGTCGGAATCATCGGCTCGCACGGTTGGAGGCGAAATTGGGAACACGCGCGGCAGACGGCATTGAATACCGCAAGATGAGAGCTTAAGTCTGGCCACCACACGGACTCCCATCCCCCTGTTCTACATCTCACAACACCCTGGTGGCCATCATTAACCAGCTTTAACATACTGCTCCTAAAGCTGTGTGGCATAACAAGGCGACAGCCGTGCATGAAGACACCTTTACATACGCTCAAAACGGCACGATCCTTCCTACAGGGCCTTCAAACGGCCGATAACGAAGGTAGACTAGGCCAGCCCTCACGGACATAGCGACGCAATTAACGTACGACAAGTCTAGTCCGTTTGTTCTTCGGCTAGTAGCCTGAAGTGCTCCGACTCGATTAACTCCAATACGGCAATGTTACAGTTGACTTCATCGACCGAAAGGAAGTTCGTCTTTTGGCCTCGCATTGGTGCTCTGGAGAGTGCATCACCTATTTACAGAATTTTGCCCGGGACATATTGCACCTCGAAACTAAACTCCATTAGCCGCATTCTGAACCTTTGAATGAGAGGCGGATCCAGATAAAGTGGAGTCTTTCCTAGCAAAGAAACCAACGGTTTGTGATCCGCTTCAAGAATAATGTGCAGTCCACGCCCATAGCTTTCGAGACGTTTTGCGGATCATGTTATAGCTAACGTCTCCTTTTCAGTTCGCGCATAGCGCATCTCAGTTACTCTCATTGACCTTGAGACAAAAACATCCGACCGATTTTTTATATTCGGCTGAAGCGCAGCGCAGACCCACTCAGTGTCCTCTTGCTGCAGTTGACCCAAAGGTGTCGTTTGTTCAGCCAACTCTGAAACCCTGATATGAATAGTGAGTAATGGTTAGCAAGATCTAAAATATGCGCATTTCTGCCACGTTCGATGGCGACTTTAAATTTTTAGTTGCGCAGAAACTTCGTTGTATCCGGGCGTATGCAATATTGGCTCACGCGGCACACCAGAAGACAAAGCTCCTTTACACTAAACTTTCTATTTTTTTCGTTTAGGGTCATGCCGCTTAAGGCCAAGCGTTCCAAGGCGCGAAACAACCGTTCGTCGTGTTCCTTCTGAGTAGGGCCAAAGATTCCCATTTGAAAATTTGTGTATGGAAACCGACTAGTCTGTACTGGTTCTGCTGGAACCAGCAGGAAACCTCCTGGTTTCCTGCTTGTTGTACCGGTTTCAGCCCGGTGCTTATTCTAGTTTTCTGCTAGTCGTTCTGGTTCCAGCATAAGGATTTTTTGTTGTTCTGTTCGGAGAGCTTTTTTGTGAATAATATATCCTTCAGCTAACAGAAATTTGCAGCTATAGCAGAATACAACTTAAAAAAAAACAGCAGTTGCGAACACTCGTCCATGATCCGCGGCGTACTGTATTACTCCGCTGGCCCATCGCTATAGTAAACGAAATAAACATTTTAATGTTTGACTACATTAAACAAGCAGGGCATTAAAATTGTAGATCCAATATTTTTTCTTGCAATTAGTTTGTTGCTTAGGGAACAAGAAAAGTTTTAACAACGGTCTACTTTTTTGTCGTGGAGGAAATCTGTGCGGCGGTCGTGAATTTGCGCGGTGCTTCACTGCAGACTAAAGTAGTATCAGGCTATTAACCTATCCGACTAGGAGCGCAAGATTTGAATAAAAAGTCAGAAATTTAATGAGATAACTTTTCTTATTAAATATTCACCACTAACTCCAGTGGGACACCCATCTAGGGGGTATATATCAGCAAGAACCCATGTGGTATTAGAATGTGAGCACAAGTCACACATGGAAGTTGTATTATATTTTAGGGCTTTACTGTTGCTAGTTGCTGCTTTTCAAGACAAGGTTTGAAGCTGTACTTGAGTTTCTACTAGGGGCAGGTTTGCATGGTCCTGCAGGATGAGTTTACCAATTTACCGCAGGTTTCAAGTGTTTTTTTGCATGCTTAATGTTTAGGAAGTTTAAATTTGTTTTTATGCTTCAGAAATGTTCAAAAATTAAAGAATATATCCTACGAATCATTTATCTAAACTGAATTAAATGTAATGTTTCGATGCTATATGGACGCTAATGTCTCCAACACCTACTGATTCCTTAGGCTACTGGTTCCATCAGCTGCTTGTTCCAGTAGCTGCTGGGAATGTGCTAATAAACCAGTACTACTAGAACCAGTAGGATTCCAGCAGCAAACCAGCAGCAAATTTTCACCTGGGTAAGGACATCGTTTGTTAAAGGGAAGATAAAATGGTTTTCTGAGAATTGGCTGCTATTGAAGAATTCGAATTAGGAAGCTTCTAGGTAAAGCATACGAAGTAGTTTTGCGCTAGCATTTAAAATTGTGACGTACTGACCAATTAAAGCCTCAACTACGGTGAACTATTATTTAGTTCATTCTAACCTCGACGGTGCTCAGGTTTCTCCTTTGTGCGATGAAGGTGCGCGGGGAAACTCATGGTGACGTCATTGCTGGAGAAACTTCATATGTGCCCTGCATTTGTCTGCATGATGCCCTTCGTCTTCCTATGCACAATGCTTCGTGAGCTTCACCTTCGCCGGCATTCGTTTTCTTCCTTGAAACAACCGTTTCGTCGTGGGGAACATATTGCCGCTATGCGTTACGTGACCACTGCGGCCTCTGCCTGTCGCTGGGCACGGCAGAGAAGTCTGAACACTGACGCCACTTTAGTCGGCGGTTACGTCACCGTTTCAAATGCTGGCGGAAAAAGATTTCGCATGCTTTACCTACAAGTTCCAAACATTCGGCTGGTTAAAACTCATCGAATTCTTAAACCTGTTCACTTGCCCTTTAAGTTCATGACCCCCGGAATTCCATCAAGAATATCCCACATTTGTCTTTGAAAATACTCCGGAGCCGAAGTTACGCCAAATGGTGGCCGCTCACAGCAATAACGGCCAAACAGAGTATTGAATGTTGTGAGCAGTTCAGCGTTCCTTGCTAACCTCACTTGTTTGAAACCAGAGTTCGCGTCGAGTTCGTAAAAATTAACTGACTGCACCAGTGAGCAACCAGCCTGTCCCAGCGTCGCATCCATTCGATAAGCTTCGGAACCTTTGCGTCTTGTAGTCCAAATACAAAGCGGTCGAAAAAGAATCACCCGCTTTTTTATCTCCCGTAGTCACATCTATCGGCCAGCGTATGTAACAACATGCTCGACTGGTTCTTGGTCGCGGCGATGGAAGCACCCGATTTCGTAGGCCAAGTTTCGTGTGGCGACAAAATCGGTATCGAACTGTTTCTTCGCAACGTCGTATTTCTTCGAGTCTTCCTCGCACAAGATGAAAGTCTTGAAAATGCTGCGTGCCTGCCGTCCCATCGTGTACAGCAACGGACGCACCTGAGCCTCTTGAGGTCGCTCATAAAGTCCTGAGGCGAATCGGTAGTAATCGAATTCTTGTATCCACGCCGGCCATTCGGACCTTTTGTCAAAGATGAAGCTCGCTGGTGGCTGCACTAAAAAAGGCTGGGAAGAAACATTCGTTTCTTGTGACATTTTCCATTGCTGCTATCCGGATGGTATACAATGATGCTGGCGGCTGGCAACAGGCAGCGATATCTGCAGTGGGTACGCTATATTTTGGACAGCGACTTCCGACAAAATGTGGTTTCTTGCTGGACGACACCTCGATAATGACTCCTGCGTCCCCCCTCCCCCCTGGCGAACGCCAAAGAATAAAGGACCCCGGTTTATTTCCACATGACAAATATATATGCAGACACTGAGTACGTCACGATTTTGTAGCTGCTCGTTAGTCTAGCCAAGCCTGTTTTAGAATTTCGAAAAACGCGATTATTCTCTGCGCTGTGGCTCAACAAAACTTGGCTACATCTTGCCAAAATACATGCGCTTTCGGAAAGCATGCAGGAAAACCCACCTTTCCATTCCACGTAATAGGTTAAAAAAGCCAAATTTTTTCCTGCAACATCTAGCGCCAAGGATAATTGCGTTTTCGAAATTCTAAAAGCCGGCATGGCTATACTAAGGAACAGCTACAAATCTCTAATCGAAACTAGGCGCGTAACTCTATAACTTAAAAAGATAATTATTAAAAATTATTTAGACACCTTACCACTTAAGATGATTTACCGGTTTTCTGATATCGTCCAACATTGGGAATAGTACGCCGGAAAACCCAATTTTTACTCCAAAATGCCTATTTTTGAAACTTTTTCCTGGTAGAAGTCTAAAGTTTGGGAGGATTGAGGACGCAAAGCCATTCCTCTTTAGAGAGGTTACGGTCGCTGAGGATGCATAACGAAGCATAATGTAGGCCTCAAAAGCAAACCCCTTGCGAGTGTAGCTCAAAGCGCGATTGAGTGTTCACTAACCCAAGAACCGAGTGCGGTTTTAGAGGGAAAATAGCATAGTTATTTAAGAGTTATCTCACCAAATGCGAACAGCAATTTGTAATGAATAACTTGATCTCTAAACCACAGGCCGTGCTGACTTGGGTGCCACAGGGCTCAGTACTGGTACCGAACTTTTTTCGCTTTACGTAAATGACTTTCCGTCAACCTTAAAATATTCCCAATCATTAATGTACGCTGATGACACAGTGTTAGTATTTATAGGAGACCCAATAGGAGAACTAAACAGCAAAGTAAACGAAGAAGTAGTTACGGTCTTAAAGTGGTTTACTACCAACCAGCTAACTGTTAATACCCAGAAAACAAAATAAACTGTGCTCAGCTCAAGGGGAAAAAAATTTAAACTACAACGAAATCCGCTTGCATGTAAACAATGAGCCGATACAAAATGTAACAAGCTTTAAATACATAGGTGTGCATTTCGATTCTGACATGCACTGGAGAAATCACATAAAACAACTTTGTTGAAAACTTGCATATGGATGTCACATTCTCTTGAAAGCGCGAGGATGTTTTGATTACTCGATTCTATGCATACTATAATTTGCTTTTATACATAGTCAGTTAAGTTACTGCAGAGAATCTTGGAGCAACACATACCCCACATATCTCGAACGCATAGTCCGACTACAAAAGAGAGCCCTAAGAATCATTACATATTCCAAACACAGTTGCCCTAGCAAGCCACTTTTTCAGACAGCCCATATATTACCTTTACATTAAATTTATACGTTAAAAACTGCCCAGACAATACATAAAATACTGGAATCCAATAAGCCGTTTCACCAAAGTATTTTTATAACCACTAAAAAGGACACGAGCTGCAAGTTCAAATCATTTAAACTTATGCCGCAATACATACGGGAAAAGGATGACTGAGTACAACGGTGCCCTAATACAGAATGGCTTTCCTAATGATGTTAAAATTAAAAGTAATTTTTCACAATCCCTCAAAATGTTCTTGCTGAGTCTAATTTTCAGGATGGTTGGAAGGGTGAATTTTGGACGGAATAATTTTGTTAAGGTTATGTGCAAAGAAAGTCCGCATGAACAGCAATTGTATATACTGACATTTTTTAATAAAATTGATGCGCAAAGTGTGTGTTGGGATTTTATTATTTTGAATTTATTTACGTGAGTATTCTCTCCACTTGCTGTATTTGCAAGGTATCTTTGTGATGGACCAGACACTAGCCTTGGCTATGGGTTCAGTACCATTGTACATAGTTTTCTTGAACTTATTTCAGTTTTGAAATAGAAAGAAAACAATTTATGCGCCTTTCATTTTCTCAAAATAAAGTCTAAACCTTCCGCTGGTATTCCGAAAAAGGCGCAAAATTTCTCCACTTTGTACGTGCACGCCAATGCCTATTAACAGCGCGACTGATGTCTTCAGTGACGCAGTGAGCCAGTTACACTTTCTCTGGCATTTACACATGATAAATGCATAGGTGCCCCTATTAATTTCCACATCGCTACGTAGCTGCTGAGGACTACACAGGAAGTTGACTTATGTGTCCAGTGCTTGCCTCTGAACGGTGAACAGATACTCGCCTAAATTTAAATGTTACTCAGTTCCATTGCGAGGAATGCCAATATTACTGTTATCCGTGCATTCCGAAAAGGCGATTACCTTCGGCGAGAGATGATCGAGCAGGGTATTTAAAATCAAGCTTATAAACAGTTACGTTTCAGCACCTCTTTGTAACTTGAGGTTCGCAAATGAACGGCAGTAATACCACGTTTCGTTTTTGAAATAATGTAAATTTTAATTCTCATCAGCGGTCAAGGTGGGTTGAACAAAAACCACACCGCCAAAAAACGCACGCAACCACACCGAAGAGCACGCGTGACTGGCCGGCGAACTTGTCACTCCGTGATTTAATTTACACCTGAGCAGAAACGGAGAGCTGCTCAGCTATTACGACGCAGCCTATTTCCAGTGCCAATTTCCAAGCAGCCAACAACATGATAAACATTGTGTCGCAGGGGAATCCTTGTGTCACAGGGAATGCGCGTGAAGGGTATATGTACACATAGTGCACATCGCCCAGTGGCCTGTCCAATGGGGTGCGGCTGCTTGCGCTCCGCGGTGATAAAGTTTCGGATTAGCAACATACTTTATCAGTACTCTCACCTGAAAGCGGGGCTTCAGGAAAGCCACATCTTACCGTTTCAAGTGGTGGGCATGTGTTGTTCGACACATCAGTTGATTTCATACTCTTCCATTGTAGAGCCAGTCTTTTTTTCTCTGCTGACAAAATTTCATGCTCCGCCTGGTTTTATTGACATGGCCGTGTTCTTTTCGAATATTCCGTGGATGTGGGATCAATGTATTGATTTGTACAAGCGTAAAGCACGTCGCAAAAAAGAAAACACACACAGAATAGAGTTTCTTATAACACCTGTTTTGAGTTAGTGATAGCATGTTAAACATCACACATGTACGTATATGACACAGCCATGAACTTTTCGTTGCCAGGGCAGCATGCGAGATGCAAAAATGCAAAACTGTTTATGCAATGTAGTTTATAGCTTCCGACCTGATGCTCGGTGAAGTTTGACGAAAGTAAGGGACTGCAGATATCGGTAGTTTTCATTTCGAAGTGAGGCTACAGATGACGGAAAGAATGGAATTAACTGGAGCGACAGGTCAACAATACAAAGATCCAATTGAGACTACGGTATTAAATGAAGTGCGATAGCGGGACCACGACAACTTCGCCTGGTCATAAAAAAATTTCATGACGACAGGAGTGACGAATCAAATCTTTGTTATTTTATTCTTTGGATTCCTAAGGCGAATCCACACCCTACACCAATCATACATCGAATTATACGTGTTTTTTCAAGAAACACCTAAAACAATTAATCTACGTTAAATGTAACACAGCTGTGCTGGCCATGCACACCAGCATGGCGCTGAATGGTCCTGCACCTTTACAGCACCATGCAACACCAGAAGAGCTACGCTCCGACTGCTGCCTGGCACGTCATGAAGAGCCGAAAGACTGCGGCTGGAAGTTCAGGTGTAGCTCGGGAGGTGCTTTTGCGGATCCCAGCGTCGGCGTCGCAGGTCCGGATGACGAGGGCACGGCGAGCTGCGCAAACGAAGAGAGCTCTTGAACATCAGCTGGCTAACGCGGACTAAACGACGCGTTAGACAGGGGTCTCTTCATTTTGCGTATACGACAGTATATATGCGTCAACATGCCATATTGGAGCTGAAATACTCGGCGACTTGGTGACTGCTGATAGTGGTTTTATTCGTTCCCTCTGTTGTTTATGCTGAGGTTATATGTATCGCATTCCTGCAATCAATCCAGGGCATGTTTTAGAGAAATTACAAGTTAACGCGGTGTATGCGAATAGCACTTTCAAAATCTAATCGAATATGGATCATGTATGTAATAATCACATAGAATACGAATGATATCTTTCACAAAAATCAGGTACTAGCATGAAAACTCGCGCGAAACCAATTATCGTGTGTCACAGCGAAGCGCTAGCGGTGGCGCTGCCGTACCGCGCCATAACTTAAGAGCTTTATAACTATACCTTTCAAAGTACGCAACACTCATCTCTACAAAGGAGTACGTGTCATGAAGGCAGCGTAATAGATATGTGACACTCACCGTCCTGTGTATGCAAAAAATTCAATTTGCTACTGTTTACGACAGGGAATAAACTAATGCCACATCTCACTGCATGAGAATGGCGAGAACTACGTGTTAGTCATGGATTCCCAAACCTAAGGCAGGGCTTACAAACTCTGCCCGTGTCATGCCATATCGCCCAACTTTCAAGGCCACGTATGAATTGTAACGAGCGAAGGCCACCTGAAGAGACCGCCTGGTCCCGCCGAAACTTCCCATCCCGAGCATATCGACTGCGGCAGCATGCTGTGCAGCACCGGAGTGCACCCTGTTGTGGAAACAATCCACGTCCAGCCTTCATCAAAGTTAGCGCCAGTTATTCGACAAGTATTCAAAAACTTGAAAACATACTTGATTCATTTTGAATATTTTTCTGAATGCACTATTTGATTCGTTCAGCGGATCGAGCAGGAACATGTGCAAACCGCGGATTCAAACATTCTACCAGATGCTTACTTCTTTTTCTTTTGAGTGTAGCAGAAATTACAGCCCAATCCAAACCCGAAACCAAGCCACGACAGTCAGACGAGACCTAATGTCAAGAAGTATCGCATCACCATGTGGCGGCACACTCTCCAGCCTCGCGATGCCTTTATATACCTCTCCTTCTTTCCTAGATTAGTGATGCAGGAATCCCACTGCTCACATCGATACATCACGCATACTCACGCATCAAACTGTTCAAGTACAATAAAGCATCTCAAAAATCGAATTAATGTGGTTGAATTATTTAATAGATAATTAGCCTACTCATAATTACCTATACATACATGAGCACTTGTCCTTAGGAACCACATCAAGTCAAAGACCCCAACGCATTCATCAGGTCCACCTCTATCCCGCTTAAACCCTCGAGCGTTTGCGGCCTGGTAGGAGTAGCCTGCTCGTCTCGCATTCCAAGCTAGGTCGTGGCTTGAATCCCACCCTATTCATACCGATTCATTTTTCCCCGAAGTTACTTTACTTTAACAGTACCTCTTGCTGGGCTAGTTGGTGTAACATTGTGTAACAAAAGATAAAAAACAGCGCTAATTTTGACACAAACCACACAGAAAGACCAGACAGGACGGGCGGTTGCATACATAAACGTGATTCAGACGTTTGCGACCAATAAGATCACGCTAGCAACAATTGAACTCCTTCACAGCCTGCAGGTTCCGCGCGTAGACGGAGCAGCGTATATTTTATATGGGAAGAAAGAGTGTGATTGCACTGCCGTGTTTGAATTACCCACGGGAGGAAATATTGCTGCAACGTCACAACTCCTTCCATTAGGAATTGCTCGAGGACGGCAACGACGGCACCGCTTCTTGTGTGACATGGGACCTTCAATGCTGGCGCATTAATAAAGAGGCCCCAGCCAACCCGTGCCGATGCATTCCAAAATAAATGCTAGCGCAGCCTAATGAAGCAATCCTGGTGTCGAGGATGGTGCACCAGCTGGCGACGATCACGAGCACAGAGATGCAGCGAGCGGGCTGCGTGAGTCTCGACAACAGGAGTGCTTCGTCAGGTCACGCCCGCATGCAGTTTGGCGTCGATTGGCACACGTTGGACAGGGGTCTCTTCATTTTGCGTATACGACAATAATATATGCGTAAACATGCCATCTTGCGAGCTGAAACACTCGGCGACTTGGTGACTGCTGATAGTGGTTTAATTCGTTCCCTCTGTTGTTTATGTTGAGGCATATGTATGGTATTCCTGCAATCAATCCAGGTGTTGATAGTCAGTACCCGTGTCATGCCCCTTCTCTCCTTCATCGTATTTCTGTGCTGCTTCTTCATTATGCATCAGAATCCACTCGCCAGCTGAACAATCTGGTGTAATTAATTCTTTGTGTTTTATTTCTGGAGCTTTAAACATTGTAAATGGTTAGGTTGAGAAGTGCTCATTCAATACACCTGTCGTTCATGTGCCGGGCCTTGTTTTGGGACACTATGAAGTTTTTTTACACCATTGGATCCCCCCTCATTTTACGCAGTACATCATCATTTTTCAAACCGCAGGTATTGCTTCTGCCAAAACGTACAGGGTTTATTTTTGTCTACATATCTGGTTATAAAGCAGTGTTAGGTGACTTTTCTTGCAAACGATGCCGTTATTTCTGGTCCCTCACCTTTTGTATGTGTAACCTTTCTGTGAGTGTTTTTTTTTGGAAGCTAGAGCTAAAGCTTCGAGAAAGACACCGGCGAGATGCAACGCAGCAGCTGTTGGCAGTTCTCGTTTGCTGTGTGGGGATCTGCACTGCAGTCCCCTGTGTAGACTTTCCGGCGATGCACCGTGAAGCAGCAGCCTCGCCTCGAGTAGGAGCACACTCCCTTGTTAGTTACCTTAACTAACGAGTGACTGCGCCAGCGCCTGCATGCACGCGGGAGAGGGCAGAAGGCGGTTCGGCTAGGATCGTCGGCGCGAGCGGACGTGTCGCTCGCGGCTCCGCTCTTCGCCAGCGGGGCGAGGAAGCGGGGGAAGACTGGCTCCCGTATCTCGTCCCGTCCGGCCTCGGAGAATATCCCTTGCCCTAGCGCTGGGCGAACATTCGCTCGGAACCTTGCTGGTGAGTCGGACGAGCTCGATTCGTTATCGTATCTTGTTGCTAGCTGGCGTTATTGTTGCTGTAGCAATAAATGCCTCTTTTTGTCATCCGCAGTGTGGTTTCTTTGTTCCCTCGGAGCAAGGTCCGCCGTGGTCGGCGTGCGTTCGGTAGCGTACGCGACCACCACGTGGGGTCCGGGCGGCTTTGAACTGTGTACGCCACGATTAAGTGCGAAGAACGTATTTATCTCTCCCCTATCAACCCCACATCTGGCGCCCAACGTGGGACCTGCTCTTTGAACTTTGCACAACTGTCGGTTCGGTTCGATGAACGCTCTTTGTCCGGACTTGACAACTGCTAAACCTAGAGTGAATTTTGAGCGCTACGCCCTGCGGCATGCTTTCTTGAGAGCGAGGTGTATTGCGCTGCAGTATGTTTGAAGTTTTCGACATGCTCAGCACGTTTTTCATCAAGTTTCCCTGGAGTTTCTTCGGGAGAACCACTTGGTCCGCATCGAGGGAGCGCGAGGGCTTGTGCCCGCGGAGTTGCCGAGTCCGAAGCGAGTGAGTGTGGAAGCCGCGCGGGTGGCCCGAGTTTCTGTATATATTTTCTCTGCTGTTTCTTTTTTCGACTCTGGGAGTAGCAGCTCTGGGAACCGGGTGGCCTGGGTCCGCGGGTGCCGGTACGAGTTCGTTGGTATTAAAGCTCGGCACCGGGCGCCCCGACACCGTCTGATAGGGTGGGTGCCGACCCCTCATAAGCTGCTTTGTGCAGTGAGCCGGGTAGGACCACCACACAAGCTGATGTCTCCTCGCGGCTGCGCGCTCGTAATCCGTTTCGGGTCTTTGTTGTGGTCACGGTCGTTGTCAGTGGTAGTCACGCCTATTGCTCTTCGGAGCTGCTTGCACCACGTCAGAAGAGGCACGACCACCAGACCGTGGTGTTGAGAGGGTGCGCACTTTCCTGCCCGCCCATTTTTTTTGTAACCTTGCACGAACTGAGCAGTCTCGTTCAACTCAAGAAAGGGCTTATTTCACTCGAACTTTGCGTTAGCACAGCCGCCCGACACGTTTTGCTAGCGAGTTAGGCATTGTGCCACGAGGCCCTTGCGTATATCGTTTCCCCTCCCGTGACCTATGTTAAAGGCACGCTGAGAGCGTTTCGGTAATTTTGCAGACCCGGTGGAGCAACCCAGGCATGCTGTCCGGTGCACATCGTCTCGTTGCGACATACTGCGACGGAGCGGCCTGTATCCTGTTCGCCGCATCCACCCGGGACAGCTGCGGCGAGACCAGTCAGCAGTAACCTCCGGCTGCTGCTGCCCTGGCGACTGCTGCAGAATCCTGGCCTGCAGTTTTCCCACCGGCCTTCTATTCGCGGGCCTGCGGACACGGTAATCCGCGGGCCATACCACTCGTCCCAGCGGAGACCTTCACGCCGCCTTCGGAACACCGCGGAAATCTGCGTGGACGCTGACAGCGTGACCTCCGCAGCAAGACCTGCCTCAAATGCATGAAAACCAGGAGACTCCTCCATATCATGTACTTTCAGGCGCGTGGGTGTTTTAGGTTGGGGGGGATGTGGGGATCTGCCCGGCAGTCCCCTGTGTAGACTTTTCCGCGATGCAGCAGCAGCCTCGCCTCGAGGAGGAGCACATTCTCTTGTTACCATAATTAACGAGAGAGGGCGCCTGCGTCGCAGCGCGAGAGCCTGCTCGCACGCGGGAGAGGGCAGATGACGGTTCGGCAGGGTTCGTTGGCGCGAGCGGACGTGTCGCCCGCGGCTCCGCTCTTCGCCAACGGGGCGAGGAAGCGGTGGGAACACTGGCTCCCGTATCTCGTCCCGTCCGGCCGTGGAGCATATCCCTTGCCCTAGCGCGGGAGAACATTCGCTCGGAACCTTGCTGGTGAGTCGGACGAGCTCAATTCGTTATCGTATCTTGTTGATAGCTGGCGTTATTGTTGCTGTAGCAATAAATACCTGTTTGTGTCAGGCAGAGTGTCGTTCCTTTGTTCCCTCAGAGCAAGACTCGCCGTGGTCGGCGTGCTTTCGGTTGCGTACGCGACCACCGGGTGGGGTCCAGGCGGCTTTGAACTAGGTCAGTCGCGATTAAGTGCGAAGAACGTATTTATCTCTCCCCAATCAACCCCACAGCTGTCACAATTAATACGAGGGAAGATCCCACCGAATGCCCAGAGCACTAACCAAGTCTCGGACAGTGGCCGGTGTCGGGAGTCGGATTGTACGCACGCGGGCACTTTGGCCCACGCCCGAGCTTGTTCCCGGTCCCGTTGCGACGCCAATGACAGGTCGCGAGTGCGGCTGCGTGCCAGCGCCACGAGTGGCCGAGCCCGCGCTGTAGCTCTCCTCTGCCGAAGCACAGCTCGGAGTTCGGCCGACCGGTCTACGACGGCTTGCTCCGAGGACACAACCTATAAAGTAGGTTGGAATGTTGAAGGTGAAATTTTAGTGAAAAATTAAGAACAATTAAGTTACACAAGCAATACATTTCAAAAAGGCCCCATGGTGCAAGACCGCAGGTGGGACCTCGCATTCTGTTATATGCCCCCTTGCCCCTCACGTTGATCAGACCCTACACACCACTCTCCAGTTGCCTGCACGAAGCGCCGTCAACAACGACCAGTCCTAAAATTAAATAAATAAAAAATAACCCAATACATAAGCGTTGTCTGTTTCATTACCTCCAGTTTGTTAAATTGATTTCATTTTTGTAACCACTCCCCTCTGTAATGCCGTACTGGCCCTGAGGGTATAATAAATTTTCTTTATTTCGGCAAAACTAAATACAACGTTTTGTATTGGACCCCAGTGGCTGTGCCCAAGGTGTTTTGCTAACTTAATGAAACCTTGCTAACTTAATGAAACTAAAATAAAAACAGCATCAAGAAACTCAAAAGTAATTTATGTAGCCGTCGAAGGAGAATACCCCATAAATCCAATGAACAGAAGCGTGGCCTTTTGGTTGGGTATCCGCGTCGAGTTCGGGAGGTGCTGGGTTCGATACCTTGTGCTGCCGGATAGCCACCGGTTTTCTAATGGGTATAAGATTTCCCCCATCTTGGTGCTTGGCTCTCCTGGGGTGAGATGCTTGGGAAAAGGGCCTCTTCGACCAAACCGTTGAGTTGACGGGCCAGTGGTTCGGTCCGCCGTCAAGTAACCCTACATACGCCTCGTGCCGAAAAAATTCGTCTGTGGCCCCTAATGTAAGTTATTATAAGGGTATTAATGAACATTACATAATTGTACGTTACATAACTATGTACATTAATGTCTCAACAATCACTTCACAGAAGAAAACACGCAAGCAGAAATACTCCTTTAATTAAGCGTACAATGCGGGTACAAAAAGCGGTTGTAGCTGTCAACGCAAACCCACTGATGCACCCAAAGACGATTCCCAATGAGCCAACAAAACAGTGAATGATAACCTACAATAGAAGACAGACAGCAGATCCTCAATAATTCTGATGAATAATAATGTTACAGTCCAGCCTACTGATCAACACTGTTACCATCTTATGGTGAATTTGTCTTCATTAAACAGTATATATCCAACATTCCGCGTTTCATTGGGTTCAGTTTCCTAGTGCACACAGAAAAAAGCGTAACAACGCAGAATAACAATCATCACAAAGTGCTGGCATAGTGTATAAGAAAAAAACATCGTCTTTTGTGTGAAGCCTCATTGTAACGCTCAGCAGTCGCGTTTAAATATGCTATGAACCAGCCATAAAAGTTACGGTAAATATAAATTGTCCATGTATGATCCATTTAGAGAATCGAAAGCAAGCAGCCTGAGGTGTGCAACCCATTTCGAGAATGTCCACTTACCGGGAGAAGGAGCGCAGGAACGTCTACGCAAATCAGCGGCCCTAGACGCGACCCAGTTGGAGCCAGGTGCCGCCACGTCACGTCCGTCCGTTGTACCCACTGGAGCCGCAGCCGCAGAGCAGGGTGTCGTGTGCCGCGCTAGCAGCGGCAATGCACGGTTCAGCTTCCTTGTCGAACGGGTGTACCAGCAGCAAGCAGTGTGTGTTGCTGCAGACGCCGCAGCCCTTTGGCCCCGTCTGTAAGGTGCCAGAAAGCGTTCTGCTTTCGAAACGGACGATGCTTTGCTCCTTAATTATATCTGGCTGAAAAAGGGCCTGCAAGCCGTGTGTCTAGAACTTTTCAGCAGCTGCCAGATGTTGGGGCTCTGCCGATTGCCCGAAGTCGGCAGCGCGTGTACTGTACGTCCTCACTTGAGATCCATTAAGAAACTCAATGTGAATGAGCGGCCAAAAATGCCTGTTCAAGGTGCACCGTAGAATATATTCAATGCGATCCTGAGGATTCTGCTCCCTCTGGAAAAATGTTGGGGGGGGGGGGGGCAGAGGGCTGCCCCCCCTGATCCGGGGTCCCTGAACACACCTTAAAGTGCGTTAGCCGCGCTCCAAGGGAGAACTACAGACTGAACAAGAGCTATTCGTTGCTGCGCCGTTATGTGTGTTTGCAATAATGGGCACTTTGAACAGGTTCAGGACTTCTTCCTTGCCTATAGTTCACTCGGCAAACTTTTTGTGCATATTTGGTTCTTTTATTACTGGTTTCCAAGGACGAGAATTCACACTTACTATGCAATCTGGCAGTGATTGGCAGCTACCTATTTTGCGTAACTAGACCTTATGTATGGACAGCATTTTTCTTTGTGGAAAATTTTTGAAATAAGTTGTGAGAAGCTACCCATTATTTACGAATTGCAAGCAGCCTGGATACCTTGGTGAACGGGCTCTAAGCCAGTTGAAATCGAGTTCTAACGCGATCAATTCATGTACAATGCTCCCAGAACAACGCGAAGTAAAAGGGGCACGCGAACCCCGGTATATATATCCAGTGTTGTAGGCATTACCGAAAAAAAAAGTAACTAAATACGTTACTCGCTACTTTAAAATAAAAGGAACACGCTACCGTTACCGAAAAAAAGTACCGCACGTTACTCTGCCGTTACTTCATGGCCACTAACTTTAATTAGCCTTCGTCTTATGAACCGATAACAATTTTATAAACCTCACATTTCACATAAAGCGTCTAGCTCAAACAACAATTTCACGCGAAGTCCTGATTTAACGATTATTTTGCACAAATCTGCAGGAGCTTAGCAATGTTATAGTGGCACATGGTGAAACCATTTTCTGCATGTGACATTAAGCACAAAATGACACATCAATATTTCTAGCTTCACAAAGAAAACCTCGCCGCACTATCAACCAATTTAAGGTAATTCTGAAAAATGTTATATTCCAAATGCTCCGCATGCTTCCACTCTTTAGAGAGTTGTGTGTGTGTGAGTGGTTTGGGAAGCGGAGGCTCTTGAAGGCAATTGTGTGAATGAGTGTTCATGCACATGTTTCGTGCTTGATGCGTATTCTGTCCTTTTAAAGCGAAAACTTTACTGGTGGCGAACTTGCGATTTCGCCGTGGCGGTGCTCCCAGGAAGCACATGACATCACAACGCGCGCCTCGCCGCGGAGCCGAACCGGGGTTGCGGCGGCTGGCGCACTCGGCGCGAAATAGAGACGCTCCAAGTCTCCGCCATTGCGGTCAAAATGCGCCAAAGCCGCCGAACGCGTCGGCAGTCAAGCGCAGTTGGATATAGAGGGTTTCGCTTTTGCCCACGTGACGTCGCCGTGCAGCGTGCGCGCGCGTTACGCCGGAGTATAAACGCAACAGAGCCTGCGCTTAACCGCTAACCAACGTATCCAGGTGGCGGGATCTATGGGTGCCACGGAAAACCCCGC
Organism: Amblyomma americanum; assembly: GCF_052857255.1. NCBI lineage: Eukaryota > Metazoa > Arthropoda > Arachnida > Ixodida > Ixodidae > Amblyomma > Amblyomma americanum. Next base: position 355,908,899 of record NC_135497.1, read on the forward strand.
ACACTCACTGATTAAAAAAAATCAAACCTGTGCCGAGGCTCCGACTCGAACCAGGGCATTTGGCGTTTGAGAGGGAGACGCCCTTTTTTTTAGATGCTGCGTCGTCAACGGCAGGTGTTTTCTGGCATGCATTCGAGCCGCAACAAGGGTCGTCGAGAGCACCTATACGTTTTGTTTATTTACAACATTACTTTTCGTGCTCTGCGCTTTTTGAGAAAAAGAAGGAGGGGGGGGGTGGAGTGGATGATAATTGGAACAAACAGTAACTGGTATCGTGACTCCTCCCGTTACCAAAAATGTTAACGGAGGGACATTACCCGTTACAGTTACGAAGTGGTAACGAGTACGTTACTAAGTTCCCGGAAAAAGGAACACGTTACCGGTAACGCCGTTACTTGTAACGCGTTACCGGCAACACTGTATATATCCAGCACCGCATAGAGATGCTTTGCACTATAGCAAATGCCGAAATCACAGTGACGCACTTTCCAAGTGAAACCAGCGCTATGCTAAATTGTTAACAGCACGCCATCCCAAAGTATCAAATTCGCAAATAGCCGCTCACTCTTAGACCGGCGTTTCTTCAGCTGTCACCAGGAGAGAACCATGGCTGGCTATACTGCGTTATTTACGAGATGGGACAAAATCCGGCAGTCGGGTTCCACAGCGCGCTCTCGTCGAGAATGTCAAGGCGCTTAAATTCAGCCTGCATTTAAAAGATCGATAGGCAATACCTGATTCGTCAACGTTTTTGCGTCTGAACTTCCTGGCAAGTCGTTAAGAAATGCAGTGCACGCTGGGCTCCCCGAGCCATATCGCCTCCGCCGACTCACAACGGGTAGAGCCTATGAGCTGCAGGCGACCATGCACCTCCAGACTATGTACACTGTGGTTGGCTCATGAGCGCGTGAGAATAGCTCACTTGTGGTAGCCGTCGCGTGCGCTGGCTACTGCAGGAAATAGTCAGATTAAGTGTGGATTCCAGTAAGCTATTCTTCCTGTGCGCTGTGCTCTGGCCGCCGACGTGTCTCAAATCAAGGAAGCCCACGTTGTCCTTACGTTATCAAAATAGCTTGGCGGTTGGACCCTGCAGGCACACCGAGCTTAAAGGGGTGCAAAAAGGGGTACAGAGTTGCGGAGGCATCCGCATTCTCCCTTTGAAAAAAGTCTTTGGGCCCAGTTATCATGAAATTTAGCTCAAAACATAAGCGCGCAGCATTAATAATTACGAACGATTTTGCTCCGGCAGTTTCGGACTTGGTCGGCGCCAGCGCTGAAATGAACATTGACGTGACGGTCGACCGGCCAACACCGTCGACGGCAAGCGCTGCTCATTCCAGCGAACAACCACTGGGTTCGGTTACGTCACAATAATTGGGGGCAAGTGAACCATGACTTCACTTCATTCAGGTCCATATGCCGAGCGGCTCCTCAGACAACATTTAATATCGTAATTATGTTCGACTCAATGCTTTCGACAGGAACTTGTTAGAAGGTATCGCCCATGAAACAAAAATATCGTTTGTGTGCGTTCTAAATTTTGTGTCTGTACCCCTTAAAGCGTCTCAAGAGTAGACCAAGATTCTTGCCTCTGAATGGATCCCGAAGACAGCTTCCTGCCTGGTCTGCTGGCATTCGCCAAGGACACCGTGGCTGCCGCGTGGGACAAAAGTGGCTGTGCCAGCTGACTACTCTGCATCTTGCTGGTGATGACTCGATGACTGGTGATAGAGCGGGTGGTCCCGCATGTGGCTTCTTTCTTCGGAATGTCTCGCCGGAGGTGACGGCGGCTCATGAGCACCAAGCCTTCCGGAAACGAACAAAAACGACCTGGAAATTTGAAGAAGCCGACATGAGTGCACTGTAACAATTGGGCTGATCTGCTGGCAGATATAAGTATATCTTTCTTTAATTTAAAGGACAGTTGCAGGCAAACATGAGTTACAGGTAAACTGGGGGAATAGCGTTGCAAAATTTACGAGTATATCACAACAAAAAACAAGGATTTGGTAAGCTAGGAGTGACGTCGAAGTCAAGAGCGAACAGTGACATACATGTTTATGTTGCACATGTTCGTGTGAGCGCTGTTCCGAGTACAGAAACAAAGAATGAAGTGCGCTCTGTGGTGCGGTGGAAGACACGTAAAGAATGCTATGCTATATCAGTATGAATGTGTATTGTATGATGTAAATGGAGCAAAAACGGACACGAGCGGATTGAGGCACACTGCGTGCGCGGCGGGCTGCATGCACATGAGTGCGAGGTCGAGGGATTTGCTTGGTGCTTCGAGTGGTCAGAACGGAAAGAACGCAAGGATGACGGAGCAAAGAAAAACGTCTCCGGCTCACTGCCAGAACTGCAGAGCGCATTGCCAAATGTGAAACGTGCAGTGTGCGACGGGCCGTGCGGTGAGAACAGCGACAGGTAGACTTAGCGAGTATAATGACACGTGTGGCAAACGCCAAAGGCGCAAGGACTGCAGCAGCGAGGAGGCGACATGTACAACGCCTGACAAAAGTCTATCGGCTACAGTGTTTGCTTCCAACCATTTAGTGGAGGAGGTTAGGCACCCGTAGAGCTTTAACATTCATTTAGGCGAGAAGATCTTTTTAATCCAGCACATATTTTTATTTTTCATTGTATAAGCCACGATTCACGCCACCAGACAGACCTGGACACGAGGCACGTGAGTTCACGCCGCGGCCGCCTAGGTATGACGCGTGGAGGGCTGCCACGCGTGCGATACGGGCGGCCATGTATCGCGCTCTGCCCAAGGCACACTGAGCCTAAACGCCAGCTTGACCAGATCAAGTCGAGCGCACGCAGGTTGGTTAGGAAAAACCTTTTCAGGCGCACCAGAACGAGACAGTCAATCAGGCTAGCGGGTGTATACTGTCTCGCTTTTGACACGTCAGAAATGGTTTTGACGATATATTTTCGGTTTCATTCTGCCGTGGAATAACCACAGCACCACCCAGACAGGGCAGGCGTTTTAGCATAGAGTTTCAGCGTAGTGCTATTTAGTTGAGCAAAGGAAACCGTCAAGAAAACCAAAGTTGTTGAAAATTTTACCAAGCGCCATCGCCTCCAATGTCGCATTGCATGCCTAGCGGCTTCTGCACACCAACGCATGTCAGAAGCCATGCGTGCAATCTGCCCGCACTCTCCTCATCGCTTCCCCCTTTTTCTTTACTGCGGTAGCAGTAACGTAACTGGGAAAATTACGGCGTCTGTATGAAGCCTCCATGCTCCAGAAGCATAACCTACCAGCAACCTCCCCGCCACACCACTCCACACTCGTAAACAACTTCGTGTGCCTATGCAATGGAGAAGGAGGAAAGAACATTTATTGAGCTCTCAAATTCGTTTTTGAAGGCTTCAGACGGTGTCTTCCTTCTTCGGTTGACATTCCATCTTGTTACAGGATTTGGGCCCTAGTCTAAGGCTCCACTGAGTATGGCTGCGCCTCGCACTCTGTTTATCCGACCCTTTTGAGTCTCCAGGTGTGTGCTGGTCAGCATACCCTCCCACTGTTCTATATTCGGGTTATTGACTATCGTAATGATCGGGGGCTCTCTTTTTACAGGCCCATGACGTATGATAGAGTGTTGGTTTATCACCTCACCATGGGCATCTTGCCTCGTACTGTGTAGGAAACATTTTCCTTAAGATATTTAGGTTGGGGAAGGTGTCTGGATTATTCTCCATCCAGCTGCATCTTCAGTGCTTAGTCTTGCGTTGGGTGGTGGATATCTTCTTACACCTTTGTAGTAATTCAGTATATATATCTCTGAATATTTTAGAGTTACTGGTTCGGGTTCCTCGTAGCTCTATGCATACGGTGCTCGGCTTGTAGGCCCTCGAGCCACTCTATCAGCCACTTGGTTTCCCTTTACCGCTGTATGCCCTGGTATCCAGACAATCGTGTGTTTAATGTTTTTTTTGTCGGCTGGGTGGGTGTCTATAATGCGTGGCGCTCTGCTCCCTATTCTGCCATTCATGTAATTTCGACTTGCCGTTTGGGAGTCTGTTACGATTGTCAGGGATCTGAACGGTACGGTTGCCTTCCGAGATTGCTAGAGCTATCGCCGCCTCTTCCGCCTCCACAACCGTGCAGTCGTTTAGTGACGCGCTTGTAACTTCTTGTAGGTTTTCGTTTACAGCTGTGGCCAGTGCGCCGTTGTGGTGGTCGTATCTCGCAGCGTCAGTGTATGCAACGTTGCTTTTCTAATCTAACCTTTTTTTGCATATGTTCGGCCCTAGCTTCTCTTCTTGCCTTATGTAGATTTGTATCCACATTTTTTGTATGGGCGCGACATGTATTGTGCTCCAATAATTTTCAGGTATCTCTTTTGTGGCCTCGAGTTCCTTTACTAATCCTTCGCTGCAGTATCTTCTTAAGAGTACCTTTCCTGCTTTGGTTTGGTTTAAGCTTCGGATTTGGTTGCTCATTGTTGCCTCCTTTAGCTCGGGAAAGGTATTATGTATCCCTAGCGCTAATAGTTTTTCGGTTGATGTGCGTTGCGGCAGGTGTAATGCTCTTTTGTATGCCTGCCTTATTATAGCGTCAATTCTTTTCTCTTCCTGCTTGGTGTAGTTATGGTAGGGGAGGCTGTATGTTACTCTGCTGATAACGAGGCTTGTGACCAGCTGGAGCGTGTCTTCCTCCCTCATCCCGTCTTCTGTTTATCACGCGTGCTACTTGCGCCGTGGTGTTCTTGAGTAGCGCCAGAGTGTGGTTGCATCTTTGATTGGACTGGAGCCACATTCCTAGTATTTTTACGGTTGTCTTCTCTGGTATCGGCTGCCCTTCCAGATAAACCCTTAGCTTATACGCTTCTTCTTGCGGCACCGTCTGGTTCATCTAGCCTCTCCAGACTCTTAGCAGTTCTAATTTCTCTGTAGAGCAAGTTAGGCCTCTTGCTTTTACGTATTCCTCTATGCATGTGGCCGCTTCTTGCAGCTTCTCTTTTTCTCCGAGCGCGCCTCGGTTTATCCAGACCGTGATGTCGTCGGCGTACATCGCGTGTCTGATTCCTTCTATCTTTTCTAGTTGCTTGGCCAGTCCGATCATTGCTATATTGAAGAGTAGTGGTGAAATTACTGATCCGCAGTTTGCAATGGCAACTACGAGCACGAGGCGCAAGGCTTGCACAAGGGCGCTCTTCGCACGCGCTCAGGAGCGAAAGGGTTGGCAACCTGGGGCCGAGGAGCGCGGATATGATTCACGTCGGCTCCGGAAATTCTGTCTCGTTGTACCAGAAACGTTTATCGGATGTTGGATTCAATGATACCTTGTGCGTGGGAACACGTCAGGACCACGTGGATACCAAATTTGTGACTGTGAGTGCAACCGTTTGTCTGTTGCTATCGATTTTGTGCGAAATGCAGCGATGGCGTAGAGGTAGAACATCCGCCTCGCGTGCAAGAGGACCGGGGTTCAAATCCTGGTGCCGCGCAATTCTCCACCGGGTTTAAAAAAAATCCGCGTGTCGATGGAATTGCATAACCAGGCCTGGAGTGCGGCCTGATCTCGGTGACCAGAACCGACAACGCACTTTCTCACCAGAGCAGGATTTGGCCACCCTGGTGTAGTACTTGGCCACAACCTTCTATGATCAAACCAATTAACCCTCGGCCCTCAGTCCCCAGCGGCTGCAGAGCAACTGACCACGGCGGCGGTCAGACCTGTGACGCAGCGGAGGGTGCTAAGAATCTCTGGCTCCGGACAGGCCGCCATTGGAATCTGAACCTGGCAACGTTTAACGCTAGAACTTTAGCTAGTGAGGCTAGCCTAGCAGTGCTGTTTGAGGAACTAGCGGGAATTAAATGGGATGTGATAGGGCTTAGCGAAGTTAGGAGGACAGGTGAGGCGTATAGAGTACTAAAGGACGGACACGTACTGTGCTATCGCGGGTTAGAGGATAGACGAGAACTAGGTGTGGGATTCCTGATTAATAAGGATATAGCTGGCAACGTAGAGGAGTTCTACACTATTACCGAGAGGGTAGCAGCTATAGTAATTAGGCTGAATAGTAGGTACAAGCTGAAAGTGGCGGAGGCCTACGCACCCACATCCAGCCAAGATGACCAGACCGTTGAAAGTTTCTATGAGGACGTAGAATCGGCAATGAATAAAGTAAAATCGCAGTACACTGTACTGATGGGCGACTTCAATGCGAAGGTGGGCAAGAAGCAGGCTGACGACCACGCGGTAGGTGACTATGGGATAGGCTCTAGAAATAGCAGGGGAGAGTTATTAGTCGAATTCGCGGACAGAAATAATTTACGGATCATGAATACCTTCTTCGGTAAACGAGAAAACAGGAAGTGGACCTGGAAGAGCCCCAATGGTGAGATTAAAAATGAAATCGACTTCATACTATGCGCTATACCTGGCATCATTCAGGATGTGGCCGTCCTCGGAAAGATGCGTTGTAGCGACCACAGAATGGTAAGGTCTAGAATTAGCTTAGACCTGAAGAGGGAACGGAAGAAGCTAGTGAAGAAGAAGACCATTAACGAGTTAGCCGTAAGAGGGAAAGCACAGGAGTTTAGGATAGCGCTGCAAAACAGATATTCGGCTTTAACTGAGGAAGATGATCTTGATGTTCATTCAATGCACGATAATCTGACATCAATAATTACAGAGTGCGCAGTAGAAGTAGGCGGTAGGACAGTTCGAAAAGATACCGGGAAGCTATCTCAGGTGACGAAAGATCTAATTAAGAAGCGCCAAAACATGCGGGCATGTAACCCTACAGATAGAATAGAACTAACGGAGCTATCAAAGTTAATAAATAAGCGCAAGGTAGCCGACATAAGGATGTTTAATATGGAGAAAATCGAGCATGCTATAAAGAACGGAGGTAGGCTAAAAACAGTGAAGAGGAAACTAGGCATAGGTAAAAACCAGATGTATGCATTAAGAGACAAGCAGGGCAATGTCATTAGCAATATGGATAAGATAGTTAACGTAGCCGAAGAGTTCTATACAGACCTGTACAGTAGCCAATGTAATCAGAGCGTTAATGAGACAGACAGCAGTGCACAGCAATGCGTCATCCCGCCAGTAACGAAAGATGAAGTAAAGAAAGCCTTAGAAGCAATGAAAAGGGGAAAAGCAGCTGGGGAGGATCAGGTAACAGCAGATCTGTTGAAGGATGGAGGGGACATCGTGCTAGAAAAACTAGCCACCCTGTATACGCAATGCCTTATGACCTCGACTGTACCAGAAGCTTGGAAGAATGCAAACATTATCTTAATTCATAAGAAGGGAGACGCCAAGGACTTGAAAAATTACAGGCCGATCAGCTTACTATCCGTTGCCTACAAAGTATTTACTAAGGTAATCGCTAATACAGTGAGAGCAACGTTAGACTTTAATCAACCAAATGATCAGGCAGGCTTTCGTAAAGGATATTCCACAATAGATCATATTCACACTATCAATCAGGTGATAGAGAAATGCGCAGAATATAACCAACCTCTATATATAGCTTTCATTGATTACGAGAAAGCATTCGACTCAGTGGAAACCTCAGCAGTCATACAGGCATTGCGTATTCAGGGGGTAGAAGAGCCTTATGTCAAAATACTGGAAGATATATATAGCAACTGCACAGCTGCTATAGTCCTCCATAAAGTTAGCAATAAAATTCCAATAAGGAAGGGCGTCAGGCAAGGAGACACGATCTCGCCAATGCTGTTCACCTCATGTTTACAGGAGGTATTTCGAGGCCTGAATTGGGAACAGTTGGGAATAAGAATAAATGGAGAATACCTAAATAATCTGCGATTTGCTGATGACATTGCCTTGCTGAGTCACTCAGAAGGTGAACTGCAAATCATGATCAATGAGTTAGACAGGCAGAGCAGATCGATGGGTCTAAAAATTAACATGCAGAAAACCAAGGTAATGGTTTGGTTTGGTTTATGGGAATTTAATGTCCCAAAGCAACTCAGGCTGTGAGAGACGCCGTAGTGAAGGGCTCCAGGAATTTCGACCACCTGGGGTTCTTTAACGTGCACTGACATCGCACAGTACACGGGCCCTCTAGAATTTCGCCTCCATCGAAATTCGACCGCCGCGGCCGGGATCGAACCCACGACTTTCGGGCCAGCAGCCGAGTGCCATAACCACTCAGCCACCGCGGCGGCTAAAACCAAGGTAATGTTCAACAGCCTAGCAAGGGAACAACAGTTCACAATCGGCAGCGAGAGCCTAGAAATTGTGACGGAATACGTCTACTTAGGGCAGGTAGTGACAGCTGATCCGGATCATGAGAGGGAGATAACTAGAAGGATAAGAATGGGGTGGAGCGCATATGGCAAATTCTCGCAGATCATGAGTGGCAGTTTACCAATTTCCCTCAAGAGGAAAGTGTACAACAGCATAATCTTACCGGTACCCACCTACGGGGCAGAAACGTGGAGGCTAACGAAAAGAGTTCAGCTTAAGTTAAGGACAACGCAGCGAGCCATGGAAAGAAAAATGATAGGTGTAACGTTAAGAGATCGGAAGCGGGCAAGTGGGTGAGGGAACAAACACGGGTTAATGACATCCTAGTCGAAATCAAGAGAAAGAAATGGGCTTGGGCAGGGCATGTAATGCGAAGGCAAGATAACCGCTGGTTCTTAAGGGTAACGGAGTGGATTCCAAGAGAAAGTAAGCGGAGCAGGGGGCGGCAGAAGGTTAGGTGGGCGGATGAGATTAAGAAGTTTGCAGGCAAAGGGTGGATGCAGCTGGCAAAGGATAGGGATAATTGGAGAGACATGGGAGAGGCCTTTGCCCTGCAGTGTCGATTTTGTGCGGGCCGCTTGGGACGCGCTAGGCGTCCGTTAGGCCTAGCCCATCTTCGGCCGGAGACGCCGGCCGGGAGGCCCCTACGCCGCCGGTCAACCGCCGATTATGTGGACCCACCATGTCGATGGAGGTGACCGTCGAAGGTACGGACCTGGATCCGGAACATTATGACAGTAGCTGGGTCAAAGTGCTCCAACGAAAGGTTGAAGCGAAACACGAACGGAAGCTTCTCGAAGGTTCCATGGAGAACGCCAAGATGGAGACGCACCGTGTCGGACGCGGGGAAGCCGGAGACAAATTTGCAGGTGGGGCCGTTTTAGGTCCTACCAAAGCTGTCCGGAGGAAAGCGGCTGAACGATCGATCGCTATGAATCTTCCGAGATTCCCGGATGAAGGCATCAAGGTGATTATTAGACCTCGTGAAGGTCTGGGCGTGATTAAACGCACGTCGGGCCTGCTGATCAGTCAGGCCCTCGCCAAGGCTGTCGGACTCGGCTGGTCGGAGCAGGTTCGATGCAGCTTCGATGCAGCTGCAGCTTCGATGCAGCTTCGATGAGCTCTTCCCGAAAGCGCGCGTGATCTCGAAGGGAGGGCCCCTTTTGATAGTCGGGGACTTTAACGCGCATCACCCGGCATGGGGGTATAAGTACACGCAAGTAAAAGGACGCGAACTATGGACTAGTATTCAGCAGAATGGCCTAGTGCTTCTGACGGATCCCCTAAGACCTACCAGGCAGGGCAACAGTGTTTCGACAGACACGTCCCTGGACTTAACTGTAACCGGAGGCCGCATCTCTGCCACCTGGTGCAACACGGACGAAAACTTGGGTAGCGATCATAAAATTATCGAAATTGCAGTCGACAACGGACCACCGGTTTCCCGCACCAAGAAGGTGGCTTCGGTGAACTGGGAAGGTTTCCGAAATGGCCGCACGGGTCAGGAGGAAGGCGTAAGCAACATTGATGAGTGGAGTAAAAATGTCCTTCAGTCGGTCCGCGAGGCAACAGAGGAGGTAGAGGTTGACGAAGAAGTCGAGGGAGTAGATCGTCACATGGTCCGTCTCTGGCGCAAGAAGAAAGATCTTGAAACGCGAATCGCGCACAAGAGGGGGAACAGGAACTTGCGAAGACAATTGGCCGTGCTTAACAAGGAAATCGAAGAGTACGCGCTCGTTTTAACAAGGCAAAACTGGAACAACATTTGCGACAATCTGGACCGGAACATCGGGAAAGCAGGCACGTGGCACTTGCTTCGGCATCTTCTAGATCCGGACAAATCCATACTGGAGGCCAGGCAACAACTTCACCGGCTAGTACATACACTTGACGGGACCACGGATACGCTCATATCCCAAGTCCGGGACCGGTACTTGAGCTGCGCGACGGGTACAGCTGAACCATTACCAGATTACGGGGGGCAGGAACACCCGGACTTCGATAAACCGATAACGGTTGCCGAAGTCCGGGCAGAAATAAACAGATTGAGAACCAGGACTGCCGCGGGTCCGGACAAGGTCAGCAACCGAATTCTAAGAAATTTGGAGGACACGTCGATCCGACATCTCGCTACCTTTATGCAGGAGTGTTGGGAAGCCGACCAACTACCGACAGCATGGAAGGACGCGAACCTTGTGTTCCTCCCGAAGCCGGGAAAACAGCCGGGTTTCGAGCACCTGCGTCCCATTTCGCTCACGGCCTGCGTGGGCAAACTGATGGAACATGCGACTCAGACCTGGCTGAAACGATTTTTTGAGGACAAGTGTTTATATACAAATACCATGACTGGATTTAGACCGCATTTGTCGGCATGTGATGTCATGCTGCAGCTAAAAGAACAGATAATAGAAAATTCAACGCTAGACACCAGGGTGATCGTTGGTCTAGACGTGTCGAAAGCTTTCGACAACGTAAAGCACTCGGCCATTCTGGAGGGTATGGCTGCGTTAGACGTGGGTGTTCCATTCTGGAGGGTATGGCTGCGTTAGACGTGGGTGTTCGTACCTACAACCACATACGCGATTTCCTTACAAACAGAACGGCATCTATAAGCATGAGGGGTAACACACTGACGGGTATTCGACTGGGCAAGAAGGGCACACCGCAGGGATCGGTGTTGTCCCCGACCCTCTTTAATATCGCAATGCTTGGCCTCCCCGCACAACTGGACAAAATTCCGGGGCTGAACCATACGTTGAACGCAGATGACCTGACTCTCTGGATGTGCAGGGGCAGTGATAGCCAAATTGAACTGACGCTTCAAAGAGCTATAGATGTAACAGAAAAATACTTAGAACCAATCGGTCTCAGCTGCTCGGCCAAGAAATCGGAAGCGCTATTTCTCGCGCCCATGCGGTCGCCACAGCGTCGGCGCATAGAGCAGGACGGACCGTATAACGCGGGAATCACACTCAGGGTCAACGGTAACGTAATACCAGCGGTGGAAAGCTTTAGGGTTCTAGGATTACGAATTCAGGCGAACGGCAGGAACTCGGAAACGATTCAGAGACTAGAGACTAGCACCAAACTTGCCGACTCCTAAAACGAATCGCTAACAAACATGCGGGTATGAAAGAAGCTAAACTCCTTAGGCTAGTGCAATCTTTTATAATCAGCAGGATAGTCTACGTGGCACCTTATTTGCGGCTTTACCAGGCGGAAAAGAACAAGCTGGATGTTTTAATCCGTAAAGGGATAAAAACAGCACTAGGTTTACCACCCTGTGCGCCAACAAACAAGATTTTGAGTCTAGGGGTTTCGAATACCCTCGAAGAGCTCATTGAGGCTGCAAGGACCTCGCAGTATCAGAGACATTTACGCAGTCGTACTGGTCGCAGCATTCTGCAGAAGCTGGGGCACGAGCCTCGAGCGTGCTCGAGAAATACGGACCCGGTTCCTAGACAGGTTAGGGACAAATTAAAGATACCCCCACTCAACAAAAACATGCATCCCATCTACCATGAGACCCCGCTTTCAGGGCCGGCAGGATGTCTTGTATACGGATGCCGCAGAATGCACAAACAGTTCAGGGCACATTTCGGTAGCCACTAGGAAAACGGAGGCCCGGTAGCGTGCTGCAGCACCAGACACTCGACAGTAATGGAGGCGGAAGAGTTGGCCATTGCGCTGGCTCTAACTCAACAACAGGTTAAAATTATCGTGAGTGACTCAAAATCAGCGATTAGAAACTTTGACGCGGGCTGCATTTCAGCTACAGCAGCACGAGTGTTGGCCGGCAGTCCACCACCGGCAGAACTGGTAGCGCTCATTTGGACACCCGCGCACCAAGGGTTGAGGGGAAACGAGAAAGAGCACGCACTGGCCCGAGGATTAGCTACTTTCCGGGATCCCAGTGGCGTCTTGTGCACAACCCCGTCCCCCTCGCGCGATGAGCTCCTACAGTTCGATGACGACCTTAACACGTATCAGGAAATCCTAAACCATTACAAATTAGGCCGAGCGGTACTTCCAAAAGCAAGTAAGCAGCTAAACAAAAACGAAGAGGTTGTATGGCGCAAGCTCCAAACCGGAGTATTCCCTAACACTTAGCTTTATAGCAAGTGGCACCCTGAGATTTTCAGCCCCGGGTGCAAACGTTGCGACGGCATAGCGGACATGATCCATATGGCATGGACATGTCCGAGCTTTGGACAACTTGACCTGAACCAGAGCGCACAGATCGTGTAGGAAACCAATTCAGACTTGCTTGCGAGTGCCACATGCTGTGCCACCGTTCTGGTAGAAAAGTCACAGTCGCAAAGCGTACACGCACAGATCGTGTACGAACTCTGAATCTCTGTCGGAGCATGCGCCGCCAGGCCGAATATTCCAGGCGCTTGCAGAGCGGTTACGTGAAGGAAACGGAACCTGAAAGCCTTCTGGCTTCCATCGACCGTTGCAAATGGTAATTGTATTTTATTTATTTCACATCATACATACGCAAAAGTACATGCACATTACAACCTCAGGCCATTCGCGAGATAACAGCTGCTTGATCGGCACCGAAACACGCCTTTAAAGCTTGACCAGTGTAGTTCCCAGCCAGTAAGTCTCCAGCTGACACTGTCAATACGATCCACGAAAACATTTCACTATCGCCGTGCACACCCAGTTTTTCTTTCATTGTTTCCACTGATTAACACCAACGCTGCATTTGCAGAGCACAAAACCAGACCACCGCGGCAATGATCAATCGTCAAAAATTTGCAAATGCTAGTGCAGTCACCGCCGCGAACATATCAGTGCTCAGTGCTGCTTACGCATCAGTGCTACGTGGTCAGCGCTGCTTACGTACCGCGAAGGAAAGGTCCGAAACTCCTATTCATACTCCTTAACTTCGTCGGCTTGAACCTTTTGCAGAACTCGTGCGCACGAAGCTCATAGCACTGCCACTTCGCTACTTCATCGTCGGAAATCGGGCGACTGCGACCGGCGGCGCAGCGCTGAGATGGGTAAGCTTTTGGCGACGTGCTTCTAACGGCAGCAAAAGGGATCATGTAAAAAATTATCTGCTAGCTACTGCTTGCCTGTCCAATGCGCCCTACGGCCTGTTTCATCGCAGTCGCCGTGCATAATGGCTTTGTCTATTCAATATTTTTTTTTTCGTGCGTCGTCGTCAATGCTTGTATACTGCCCCATCGCAGGACCAGAGCATGCTGCGTATGTGCATGACTTGAGCGCAAACAGTGATAGTCGCCAAAGGTTAGCCTGTGCTGGTATGGTTAATACGTCGCCGTAGTCTGGCTACTGCGCGTAATCGCTGCAGCTACTTTCACGTGCGTTTGAACGATTTTAACGGACCATGGTTTCTTTTGCCGCAGCGACCGTGAAGCGCTGAAACCTGTCACTTGAGTAGACGGTGTGTGCACTTTTCCTCACACCGTGCAGATGCTGTCAGTGGGCTAGCACACGACCGTTATGTGCCACTGCGCGCCTCAATACATCGCATATGTCGTGCTCATAGAAAGCCTTGTCCTAATTTTATTATTTTGGTTGCACTGCAGCTAACATTTGGTGCGAGAACACACCACGAAGCAAAGTCGAATCGAGGTTCTGTCGGTTTTGGTATGGTGCATGCATAATCAGCGATATTTCTAAAAAAATAATTAGTATAGAGAACGATATCGACATAGCGACTGCAATGATACAGGCGAGTAGGGGGAGAAAGTAGTAACCGCAAATAGCGACAGCAGACAATTTTCTCAGGAATATTTGCTTCAACATTGGTAACGCACTTCTCCCATTGGTGGCATGTACCCCATGTGATCCGGAGAACCCGAACAAGAGCTCTTCTTGGCCCGACCATTCTGACTTACTTTAGGCATTAAATTCTTTTAGCTCTAATCTCGGCAAACTCCGGCGAACATCGTAAAAAGCTGAAGAACACGAATCCGAACCAGAAGAATGTTAGCCCAGACCTGAAGAGCATGAACTCGAACGTATCCGAAACACGTATCTTGTCTGTCCGAATGGGATTGGGCAGAAAAATAACTATTAGGGTTTGAACTAGGTTAAACCTATTATATTGCGAAAGCATTCCCAAATCACCAAGGAGCCGCCGCGGTGGCTCCGTGGTTATGGCGCTCGGCTGCTGACCCGAAAGACGAGGGTTCGATCCCCCCGGCCGCGGCAGTTGAATTTCGATGAAGGCGAAATTCTAGAGGCCCGTGCACTGTGCGATCTCAGTGCACGTTAAAGAACCCCAGGCCGAAATTTCCGGAGCCCTTCACTACGGCGTCTCTCATAGCCTGAGTCGCTTTGGGACGTTAAAACTCCATAAACCAAAAAAAATCACCAAGGTCCAATTTTGGCAATTGTCCGGGACTATTTCGGGGACTGCCAAATCTGCCAAGGTCAAAACTCGAAGGTGGGTGGACCAAATTTCGGGACTAGCCCGGGCCAAATTTCTATGTGATCACCTTCGTGTTGGGCGTGGTCAATTATGGCTAGACATTTATTTTGGCCCAAATCTGCCAAGATGAAATTTTTGGGCGTGGGTGGGCCATGCTTTGGGGCTGTCCCGGGGTGGTCAAGGTTCACCATGTCCAGCGGACCGATTCTCGATATTCGCCGATCCCCCCAGAGCGGGGCGTACCCGTGACTTATACATCGGGGCGGCGCCAGACGAAATTGCAAAATAAAGAAGTATGAAATAATAAATACTGTCGTCTGCTGCCTGGTGCCAAGTACAAAAAACACCGATGCTCTAAAGTCATGCCTGAAGCCGAGCAGCTGCGGCGCGTACGTACATGCGTACGCGTCGCTCAGTATTGCCGAAGAGAGGGAAGTGAAACGCGTTGCGGCGGCGGTCCTCGCGTAACAGCCACACACTTTCGCTGGGTGCTGGTGCTGAACGCGACGTGCTGATGGTGATGGGTGATGGTGCTGAACGCATGCGAAGACCTTACAAGCCGGTCGTCACGGAAAAAAAAAATGAGCTTCGGTTCAACTACTGCTAAACCTGGTTAGAGAGCGAAAGCTGAGGTGTATCGGGATACTATAGACGCGGCTTGGCGTCTGCAACGTTGTGTTCCGCACACTGGATAGGGAGTGCGTCCACCCTGCTACCCTAACAGGTGGCAGTTAAATTAATCGCTGATCGCGAGAGGTTGCTCACCCAATGAACGCTGCGGCCTATTGCTGCAGTGCCGCGTGTCTGCCGCAAAAGTTGTCCGCCCACACCTCTCTCTCTCACCACCATCACCTACCTCAAAGCGCGATTGAGGCGTCCGTACTGTCCCAGAGAGCCAGTCACGCGCCTTCCTTTCCTAAAAAATCATCGGAGTCTAGAACGATGTCAATGCTAACGGTAATGAACACAATGAACGGCGACGGTCTGTAGCTTCAGTGCCGCGCTTCTGCTACAACGTTGTGAATGCCAACGCATGCAGCGCACATCTGTCGCTACCGCCATGTAGGTTAAAACGGCCGTGAGGTCACTCCATTCCCCGTTTATCGCTCTCCCAGTCAGTCCGTGGTGTGTTGGTGTTGTTATGTTTTATGTTTTTGGAAGAGAACAGACTTTCTTCTTTTTAATGCCTTTACTTTTTATGACTAGGCTTCAAGGCTATCGCCGGACACTCCGTATTCAGTTTTTTTTTCCCTCCATGACCGAAAGGGAAAGCCGGAGCCACCGTATAAGCGTTTCTGAAAGAGCAATGAAAAAGCACTTCATCTACGATGAGAATGCCGGCAAGACAGCGAGGCGCAATTGGCTTGGCCCTAAAACGTAACTACGACTCAAAAATACAATTTTTGGAAAATTATACGTTGCAAGGAAGTGTTGTTTTGCAATGAGTATGCCCTGTAAAAAAATATGGTAACTGCACATCGCAGTAAACTAGAAGAAAAGAAGACAAAAAATGAATTTGCCCATAGCGAGAGAGGTCCAGCTTTCTCTTCATTCCGCGAAACGTAGCGAACCGTGGAAAATAATTGTTTTTTTTTTTGCGTTTAACAGCCATGCTTATTAGCCAATATTCCTACAAAAAAAAATTTAATTCTAAAAATACTACACTTTAGAAGTCTTTTTCTCTTTTATGAAAAATATAAACGTTTCATTAGTGTAGTCTGATATTACAGGACGCGCCCTATGTCCGTGCACAGGATATGTTCGTGCCGCGAGAAACTTACCCTATCCCCGCACTAAGAGCCAGCTCTTGGCATGGCCTGGCGCTGCGTTTACAAATTTTGCCAAGAAAAGCAGGAATTAGGAAGCGCAACTTCTATTACCACATCTCCATGCTGACAAGTGCAACACCTGGGTATTTGTATGAATTAATTCATGAAGTGTAAGTCGTTCCTCCACGCAATGCACAGTCACCGTCAGTCTTCGAAATGAATCTAACATAAGTTAAGCATGTAGAAGTACTTTGCGCTTTTAAAGTGTCTCCGAGACTCCTACGACTCCTACAAGAAACGTGCAGAGTGGTCACTGCAGCGGACTGTTGCGTTCTTAGTTCACAAAAAGAAACTTGTTCCCTTCTTTCACATTTAAATGCACAGGTACCACAGGTCCCCGCTGAGCAAAACCCTGCTTGCTGCGTAAATGGCTCCCAGTTAGGGGCAAGCGAAATTTATGCCTAGCAGGCACCAGACACTGTGCACAGCGGTGCACAGCTCACTTCGAGTCAAGCGCCTTTGGATGCTTCGGATCTAAAATGAACTGCGTGCGTAGCTGCACTAGACAAGCACAAAGTGCGCAAAATATCACCAAACCTACTGCATTGAAAACGAAACTCAAACAAAAAAAATCCAGTCCGTAGCACAGTCAACGAGCCACTAGATGTTTATCCGGTTTCGACGTCATCCCAGCATGCTTCGGGCGTCCATGGTGAATGTAGTGAAAAGCAAGACCTACTGAACTAGAGACCTGAACATTTGGTGGGGTACTATAGGACTGCTTGCGCCAACTTTCGTTAACTTTTTGGCCGTTGAGGGCGCTCGGTTGACCTGTTCGTTAAGTATCTCAATGACGATATAAAGCAGTTTGGAGAAGGCGCCGATATTATTCTGCTGGGGGGCATGAATAACCACATCGAGGATCTGGATGGATATGCAGATTGGAACGGGAAGTTGATGCTAGACTTCTGTGAGCGACACAACCTAGTTATTGTAAACAGAGAAACTAAGTGTGAGGGACAAATCACTTGCGAATCCCGTAACAGGCACGCGACCATTGACTACTGCTTAATGTCGCAGGGGATGTATAGCAAGCTCGCAATAATGGAAATAGACGAAGAGGGGAAGTACAGCCTCGGACGTGATCATAAGCGTATTAGTCTACAGTTGGGAGCCTTGCTCAAAAGAGAAATGAAGGGCAGTCAAAAAGAGTACGAAAAATTAAAAGACGAAAAAATGGCGCAAACAGCGGCCGGCATAGAGGAAGCAATAGAGACACATCCCATGGAAAAGTGGGATTATAATGAGTCAGAACTACTCATTAGTACAAAAATTAAAGAGGTAAAAGGAGTAAGCCGCTGAAGAGAAAAGGGGAAGCCACGAAGTTGGTGGAATAAGTAAATTAGGGAGGCCATCGAAAAACGACGGTTGGCATCACGGGAACACAGATAAGCAAAGAGGGTGCAGTTATCTGAAGAGGAAATAGGCCGAAAATGGGTATCTTATCGACGAATGAAACAGCAAGTGCAGGTCCTCGTCCAGGCTGAAATAAAGCAGTCCTCTGATCGCTGGCTGGCTGAAGTTCGCAATGAATTTAAAGGGGGGCCAAGAAAATTCTGGGACCATATAAGCTGGCTGGGCAAAGCGAATCACAGAAAGCAGAAACAGATTCATCATGCCGAGGGAAAATGTTTAGAGGGAGATGACTACATCTGTTACAGCTGAGTCATTTAAGAAAGACGATAGGATAATCACCCCAAATGAGGGAGCAACACATGATAGCACAATAGAAAACAGCCTAGAACTGACCGATCTTAACTGGAAAAAGGCGGAAGCAAACATTCCAAGATGTACGTCCGCAGGGATAGACGAAATTCCAATCCAGCTAATTATTGAACTTGGACCAACAAGCAAGGAAACTCTGATAAAAGCATTGGAGGCCGTTATAACAAATAAGCAAAATCCGCACAGCTGGAAACAGTAAAATGAATTTGATTTATGAAGGAAAAGGCGATAAGACGAACATTAAATCCTTCCGACCGATTACGATAACATCATTTATATACAGGCTGGCGATGCAGGCGGTGAAAATAAAAATGCAGTCATGGCTAGAAAGTAATAGAATACTCGGAGAACTCCAGAACGGGTTCAGAACTGGTAGGCGCTTAGATGATAGCCTGTTTGTGCTTATCCAGTCCATAGAAATAGCTAAGGCGGAAAACAGACCTCTGTATTTAGCCTTCCTGGACATAAGCGGTGCATACGACAACGTGAACAGGGAACTTCTGTGGAGCATATTAAAAGATGAAGGTGTCGGTCATGAGATAATTGATTTTATACAGGAAATATATCGAGAAAATGAAGCAGAAATAACAGGGAAGGAATTAAGAGTAAAACAACTGTCGAGGTACACAAAGGATTAAGGCAAGGTTGTCCTCTATCACCACTGCTGTTCATGCTTTATATGATAAGTATGGAAAGAAGGCTACAAGGAAGTATCTAGATTATGATCTGTCGTACAGGTTAGACAGAAAGGTTGTTGAGCAACGACTACCGGGTTTAAATTATGCGGACGATATTGAACTGTTAGCAGATAGCCAGGAAAATTTGATAACTTTGTTTAATTGCTGTGGAGACGAAGGAGACAGTCTAGGTTTCAGTTTTAGCGCGACTAAGTCAGGTGTGATGGTTTTCAACGGTGCAACTGATTAGGAGCTTACAATACAAGGCCATGAAATACCCTGAGTGGCCGAATACAAGTATCTCGGGGTATGGGTAAACGAAGGGCATATGTCCACGGAAAATCACCAATAGTCTCTCATAGCAAAAGGGCGAAGAGATTCCGGAATAATGAAACATAGGGCATTGCGGCGGTACAACAGGCATGAAGTACTGAGAGGTATTTGAATAATGGTGCCGGGGCTTACTTTCGGGAATGCGGGTCTATGCTTAAAGGCTGAAGTACAGTCGCGATTAGAAGTAAATCAGAGAGCCGTTGGAAGATTATCACTAAGTGGCCACGGGAAAACAACAAACGAGGCAACAGGGGGATATGGGCTGGGCAACGTTCGAAGCAGGGGAAGCTCAGAGTAAAATAGTATACGAAGAACGCCTGAGGAAATTGGACGATAACAGGTGGACAGCTAAGGTATTTAAATACCTATACAGAAAGAGCGTTAACTCACAGTGGCGGAAAAGAACTACAGATCTGCCCAGTAAGTTTGCCAGACACGAGGAAGGAGAAAGAGCATTAAACGACAGGTTAGAAACGTCGAAGGTAAAAATTGGATATATTCAATAGAAAAGAAGCATAGTGAAGAAGTATATCGATACTGGAAAA
Source organism: Amblyomma americanum (assembly GCF_052857255.1). Lineage (NCBI taxonomy): Eukaryota > Metazoa > Arthropoda > Arachnida > Ixodida > Ixodidae > Amblyomma > Amblyomma americanum. Next base: position 355,928,662 of record NC_135497.1, read on the forward strand.
GGCAGATCAGGAAGGAAACGCTTTATGATAATTCAAGAGGCAGTGCCCTCCTCTTTGAAGCTAGGTCAGTGTGTCTTAGAACGCGCAGCTACAAAAAGAAATTTAACGAAGGAGATAGCACATTTGCTGTGTGTGGTAAATCTGTAGAAACAATAGAACACCTCATTCTAAAATGTGATGGTATCCATCCCAATGTCAATGCAGGCACAGTAACTCTCCCTGAGGCCCTAGGGTTTAGAGATAACAACAGTCATGTAAATAAATCTGCGGTGGAATTTAGCAATAAGCGATTGGAGGATTGGTGGCTCAAAAGCAGAGAGGTGACATAAGTATAAAAGTCTAGGAAGACGTATTTTAAAGAAAAAGGCGAATTTTATTGACAACTTGCTGCAGTGTTAAACAAAAAAAGGAAAAAACTGAGCATGGTGGCAACTACCACCACCCCGTTTCAAAAGGGACGACCCGTCCGTCCGTCCGTCCAACCATCCATCCATCCATCCATCCATCCATCCATCCATCCATCCATCCATCCATCCATCCATCCATCCATTCATCCATCCATCCATCCATCCATCCATCCATCCATCCATCCATCCATCCATCCATCCATCCATCCATCCATCCATCCATCCATCCATCCATCCATCCATCCATCCATCCATCCATCCATCCATCCATCCATCCATCCATCCATCTGTCATGATCATCATCATCGACTGCTTTCGACAAATAATTTCTCTTCTCACTGCCTCCCTGTGCATTTGTACTGTATTATTATTTTGAAACGTATTAATGAACAATGCAAATATGACATTTCTCAAAATCCTAGCGGTGAATATTGTTTTCGCGCATGCATGCGTGAGACTTTTCGGCATCCATGCTAGGCAATGGATGAATGACGAATACTCAAAACGTAGGCAAGTGACAAAACTATCACATCCTTGAAGTAAAATAACCGACGCCATCTTGCTCAACAGGTTAATTGTAGCGCCACGCCGCCCGTAGCTGCCCTTCCCTAGCGGCAAAAGGCATGAACTAGAACATGCGCGCTGGAGCAGTGCCAAATGTGCAGGCCTCTAGTTCAATAGGTCGTGATGAAAACCCGCCAGCTTTCCCTCTAGTGTACACTAAGACACTATGGTCAAAAGCATCAAATCCGAAAGCGATATAGGGAATATTCACTATATGAAGACATAGCCTCATTAGCATGCTGTTACGTACTCATGCTTTGCTTTGTGATCATTAAATATGAAGTGTGCCTGCGTGCAGACTTCACAAAAACTTTACATTAAAGGAAGTCACATATAACTGTGTAGAGTGGCAGGTACATTACATAATTTTAAAAAAAGGCTCTCAGTAGTGCTACTTGCTTTTTAATGTTTGGAAAAGCCCACAATCTCGTTTTGACTGAAATGAGCACATAGCACTTACCAAAAGCATATAGGAAGCTACACCGCTCGTGTAATGCCAGTACACAGCAAAATGTGAGAGGTGAAACAAAATTTGTCATGCACAGCTCTAAAATTCCTTTGCTGTAAGACAACACTATGCATAAGCCGATTATCGTGTATTTTCAGGACTACAAGGAAAAACCTCAGTCCTGCAGAGCGCCCACGAGCAAAAAGGAAGAGATTTTTCACTCCAGAATGATTAATGCGCAGAAACGCGGCACAAACACAAACTGCTTTGGACTAGTGCGAAGGCAGAAATAGATAACGTACAGAAGGTCCAGCTGATACACGACAGGCTGCGAATTTATGACTAGTATTTTTCTTCGGACTGTGTCTCGAATTGGCGCAAACAGATTTCCGAAACTGATAGCTCGCCGAGCCGCAAACAAAATTTTAGAACGAACAGCTTTGCGGCCGATAGCTAGCTCTTACAGTCACATCAGCTCCGGCTTCTTTTCACGCAATGCCAGAAGTATAGTTCCACCGAACTATCATCTGTGCAGAAAATATATGGGTTTTCGCGTCGGGGGTATTGCAGTCATAACAAAATCCGGTGTTCCTGTAACAATTGCAGATCGAAAAATGAAACACGAAAATCTGTTCTTGAAGGGTATCTATCTGGGGAATGTGTTTTTGTGCTCTGCCAAGGAATCGTTTAAATTATGGTTTGTCGGTTTCTATGCTGACTTGGCGGTAGATATAATGTTCACTCTTGGCCTCCAGCAGGTTGTTAAAGGGTCCCCGAAACACATTTTCAGTGCATTCCTTTGCATGTTTCTTGCATAGAATGAGTTAAAATGATGCTATTAGCATCGTTCGTACGGCGTATACTGCGGTTTCTAATATAATTAGCTCGCAAAAACAAATTCGTGGCGTTGACGGTGTCACCATACAGTGGCGGTTTTTAGCAGCGGATATGACATCACTTAGTGGGAGCTCGATGATTGGACAAGGAGTAAATATACTGCAAATTGTGTTAATAACTAGGGATACGTTTTGTAAATTTTTTGCTTTATATTACATTAACTAAACCAACTTGTTTGCCATAGATAAAAGTACTGTAGAGCAAGTAAAACAAAAATACACCCACGAGAGGCTCTGAGTACTTTTTAATCGAAGGAATTTGCGCACTACGACCTAGCACTCAACACTTATGGCTACTCTCTACTTATCTGAGAGCGGCTTTGCGGATCAGCAGCGCTCGGCTGCTAACCCGAAAGACGCGGTTTCGTTGAATTTCGATGAAGGCGAAATTCTAGAGGCCCGTGTACTGTGCGATGTTAGTGCACGTTAAAGAACCCCAGGCCGAAATTTTCGGAGCCCTTCACTACGGCGTCCCTCATAGCCTGAGTCTCTTTGGGACGTTAAAACCCCATAAACCAAACCAAAACACCAAGGGTCAAATTTTGGCAATTGTCCGGGACTTGTTCGGGGGTTTCCAAATCTGCCAAGGTCAAAACTCGAAGTGGGTGGACAAAATTTCGGGACTAGCCCGGACCGAATTTCTAAGTGATCACCATCGTGTTGAGCGTGGTCAATTATGGCTAGACATTGATTTTGGCCCAAATCTGCCAAGGTGAAATTTTTGGACGTGGGTGGGCCATGCTTTGGACTGGATCAGGGTGGTCAAGGTTCACCATGTCCAGCGGCCCGTTTCTCGATATTCGCCGATCCCCCCAGAGCGGGCGTACCCGTGACTTGTACATCGAGGCGGTGCCAGACGAAATTGCAATAAAGAAGTATGAAATAATAAATACTGTCGTCTGCTACCTGGTGCCAAGTACAAAACACACCGATGCTCTAAAGTCATGCCTGAAGCCGAGCAGCTGCGGCGTGTACGTACATGCGTACGCGTCGCGCAGTATTGCCGAAGAGAGGGAAGTGAAACGCGTCGCGGCGGCGGTCCTCGCGTAACCGCCCCGCACTTTCGCCGGGTGATGGTGCTGAACGCGACGTGCTAATGGTGATCGGTGATGGTGCTGAACGCATGCGAAGACATTACAAGCCGGTCGTCACGGAAAAAAATGAGCTGCGGTTCAACTACTGCTAAACCTGGTTAGAGTGCGAAAGCTGAGGTGGATCGGGCAACTAGACGCGGCTTGGCGTCTGTAACGTTGTGTTCCGCACACAGCATAGGGAGTGCGCCCACCCTGCCACCCTGGCAGGTGGCAGTTAAATTAATCGCTGATCGCGAGAGGTTGCTCACCCAATGAACGCTGCGGCCTATTGCTGCAGTGCCGCGTGTCTGCCGCAAAAGTTGTCCGCCCACACCTCTCTCTCTCACCACCATCACCTACCTCAAAGCGCGATTGAGGCGTCCGTACTGTCCCGGAGAGCCAGTCACGCGCCTTCCTTTCCTAAAAAATCATCGGAGTCTAGAACGTCAACGCTAACGGTAATGAACACAATGATAGGGCCATTGCACTCTATAAGCGTTCGTTTCGGCCCCAAAAGATGCGTTCATTTCACATTTAGCAGGCAGTGCGCATCGTCAGCTTGTGGAGGATAACCGGGCGGCGGCGCCAGATGGCGCCACGTTCCCGTCGCGACCAACCAGCGCGCTAGGAGCGACGGGCGATGGTAGGCGGTAAGCAGTAGCGGCACGTGCTATGCTGAATGTGTCTGATATATTGCGCAGGCGGTCACATCGTCGCAGTATCTCGCGCTCGAGTTCGGATCCATAAGTAAGGGAACGTCCCTGATCAGTGTTCCCATATGCGCCGTCGACGTGACGATGACGCATCGCTGGGTCAGCTGGGTGTTCACATGTTGTAACCATGCAAACGGCGCTGCCAGCCTTGGCATGAACGAGTTACAGAGAACAGGCAACCATGGAGTGCAAACTTCCGCCACCTGCTCAGATAGGCTGTTTTTATTGGTCGCACTAAGTGTCGTCATTCGGAGAGTGAAATGGGAATGGGAAGCTGCGCGAAAATCGAGTTGAGGGCAGCATTTTGTGCGCTTCTATTTTAAAATTTCTTCAATGAATAACTCCTGTTCCTATGCATCGATTCTCGTAATTCTTTTTGAGTCACCATCTATGTGACAAAGAATCCAGCTGAAGTGTAACCGGCATCCGTTCAAGCAGTGTTTTGCAGCCCCTTTAATGACACCCGGGGAAATATTTTTCATCTATTCCTGAGCGAAGTATTTTATGGCCGAACGACAATGGTCGATGGTGGTATATCAGACCACAAGCTTATACCTTTTCCGGGAAAGTGCCTGCGGAGAACCAGCAAAATCGTAGAGCCCAAAAAAAATTACAGATTTCACTAAGGTAGATGATGTTGCGATCACAGATTATTTAAATACACACCTTCAAATAATTCAAAATAATGTTGTACTTTCATGGCAACGTTTTCAGGAGACTGTAAGGTACGGCACAGAGCACTCTGTCCCTATAAAAGCAGTTCGAAAACAAGACTTGAGTCCTTGCATAAATCAAGATATTATTTAGGCCCAGCGCAAAATAAAAACTGAGGAAGACGGACAAGACGACGAACCCACAAATTGCGGAGCTGAAGCAAGTATTACTGACAAAAGGTAAATTTGGCCAGAGATAAGTTCTATAGTTCGAATCTTAAAAAGTTATTTCTAGCGATCCTAAAAAGTTTTCGCTACACCTATACGCCCAAGAAACCAACAGATAGAAAGCATTAAAATCAATGGAAATTGAAACACAGGATGCACACAACATTGCAGACTACTTCAATGTTTATTTTCGAAGTGTGTTTGCAGAGCTTGATCAGACTGAACTTCCCAGTACAAGTAGCCCTTCGGTAGATCGTATTTTAATTGCTCGCGAAGGTGTTCTGGAATTGCTTCGAAATATAAATATTAAAAAGCCTGCTGGGCCACATAACAGTCCCAATGCTTTCTTGCGGCGATATTCTGAACAAATATCTCAATTCATTTCTATTTTTTTTAGTTATGTTTAAAGTTAAGAGCAATACCATCGCACTGGCGAAAAGCGCGTGCTGTGCCGGTACACAAGAAAGGAGACCGCCAAACTGTTTCAAATTGCCATACAGTATATATTACTAGCACTTGTTGCAAGCTATTGCAACACATTGTCACTGGTTTCAAACAAGAGTTCATGAAAGGTCATAGCATACTGTCACCTTTTCAGCACAGTTTCAGGAAAGAACTCTCCACTGTGAATCAACTCGTAACAATCATACAAGAGCTATTCCAGATACTTTATTTATCTGGACAAATAGATGTGCTTTTTCTGGACATTAGCAAAGCTTTTGATTAGGTTCCCCATGTAAAGCAACTATATAAATTAGAAAGAATTGAACCTCCTTTTCGTAGCATACAGTGGATACCAGCTTCTCAAAAACACAGGACAGTTTGTTGAAGTTTGATATTGTACTTCCAGTACTCATCAGGTCACCTCAGGAGTCCATCAAGGCAGTGTGCTAGAGCTATTGTTACTTTTAATTTATGTTAATGACTTGATTGATCTTATTCCTGGTAAAGTGCCCATTTGGTCATATGCTGATGATTTTGTCATCTTAAGGAAATTGTGTCCTTTGATGATCACAATGTGTTGCAGAGATACCTTGCAGAAATTACTGACTGGTGTTCCAAATGGAGAATGGAGCTCAATGCGGAAAAACGTTTTTTACACAAAACAAGAAAAATCTCCTAGATTTTCATATCAGCTTGGAAACAGAGCTGCCCTCAAGTCGAAAATATAACTACCTTGGTGTTACTCTTAACAATAAGCTTACATGGCCAACACATATATAAGTAGTTTGCTCAGCTGCGCTAAAGAAATTGTGGTTCATAAAGAGGAAGCTTAAGCACGAACCTGTGAGAACCTAAATGTTAGCCCAGAATGCAATGGTGCTATCAAAGTTAAAATATGATAGTGAACTCTAAGACCCACATACTTTTTTTAAAAAGGACCCCATGAAACTCGAGCGAGTCCAGAGAAAAACCGCGATATTCATATACGGAAAATATTCCACGAAGGATGAGCCGTTCCCATTAATGTTACAAAATAGAATATAGACACTAGAAACACAGAAAAATTAATAGTGCTGTACTACTACACAATACTCTTTTTGGAGAAAGTATCAGGCTAACAGCTTCCGTATGTTGGCCTACTGCCAGGAGAACATGACACAGTCATGAGAATTTGCTTGTGCCAATATTCGCAAAAACGAACACCAACAAGTACAGTTTACTCCCTCATATGTTAAACGAGTGGAATTCAGTTCCCAGTGGTGTATTTCAGTCGAACGATTTCATGGCTACATTGAAAAATCATCCTTATGAAATTTAGCGATGTTGACGCAAGATTCGTGCTCCTTTTTGTGCATTATGTTCATTTCATGTCACAGGATATATGCTTGTCCATGCTTTCTTCTTGTTTGTGAAATGCCTCCTGATTGGGCCAACGTATTGGCCTGCCTGCAGTATTACTAAATAAATAAAATCTACAGCAGCGCCAGGCAGCTTTTTCCAATGAAGCAAGAATCCTCGTAAAATAGAAAGGTTCAATGTCCGGAAGGGTGAAGTCGGCTAGAAAAAATGTATTCACATTAGCTACTCAACATTGCGGAAGGGAAGGAACGTAGAGGCAGAGAGTGAAGATGGAAGGTGAAGACATATTATAATGGCTTTAACTTTTTCCTGCTCAAAGAAACTTTTCATGTCTGCCAGAAGCGTTCAAGAAGAGTTGTGTTTTTGTGACCATGGTTTTGGTGAGCAAAATAAAAACAGTCCAGGAATTAACAATACAAAATAAAGTGCTAAGGGCATCTGTGAAAGGCCAGAAAGAAGTGTCCACCAGATCATCTAAATGACAAGCGAGACAAAATGCAGTTGCGAACAATAAGTGTAGTGCATACAAAAGATTACAATGTATAAAATATGTCCAGCTGCATTTCAGATGAAAACAAATATTTATAAAATACAGCAGGGCTCATATGTACAGTCAAGCTAGAATGAAATACGAACCGCACCTACGAACAAAAATATTTTATCTGCATGCTTTCACCTGTAGTATTAAACAAGCCTGACTCATGTTTCCGAGTAAAGGATCAACCGAAGTACACATTTATAAACTTCTTCTTAATGGATAGCTCATTGCAAAGTAGAAAAGTACGCCATATGCATGTTCCTGAGTCATTCCGCCCAGACTATACACAGCTGTATGACAAAATGCACAGCATGCGGCCCTTCATAAATAACATAGACACCTGCAACCACAGAACACTTCAAGCAGATCGACAATACATATCATGAATGATTGGTAACCTCTTCAGAGAAATTTATCAAGAAACAAATTGAAGGCGTTCTTCAAAAGCCAAATAATTTACAATGTCAGCAGAGTGCATGAGACAAGAACCCATCACAACTTTGTATTAGAGCCCTCAAATAACACTGAGCATCGGAGCGTGAAAAGCATAAAAATCGTAAAAATTGTTTCCTTGTGTAGTCTTCACCTGTCGCTTTTAAAGAGCGGCAGCTTTGGGCATGTGGTGTCCCTCCGATCTGTGTGCGCATGGTTGTGTGCAACCATGGTAATGCGGCACATGTATATACATTATCACCGTACACCAGTATATAAGTAAGGCAGAAATGAACACATGGAGTTTTTGCCTCTTGGCGGTTAGCCAACATGTCCAAGTGCTCCCTTTGAGACATACCACGCCCTAGACATGACAGTGTATTGCATGTTTATCTTTTCCTTTGTTTCCAGCAGGTAAAAGATATTACTGCGTCTACTGAGGTACCGATGATGGCATAAAGCCCTTACTACCAATTACTCAAGCTTACATGCATCCATAATGCTTTCCTTGATTCCAAAGCCCAACCAACAAAAAGGAATCTCTCCATGTTCATCCATAATTGCAGTCACTCAGGCCATTCCAATTCATTTATTTATTGATTTGTTTAATGATGCCTCAAATTGTCCTTGCTGGGGTACTTAAGTACTGGAAACTGGACAAGAGGAAAATAACATCAACAGAATGCAAAAAGCACAGACAGCAGACAGAGAATTTTAGACAACATAAGCATAGCAGTATTACGGAAAGGGTGGGTATTTGTGCTATGCGGCTTATTGGCCGTGGCTACGGTAGCTGGTAGACGTCCAATGAATTTAACCAATAGCCATCTCTCAACTTATATACGCAGGTGCAAGCGACACAGGAGGGTGCAAGCACGAATACTGCGCCATAGATTTTTTCAGTCAATGTTCTAAGTGCACATGATTATAAAGGTTGAACTGCATCGGCAAAAAGGCAATTGCAGTCCCTGGCTGTAGGAACAAAAAAAAATAAGATGCATAGTGGTGTGTGCACATGAAAGGTAAAGTGCCTTTAAAGCATCATTCAGGCAGTGCGAAACACAGGAACCAAGTATGACGCTGAATTTCCAAGTGTTAAAGTTTATAAATCAAACAAACAATTAATCTCTAATATAATGGTAGAAAAGGTTGCAAAATATATTTGCAAAATATATAAATTTAAGGCCCTTTGAAAAATTAGCTTTTTCTACTCCTGTGTTGGCAATTTTATTTTTGGCCTAAACCCAAGCATCAAAGCAAAGCAGGACAGGGTTCTTTCGTTGTACTGTCGGAATAAATTTTTATTGTCATACTACCAGATAATATCAGCAGCGCTGTATGGCATGTGGCATCGGCAATACCTTAAAGGGGCTTTGAAAGCGGCTATAATAACCTTACCTGGGATGTTAAAGCACGCCGCTTTGCGAATATTGTCCAAGAAAATTTTTTTTAGTGCGCTTTGTAGATGCTGAACGATCTGCAGTCAAAATTTCAATTTCCGCATCTACGCGTTTCCCTCTCCTCTAGTCACTTTCTGCACGCTGGAAGCCTGGTGCTCCTCTGCCGGCCCCACCTCCAAGGGCAGAGCTTCCTGACCCGCCGGATCTACACGGCTTATTGGTCGTGGCTATTGTAGCTGGTAGATGTCCAAAAAATTTAACCAATAGCCATCTCTCAACTTATATACCCAGGTGCAAGCGACGGAGGCGGGTGCAAGCACCCAATGCAGTGATGTATTTCAGAGCACCTTCTAAGAATCAACTTGGCCAGATGTGCAACTGTAGAAAAACGGTATAGAAAGCCTGCGCACATCACAGTAACGGAAAGTTTTTTGGGGGGGAGCAAGACAAGTTGCTATGCCTGAGATTAGTGAGATGTGCTTTTCGCCCACAGTCTACCCTTTGTGGAGTGAAAAATTTTTGTAATGATTTAATTTCACCACTGTCCTTCATGCATGCTGGAATACATTATGCAGCCACACTGCAGTTCATTACCTACTGGAACATCAAATATTTACCAGTATGGCTCACACACAAGGACAAATTTTTTCAAGAGAGCTGCCTCCAATCAATGTCAAAGTTGAGAAGCCAACAGTCACATTTGTTAAACTGGAAAATGGCAACATGTTCATCATTGTTGGCGCAGTCACATTAAGAGTGCACAGGGTAAGCAGGTTGTCCGCAATTCTCCTTAAAATCACCGAACAGCATTGCCAACTTCCACGGAGCAAATTTCAAATGCTGACTCAGTGAAACTGGGATCAAACACAGTGCCAATAAGCACATAGGCGGGCAGTGATCTTGTGTTGCATGCGTACAAGGTTGACAGCCCAGATGAAAAAAAAAAATATCCCATTTCAAGGGATTGCTGAGGTGGGAATCATACCCTTCCAGCTAGAAACCACACATTTCCAACTGCAAAATATCTATTGCTTCTTAATTATTGACACAGGAAATATATCTAGCCCGATAATTTATACTCCCAGTTAGCTCCAGCTGAATTAATGCAGAACTTGTCGGTTTTTTGACAGGCTTATCCACTTCAACTAGAAAAGCTGGAATGGGTAGCCTGTCAAAACTGTGCCCAAGCCTTGCATTTTTATCTGGAAATTATTAACCATGAAACAACTGTTTGGCTTTTCCCACAAGAAAATATTTCTTTAGAGTAATAGTTCTTAAATAAAACAGTCCTTTGGTGTAGTACATGTAGTGTAACTACATGCAGCATGTGAAAGAATCAGCCGAAAGCAAGCACAGAGGCAACCAAAGGCCATGAGGCAAAGAACAATGAGATTTTATCACACAAACAGTGCCACACACGGTGTGTTCCACCCTCAAGAAGAGATGTTGTACATGACTATAGGCATAGCGACCATGCCGTACGTTGAGCGTATTGTAGGCTGCTGGCTCTGCACAAGCACTGGTGAAAGATGTCCTAGTCAACACTCTGGTGCCAGAAAGAAAACATTTTGGTACCTTCCTCTCTTTCACTGAACTTGAACACCAAATAAAATATTCGTTGCGTACATTCGCGAGTAAAAAAGATTAGCACACGTGACGGAACACCGGAGCGCCGGAATGACAACGCGTGGCGCTGCGGGTGACGAAGGGGCTGATAACTAGAGTGCTGGGACGTCCCCATTCTACAGCATTAGGGGGGTTCAGAGGACTGTCACGGCCAAGCAAAATTTATTTTTTCTGTCTCGCCCTCTCTCTTTTTTTAACGCAGCCTTGCTCCCGCAGGCAACTGATGAAGAATAGGATAGGTGTTTTTTTTTGCTTGTTTGGCAGTTATTTTTGTGAGCAGCTTCAGCCGCGCTGCACTTGGCAACTGCTTGAACAGCTCTGCATCCAGGAGCTGCCATGGCCTCCCAAGGGAGCACATTTTAATATAATTGAAAATATACGGGGGTTAATGAAATACTAGCTAAAAGGCAGCTGCTCGAGTCATCGCCAGATATCTTTTGGGCGGCAGTTCAAGAGGAATCGAGCAGGCTCCAGGCTCTTCCTGACCTTGCAAGCAGCCTGACTCCTTCCCTGAGCGCCTTCAGAGCATTGTGAGGGTCAATGGGGCATATGCACACCATTAGTGCAATGACGTGTTTGCTCTCGCATCACGACAGCGAGCTGGCTATCCTCCTTACTTCTTTTCCTGAATTGAGGGTATAGTGCTCCTGTTGATATTGTTACTACACTTTCCCAATAAAGTGATTTGTGCGAATTAGTTGCATCAGAAAAATAAACTATCGGTTTTTCGAGCTTGTAGAATACTGGCTAAAAGCAGTGGCATCATCTATTGTTCCCGCAAGTTCCTTTTGATAAACCATCACGGACATAAAAAACAGTAATAAAAAAGAAGCCATCTTTGCTCATGATAACCGATCCAAAATAAATGCCGCGCATACTGCCACATAGGGTCGGCACTTCGACGCTCGGACGATGGCACACTTGACAAAGCTTACTTCCTGCCGTCTCCCCTATGCTGCAAAAATGGAAACTGCCCGATAGGCAGGTCTGCAAACCTCAGAACCGCGTGGTGAGATATAAAAACTCTGATCGCCAGTGATTTCTGATAATATTTTTTACTCGCGACTATACAAGCAGAACGCATAAGGAGGCACTACACCAAGGAACGGCATTTCTTCACAATCAGCAAAGCCTGTGATGAAGCATACACTCAGAAAGTTGGTGCACAGTAGGCAGAAAGTACTTGGGACACTTCCTGACTCACGAAAAATTCCAACACCAGAGAAAGCTAATCTCTATTGTCATGCATACCACCAATAAATTGAAAGCCAAAAATATGGTCCTGTTTAAAGAAGAGCACCAAAATGATGAAGACTTCACCAGCTTCCTAGCAGTATGCTATCAAACTTGAAGCAGAGAAAATGTACACTGACTGCTTCGGGCATAGCTACACATGAAAACCACGGCAGTGAGTGTAATTCCCATAAGCAGCTGACCATATACTTCTGGTATGTTAGGTAGAATCCAAACGGTGCTGTGCCCTCCTCCATGTTGTACATGCTGGTGCAACTGCTGTTATCACCACTCGCCTGTGATGTCATGGTCCTGCAGCTGAGCGTGGATGAATACTTTGTGTTGCACAATCCAAGGTCTGCTGCTCTTCGAAGAAAGCTCTTGACCAAGTAGTACAGCACTCGACACCTTTGCAGGCACCTCATGTAATCGTTCAGGAGCCTGGCATGACCATCCACCTAGGTAACCAGTCCAGCCAAGAGGTGAGCGAAGATGAATCTAGCATCATGGCTCCCGAGCACATGAAACCCAATGGTGAGAGTGGTCCGAGACGTTTGCACAAGATGCACGCCATCACCTGCATGTTAATCCTGTCCACTGAATCCTTCGAACAAGCTAGACATTGGGTTTCCACATATGTGAGATTGTTGAAGCTGCAAGTTACACTACAGTCCAGTTTTACATACGAATGTAGAATATGCTCACTGCAAAACCAATCATTATAAAAAACCCAGCTGTTTCATAATACCTACACGTACTAGAAGGTAGATTTCCCTAACTAATGGGCACAAATAATTATTCTTATACTCAAGTAAAGGAAACCACTACAAAAAACATTGCAGGGAAGGGCACAAGTTTCATTATTTACGACTACCTTGAGTTTATTAGTATATGCATGCTTCTGCATTTTGCAGCAATAAAAATGAGGCCGCCATGACATTGTGGTCAGTAAGAAAAATGCAAAGCCACAGAACATCACTGTGTCACCCACACCTATCTCTGCGGTTATCTGAAAACTATAGAGCTGATTAATTTACACTATTTTCATATGCAGGTTCTATTTACGCTGTCCTTCCTGCCTCATTAAACTATATATAAATGCAATATCACTAACCGTATGCCATCTTCCTCCAGGTAAACACGTTATCCCTTCATGCCTGCTACAACACCCTAAGCACGTGCTCACCAGCTTGACGATTTCCATGCGGGCAGTACTGGAGAATGGACATATTCCTTGCAAACTGGTCATGGATCGATCGTACACAGACTTATTTGCTGGAACCTTCGCCAGCAGGAACAGCACACCTGTAGAAAGAAATGTACAAGACTCATATCTTTGTTTTCCGCGTGCCCTTACAGAAATTTTTCTCTCCATCCTGCAGTCATTTCCACGTCACCGCTGTGTAACTGATGCTGCAACACTGCTATGAAAATTTCAGCTTGAGTAGCGAAATCACCTTAATGTGCTTCATTAATAATGCCTAAGATCGGCTAAAGTATTCTTTTAAGCTTTCAGGCAATTTTTTTTCTCCACACTTAAGGAAATCACTCCTCCCAGCTGATTTCAAACCTATGCTTCCTTTCACGTTCATCGACCTCAAAAACCAAGATATTGACGAACGTACTGGCTTGCTAGGCTTTAGTTTTCTCAACTTGGCGCTGTGTGCATAAACTGAAACAGGGTATGGTGCACAGAGCAGATCGAAATCCGAAAAGAAATTTTGTATTTGCAGCATGCGCCCTGCAGATATTCATTTGCTTGCTTTAAAGTCATTTTCAGCCTGCAAGCAAAAGGAACGAGGATGACGCTATACAAACTGTTTCCTTACCTGAATGATGCTGGAGGCGTTGTCTCGTTGCGCCTTTCCCGGCAGACGTTTACGCTGTTTTGCTGACAACGCTGTCATCAGATAGTGCGCGAATGCACACGGATGTCTCGTCGAGAAGAACGACACATTCCTTGAGTTTGTTGGTCGGCCGCGCGAACACCTATCGTGTCATCCACTGGTCAAGCACGCAAAGCCACCATCCGAGCAGCGACGTTCACTGCTGGCGATCGCACCTCACAGTTCGACAGTTCGCTACTGCCTTTTACGGCAATGCATCCTTGCATAGGTTCCATACCATACGCCTCGTCAGGTCACAGACGAGCTGTCTAGTCAGAGAACACGAAAGCATCGGGGTGCCCTCGAAAGTCGCTCACCTCTCGCAGTTCTACGGTTTGACAGACGACGAATAAATCTAACGAGCAGCAAAACTGACAAAACGCACCACCAGCGCAGCCATTGCCACGCTACATTAACCGCACGGACTGATGATATCTCACAGCGAGCGAAGGGTTTGAACGGGAGAGCAGTTAGCGCCCCTATGCGGAAGCACATTTAAGCTCTCCCTAAACCCTATTAACGCTCTCAAGCGTTGCTTAGTTCACATGTGCCCTTATGACGGCGTTTCAATGCATTGTGCAAACAAAAGAAGACTTTTACAAGCCTAGTTTTGGTTTCAAATAAATGCCTTTTAATCTGCCGCGACCTAACGACGTATAAATCAGCGTTTCATTCACATATTTGCATGATACGGTTACCTTGCGACCCGGGAAGCTATTTTTGGGAATGGCGGCACATTGTATACATGGTGAAAAGCCAATTTGGCATCACTCCATAATTCATGTGTATCACTTGTTTCACGTGACATTGCTCTAGCCCATCAGATTTCAGGAATTGCCCATTCCATGTATGTAGCTATTTTCTCTAAATTGGCAAGTCGTGCGCATGTGTAATTATACGTACTACCTGTAGCTTCTTTTGCCCTTCACAAGCGTATATACTTACCAGAAGGGCACCATGAATAACACTTCTAAAAAGCAATTTTCGACGCCACGTCAACTTGACGTCAACGCGAAATGTGCGCCTGTATCTGACGGTGATTGGCACTTCTGAGAGTCAATCAGGGAGGCAGCATGTCGCCGACAGGCGAATAATAATAATAATTATTATTATTAGTTTTTGGTGAAAGGAAATGGCGCAGTATCTGTCTCAGATCGTTGGCCCCCTGAACCGCGCCGTGAGGGCAGGGATAATGGAGGGAGTGAAAGAAGAAAGGAAGAAAGGGATGCCGTAATGGAGGGCTCCGGAATAATTTCGACCACCTGGGGATCTTTAACGTGTACTGACATCGCACAGCACACGGGCGCCTTGGCGACAGGCGAATGTGAATATCGAGAATCTGGCCCCAGGGTGGTCATGGTGAACCTTGTGCACATGGCATGGCGTTTATAGCCTGTAATAACACTGTTGCTATGTCAGGCATCACAAGGTTATTTAAAGGCCATCCGGGGACACGTAATCAGAAATCGTTTTGCGTCGAATAGAGCTATTGCTCTAAAAACCTGCCATTCTAACCGCCCGCTTCGGGAATAGAGCAGCAACTCCGTTTCCCGCTGCATTACATCACACTGCCATGACTGCAGCCTTTCAACGCGGTTCATTGCATATCGCCGTCTTCATCCTGAAGCGACGTACGGTCAGTGAGAGACGCCGTATAGTGGAGGTGTCTGGAATCTACCTGAGGTTCATTAACAAGCGCTGACATTGCGCAGCACACAGGCGCCCTTCGCGCTTCGCCTCCCTCGAAACGTTTACCACCACCACCTCCATTGAAACGCTGCTACGTCGGCCGAAAATATGACCCGCCGTGGTGGCTCAGTGGTTAGGGCGCTCGGCTACTGATCCAGAGTTCCCGGGTTCGAACCCGACCGCGTCGGCAGCGTTTCGATTGAGGCGGAACGCCAAGGCGCCCGTGTGCTGTGCGATGTCGGTGAACGTTAAAGATCCCCACGTGGTCTAAATTATTCCGAAGCCCTCCACTCCGGCATCTCTTTCTTCATCTCTTATTTCAGACCCTCATTTATCCCTTCCCTTACGGCGCGGATCAGATGTCAGCCGATATGTGAGGCAGATACTGCGTCGTTTCCTTTCCCCCCAAACCAATTTTCATTTTCATTTCATTCTGCGCCCAGAATTTTTTCGAAGACAGCTGAGCGAAACCGTGGTTTTGAGGAAAGGAAAGGACAGACGCGGCATCTGTCTCACTGCTCAGTGTACGCCTCAATCGCGGCGTGGGGAATAGGATCAAGAAAGGAGTGAAAGAAGAAAAAGAGAAATTGAGTGCCGTAATGCAGGATTCATGTTTAATTTGAATCAATTGAGGTTTACTGCATAACCGCGACCACTGTTCCGTTCACGGGTTCATCGACGAAGCGACGGCGGCGTCCAACCGAGGCGAACGTCCCGGCGTTCTGCGTAGCACGTGCTGGCGCCACCGCCACTTCTTCGGCCCGTGGCGAGCGCTGGTCACGCGCGTCGCCATACACAAAAAGTGGAGGAGGAAGGCGGCGAGCACGCTTGGGCTCCCAAAAGTAGTGCTAGGAATACAAAGGTTGTTAATGACAGAAGCTCTTCAAGAACTCCGTTTCGGCTACCACCGTCTATCAGCAGTTTTACCAAGTGATATGTCTTTACTCCAGCGCATTTCGTGCTTACATCTATTCTAGGCGACGAGATAGACTGGATTTCTTTCAGTGAATCTCGCTGCTTGCTAGAGGGCGACGCTGCATGCGAACGTATCAGACGCATGTAAAAAGAGCGCCCGGTATCGACCAGCGGAAACCGAGGTCCCTTTTCAAAGCGCTCTGTAGTGCTCGGAGTTCTTTTCCTTCGCGCTTCTGAAAAAAACATTCAGCTTTTGACAACTGAGGCACAACGCGCTCAATGCTAAAGGCTCAAGCAGACTTTCATGCGTAGTGAAACGCGGCACTACGTCACAATGAGATGGTGAGGGTTGTGATCGAACTCACTGTGCGAGAAAGCAAAGACGGTACTAAAATATGCCTACGGGGAATTGTGCTAACCCGCCCCGGTGGCTCAGTAGTTAGCGCGTTCGACTACTAATCCGGAGTACCCGGGTACGAACCCGACCGCGACGGCAGCGTTTCGATGGAGGCGAAACGCGAAGATGCCCGTGTGCTGTGCCACGTCAGTGCACGTTAAAGATCTCCCAGGTGGTCGAAATGATTCCGGAGACCGCCACTACATCCCTTCATCTCTTATTTCAGTCCCTCCTTTATCCCTTACTGCGCCACTTCCTTTCCGCAATAACTAATTTTCAATTTTCATTCTGCTATGTTGGCACGAACGCTGACGACAGCGGAGAATCGAGAAACGGTGCTCACCTTTTACAGCTGTCTCGTCGCACTCACTGGAGCCACTAACGAAGAGGAATGCTGCTCAGGTACGGAAAAAGTCTTTTCTCAGTCAATGTTGTTTCCAGAATGACGGCCTCAGCGCTCGAGTCGCAAGGAACATGCACCGACACACAGTCAGCTCAGGGAGAGCACGCGCTGGGTGGCCTCGCGCCACTCTGCTCGTGCAACTCTACGCTCGACTGGGGCTCCCTCTATCTATTCCGATCCTACTCTCCATAGAGGCAAGCGCCAAGGGATATGCCTTGCAACCTGTGTGCGATTTTATTCACGGGTATATAAATGCATCAGGTCGATTCTTATGCTAAAATTTGAATTCACGGCTTTTTCATTTCCTTCTTTTTCACCTTTTTTCTCCACATTTGCATCTTCTTCACAAAATTATTTAATGACTCCACTCCTTACACATGTGTGCTTCTGTATCAACAATGTACCCCGGCCAATCCCCCATCGTGGGTACGTGCCATTCATCCAGAGGCCATCATCATCACCATCATCATAAACTCTGCTTCTTATCATCGTTCATTAGATTTCCGAGCTGTGAATGCGTGCAAGCACGTTTTTTTTTATTACCTTCATTCTCCGTGCAAAATAATTTTATTTTACGCGTTTTTTTATTTTAAATTTTTTTTATTGTACCAAGACTTCCAGAATGTTAGTGTGGTATAACCTGCATTATCTTTGATTTGGTACAAAATAAAAGTGAGAGAAAGAGAAATAAACAAAAACGTTTCTTATGATTTATGATATGCACCAGACTTACTACTTTTCTTGTAGAGCTGGCGAAAAAAAACGAATTCTTTCGTGCTTAGGCCCGCCGCGGTGGCTCAGTGGTTAGGGCGGTCGACTACTGATCCGGAGTTCCCGGGTTCGAACCCGACCGCGGCGGCTGCGTTTTTATGGAGGAAAAACGCTAAGGCGCCCGTGTGCTGTTCGATGTCAGTGCACGTTAAAGATCCCCAGGTGGTCGAAATTATTCCGGAGCCCTCCACTACGGCACCTCTTCCTTCCTTTCTTTCACTCCCTCCTTTATCCCTTCCCTTACGGCGCGGTTCAGGTGTCCAACGATATATGAGACAGATACTGCGCCATTTCCTTTCCCCAAAAACCAATTATTATTATTATTCGTGCTTAGCGTGAATGTGTATCCTGTCTAGCAACGACACCCATAGTGGCTCCATCTTTTGAAGCTATTTTGAACCCCATGTATGTTCGACAACACCAGGAGCACTGTACCAGGAGTTAGCGTCGTGCGTTCTGTGGCATCCGGCCAATTCCAGGCGATGGTGACCGAAGCAGCGACAGGGAGCTGTCACACGATCAGAAAGACAAAACCACACGAGAGTAAGCGCGCAGGGCGCCTAGTTCTGAAATAGAGTCACTCAACCACGCAGAGATGAAGGCACCGCTGGCGCCGCTGCCAACTACTCATGTTCGCCTGGACAAAATGAACCACTTGCCTTATTGGCTTGAGAAGCGTGGGCACTGGAGACAGCGCTCTTGCAGCCGCCTCTGAAAGCTATCTTGAGAAAAGTACACTGCTGCCTGCTACGAGCATTTTCAGGCTTTGCTGAGAGCGAACCGGCTAGGAGGTCGCCGTCGACGGCTATACTCTGAAGAAGATAGAGGCAGGTAGTATACCGCGTTCCACTTAGCAAAACAACACATGCATTGCTCGCGCCGTGATTTTTATTCACATAAGATATATGGCACTGCCTCTGGGTGGCGCCACGTGAAACGGCTGAGTGAAAACGAGACTGTGACACTGCCCTTTGTTTCAACCGAGACCGAAACTTCTTTGGATTGTTTCACTAGGAGGGCTACAAGTCCTTGTCACGCTAATGAGAGACGTCATCACACTACAAGAGCCCCAGGGATCAATTTCTGGAAGCTACCTCATATTTGTGCATTAAATTGTGTTATCGCAGTTCCTTCCTGTTCATTTTCCCAGCCTGCGTCTCTTTTATATCCATATCCTATGTTTTTCTTCTTGTCAACAAAAATGGGCTAGCTGTAACTGCATTGTGTATCATATATGACACGCGAAGAAAATGCTGTCGCAAGTCGAAACCGCGTGGTTTCTCTGAAAACTAAATTTGGTTTGGTTGTTTCTGTTACAGAACTAGGCCACTGAAATTTTTGCGCACAAAAATAAAAATTCATGCATGCAATAAGGGACTAATGCATATAATAGTTGGGTGAGGGCTCATTCCAGGAGCCTATAGGCTTTTGCCACCGCTCTTGCCCGGTTGTCCAGCAAAATCTGGTCTTCAGAATTTGTGGTAGACAGGGCGCCGCCCCCCCCCCCCCCCCGCCCCCGCTTTCCTGAGTTGTTTGGTTATTGTGGGTTTTGCTGGCATGGCTATACATTATGGCATAAGTTAGCCGCTTCGGCGCGGAAGGCGCAATACGGATCGCATTAGTTTGGAAACATATCGCTGTGTTTGACAAGCTTTATTTGAGTGTTCGACTTCAATTTCTTTAGAATGGCCCCTTGCTTCCTGTTTACAATTCTGTGCGGTTTGGCGTATACTTTCCTCGTTAAACTTAAATGTTGGAGTAAAACACTATAGCTTAACAGCGGTTCTGAATATTTATGTTCCTGCGAATTTTGGGGGACCCAGAGTAATAGCGCGTGGCCAGTGGCGTGAGCACCCTCGTATCCAACATCCGCAGTGTACTGGAGTCCAAATGACTATGGGTTTAAAGTTTGTCTTCTACAGTTCTAAGTATTCTATATGCGTATTTACCAATCCTTCCTCAGGTATAGTTACGACATGCAATCTAGGAGTCCGCCATTACACACGACACCTTCCGGGAAACCATCGCCAAAGCAATTGCCGCCTCTGCCGCATGGGCGATTCCCTGGCACCGAATTGATGCCCCATTAACTAATTTCCGTTGCGCGACCGTGCGTGCTGTGGTTTATATCCTATTGGCCGGTACTTTTACATCCATATAAATTGTCTCTTCCATCCCGCCTCATGTTCTATTGGGGGCGTTCACGCTAACATTTCTTGTTATGAATTTGGGGGTGCATATTCCTCGGAATGGGCTGCACATTCATCTTGCTTCTAAGCTGGTCTTCCAACAGACCGCAGAAAAAATAGGGGCGGAAGTGTGATGAATGTGGCGATATAGGCATGCTCTCGAAAGCAGCATCTTTCATTTTATTTA
The DNA here is from genome assembly GCF_052857255.1 of Amblyomma americanum. Classification (NCBI taxonomy): domain Eukaryota; kingdom Metazoa; phylum Arthropoda; class Arachnida; order Ixodida; family Ixodidae; genus Amblyomma; species Amblyomma americanum. Next base: position 355,949,113 of record NC_135497.1, read on the forward strand.
AAGTGCCGCGGGACTGCGGCTAAGAACCAGTCGATAGCTGCCTCAGTGTTTTCGTTTTAGAAGGTGACTGAAGTAGGCAACCCTGGCTGATGTGCGAAGACGACTGTAAGTTGGCACTGGCCGGTCGTGCCGAAGGCGGTGCGGGCCTGGCAATATTGTTTTTATTTCTTCTTATTTGCGGGCATTGTTTTGTGTTCCTTTAAGCCTACTTTATGTAAGCTGGCACTTGTGGCGCCTCTGGGGCGGTTACGTAAAGGTACTCGTATCAGACCCTGCTCAACGGGTTGCTGGTGCATCCACCCCGTTTGGAAGCAGCTGTAAAAGAGGAAGGCGGACTGACTGAGCAAAATAATTAAATAGGCATATATAGATTCCTACTGAAATCTGCTTTAATTAAGCACAACCTTTCGGATCCATGTCAGCTATTTCCACAGTGGGTGTGACAATGGGCAGAAGGGTTTGAAGATTAGATCGGTGTGGTAGATAGGAAATGGGGTGGCGGAAGGAATTTTCCAAAACGCCTGATCTCCACTGGTTCTCAGCCTTTTTGCTTCCCGGTAATCCCAATTTCTTTGTTTACAAGAAATGACATCACAACCTCGATTCTGCGTCACACCCCAGCTACGAAGAGGGGAGGCCGCAGTGAGGCGTTGCTGGAAGGGCGGATCTTTGGGGGCGTTGCTAAGTGCGCTTATCGCTCGTTACGGTTTCTCTCTTAAGCAGATGGGGAGTTAGAATTACTAGCACTGCAGCCCCAACGAGAATCGCGTTAGTGAAAATTTAAAGCTGAATGCAGATATTTATTGCTCCGGCAGCGTCAAAGCATAAACTAGAACGAGAACTGTGACATTAAGCAGTCTAATATTTTAATTTGACAACTGAATCCGGTTGTGGTTCTCAGTCAGTGCAAGTTGAAATATACATGGCTCTTTGTGGCTGTGTTGACGCTTGCCCGTCAGCAAAATGCGCGCGTAAGGCGAAAAAATTGCATTTAGAAATCCTCGCGTCAATCAATTAAACATTGTGACAAACTTACTGAAAAGGTCGGGAGGCCTCTGTTTTGAAGTGAACTGCAGTGTAGCGTAGCCTCTGAGATCGGCGCGAGGTTCTGAGGAACGCATTTCATTTGCGGAATCGTCCGGTGGTGGCGACACCTGTATTTCCTTCCTTGGTCGTTCGTAGCTTGAAAAGGCTGCGTTTTCGGTTAGATTGGTCTATTTACGATTAGAACGTCGTACCCAGTCGATACAGGCTACAGGCCAACTACATCCGCTACTGCTAGCACTCTATCTCGAAGGGACCGTTTTTTTTTTTACTCGCAAAAATAACTTTAAGCATTACTAAAGATCTTTGCTGTATGTTTTTTTTTCACCGCGTTATTGTGTTACCGTGCTGTTTTGTCAACACGCTGGTCTTTTCAACGTACTGTTGTGGCGGGCGTTTCATGCATTGTTTGCTCGGCGTGCAATTTCCCCCTCGTCGTGTAGAGCCGAACGTCGCTGCGCAGTTAGCCTCCATGCTAATTGGACGCATGTTCTTTATTAGCGTGCTTTCACCTCCGATGCTAGAAAATTTCGAGCGAGCTTTCGAGGCAGTTAGTGCGGTAGGCCGAAAAAATTAAGGCCTCCATTGTACGTCAGTTCTGTGCGGCTGCATTTCATGAGGTATATAAATATTACGAGTTGTTGCCCTCCGCCATTCCCATCACAGGTTCAGCGTCTGCCTCTTGGCCGCAAGTATCCAATGCCAGGTGGTACACGCCGCACCGAATCGTCCCGAATTGAGCTTCTGCTGCGGTCATGCAGTGAATACGATCGCAGCGCTACCTTCCCGTGAAATACTTGGCGCCTGGCGCACGCGTGTGTTGCTCGCACCCACGCATGCACTTTGCTGTGGTATCGAACCAATGCGAGCGCTTTGATTGACCGTTCGGCAGACGTTTATGTTTGCCCATTGCAACAACGAAACTCGAAGGTAGCTTAGCTGTTCGCTGTTGTAGCACGAATCAGCCACTGCAGGTCCTTGTTCTCGTGGACATACCTTGCGGTCGCATTTTTAGGAACAATGCGAAGATGCGACGAGCACTTGCGTGCACTTATGCGTGCGTTGTGAAACGTACACGTACGTTGGACATGAAGCCATCATTTTTCTGCTTTGCATCTAATTTTAAATCAGAATGTAGGCAAATCTCTGCTTCTATCTAACATTGCTACCCTACCGTGGCCAAGTGTTGCTCGAACGCCGACCAACACAGTCCCGCGATTCCGGAGTTGCACTGCTCGCTCTCCTCATGGCACAACCCCCATGTTCATTCTGGGACGACAAATCAACGCATGTTTTTAGTCTCCTGGAAATCGCCGCAGACGCGTCATCGCCAATCAGTGGCACCCGAGCATGCATATAAACGCCGCGTGATGCGCCCTTCTGAGCTTTAGTTTCGGCGATGTCGGCGTCAACCGGCCTGCGCGTGTTCCGGCTGCCTGGCCTGCTTCCTCTGTCAGACCAGCTGCATGCTGTCGCTCTTCTTCGAGTATCCATTCTCAGTGACACTGGTCGAAGACGTCCGCAAGAACCTACTCTTCCCTTCTGCCTCTGTGTGTCTGCTTCGACGGTCTGTGCAGTGCATTACCTGAACTTATCAAGGAAATAAATTGCGCACAGTGCTCAGATTATAGCGCCGAAAGGTGACTGTACTTGCGAGCGGGACCTTTAGCGCAGGAACGAGAGCACCCTCGCCTTTTGAAATCGAGTGCAAAACAAAACGCAGCGCTTGCATTTCTCCTAAGTCGAGTAATCACTGGCGGCATAGATAAAAAACGCGTGCGGTTTTTAGCATTTGTAAACTTCATGATGTGACTTGGTAACTGCATACTCATTTGCAGGATAAACATTTCCTAGCTATGTCGCCATTACGTCAGTTCGTGTGCTGGCGAAGAAGAGGCGAGCGCGACGCAAGTCATGCGCGATTCACTTCACGCGAGGGCTAACACAGTTTCTCCCTCGGTGAATACGTGTTTGCGATGTCAAGTGAACCATAATTTCGCCATGCACGTGCGTCAATTTGTTAGCAGTTAATGCGACTTTTTACCACGTGCAAGTCGCATATCCTGCTATAAATGTGGAACTCCACAGGGAGTATTGTCTTCACGGTGCTGCCGCTGTTGCCAGTGTCAACTTTCGGATAATAACGCTGGGTGTACGCAGGGTTTTGGAAGGAAGAGCTGTGAAATGAAACTACTTGCTATACAGAGATCGATTTCGGGAAGGAAACGAGGCGAAATCTTTGTTTGTTTATGGGGGTTTAACACCTCAAAAAGACACAGGCTATGCGGGATGCCGTAGCGAATGGCTCAAGGAAATTTCGCCCACCTGCGGTTCTTTCGACGTGCACGGACATCGCACAGTATACGCGCCTCTAGCATTTCATCTCCATTCAAATTACGACCACTGGGGCCAGGATCTAGCACGCGTCTTTCGGGTCAGCAGTCGAGCGCCATAAGCACCGAGCCACCACGGAGGTTGCCAGGCGAAGTCTTGAAGACATGACTAAAAAAACGTCGAGGCTCACTATATACCCTCTAAATTATACGGATGCTGCATGGTGGTACCTGGCGTGCAGCCTCTTTCACATGTCCCTTGTTTTCAGGCACACGTCGAAAGACCGTCCTTTGGCTTCTGGCAGCAGGTCTGGGAAAGCTATACCAGGCTTCAACATTTGTTGGCCGAAAACTGTACATTAAATGCCAAATTCTCAAAGCTGTTGGCTCGTTGTAAGGCGGTTTAGTTGGCTTTGCTCACGCTCTGTTATCACGATGATGACGCGGGTTATCTGTCTTCGGATTTTGATTTGAGGTGTTTTGAACATTCGACCCATGATTTCCTGGCGCACAAGATGCAGCTTCCGTTCCTGTACTAGTGCTGCGGGCACACTGCGCATGCGTCCTCACTGCCGCCGCCGTCTGTGTACGCAGTCCTGACCAGCCATCTGTCGCGCCTCCTGTCTTGCGGCAATTTTTTGCGGGCTGGGAAACATTATTTTTTTTTTTTCTCTGCCCACACTAATATATATCTTCCGGCGACGTTGTCGGTAACCTCGCCGCAATCGCGCACTTTTTCAGTAACTGAATTAACCTACAACAGGTAATCGCCTGCAAACAAACTAGGCAAACCTAAATACGAAGTTTATAGTTAACTGTCCAATGCGCGCCATCCACTTGCGTGAATGGCAGCGGATACATGCACAAAAAAGCCAGCACGATTATGCGTCTGCATAAACCAACTTCGGAGAAGATATATACCTGGAGTTGAAATTTCAGCTAATCTAGCAGTAAAATAACAACTCTGAGAGATCTTGCTTCGGCCTGCACCGAACGCTGCTCAACGGCCCGCGCTCTGGGTATGGACCATTTTCGACAGAGGCGAGCGACAACAAGAACAAGTTTCACTTGTGAAAGTCTGCTGTCACTTAAACGAACAACATGCTCACTGCAGTGTGTTTGGCACGCCTGAGCAGGCGAACCACAGCAATCACCTATTGATAACCACTGCGGCTGCGCCATATTGCGCTAACAATGCCAGCAGCCAGTATGGCAGAGGTTCATGATCAAAATACGCACTCCTCTGGTAAAAATTTCAGACCTGGTGCGCTTTATCTCAAGCACGAAACGCACTGTCAAGTACCGCTCAGGTTCTTCCTCATTCAGCGGTTTTTTTATATGCTAACTTTGTAATTGAAATTTGTCTCGTATCCAATTTTTACAACGCTGTGTATTTTGCTTGACCTATGCAACGAGATTCATGAGCCTTTGCCTAATCAGGCAGCTGCAAGAAAAAAGGCCACTTAGCCTTGTTTTGCGCTAGCAACCACCACCGTATTCCAGCCAAGTTCATAACCTTAACACCGTCCTTGATATTTCAGTACTTGTCTGCACTCTTAGTGGTTATCTCTTCTATTCACTGCATTTCCACTATCAGACACATGAAACCTATGTCCCTTGTCACCGGGGAGGGGTGTAGAATATTCCACTGTCATGCGGAAAGTTCTACATTGGGCAAACGGGCAGGTGTATAAATGTACGCCTAAAAGAGCACAAGAACAAGGTCCGCGTTGGCTGTGACGGGCATTTGGCTATGCATTGCAAAACGTGTGACTATAGCCCGCCTTGCCGACCACTTTTTTCACTGTACAGTTATTCTGTATAATCACAACGACCAACTAACAAGTGAGATTGTATAAGCCTCCGAGATGGTGCGAAATGGAACCAAGTGTGTCATCAGGAAGTCAGTAAATTCATCCAAAACAGTAACTTGAATATATGGCGCGAACAGCTGGTGCAGGCGTGCGTTTTCACTCTGATGACGTTGTCTTCGTTTTAGTGGTTTTCGGTTCTACGCACATTTCCTGCCCAAATCTTTTGTGCTTACATTATAAACCTCTTGTTAGCCTCATTAAGCATATTAGGTCTATATTTTTCTCAAAATTAAATAATAGTGCACAACAAAGACAGGAGAAACGAGAAGACAATTACAGGCGTCCAATTTAGACAGGATTAGGCCAATCGCATGATCAGGAGCATAGATATACAGATGTCGAAAAAATGCAAAAAGAAAGGGAATGAAGACAACGTCATCAGGCGCACAATTATACACCTGCCCGTTTGGCCGATGTAGAACTTTCCGTGTGACAGTAGAATCTTGTACACCACTGCCCACTAAGAAGAGATATAGGTCTTCCTGTGTCTAATACATCATCCGGGATTTCGCGTCTTGCTAGGCAACTCACCCTGCACAAGCTCAGCAATCTTTCAGGTGCCATGAATGCAACTTTCACGTGTGACTGCTGGCCGACGTTCTATCTACAGCATCTCACATACACGTTCTTATACTTCTTTCAGGGACATGTCAATCAGTTCATTCAAATTCGCCGCTTGGTTATAGTCAAATATAAATCAGGCGGTTGCAGACGGCTTGCGCCTCTACTATTTCTATCTCACCTTTATGCCGTTATGTGATACAGATAATGTATCGCACGCACGCGCTAATCGAAGATCCCCGCCCCCCCCCCCCCTCCCGGTACAACCGCCGTCAAAAATATACAGTCCAAGGAGTATGCTTCAAACCTGTTTAGCGGGACTCCCTCCTCATAGACCAAATGTTTCAGGGAGGCTTTCAAAAATTTTCAAAAATAGGCTTTTTGGTTGGTAAAGATATCGCTTCTGCGGCCTAGTATTGTGGTGTTGCGCCGGACGACCTCTCGATGAAGACTCGTGCCTCGCCCCCTCCCCCCCCCCCCCAGGCCAACGCCAAGCGCCAAAAAATTTGTATATATATATATATATATATATATATATATATATATATATATATATATATATATATATATATGTTCGTTTCTCGTCTCTTGCGTCCTCGTCTTTTGCTGCGCTACAGTGTATTGGAACTATGTACCAACAAATATATATATATATATATATATATATATATATATATATATATATATATATATATATATATATATATATATATATATATATATATATATATATATATATATATATATATATATATATATATTCAGATTCAGATTGGGCGTCTTGGTTGCCTACTCCTTTGGTTGGAGAGGCAAGGTAGTGCGGAGCCGCCGCCTCTTGAGTACCTGGAACCTGAAGGTAGCTACTTACTGTCCTTCAAAGCTATCACATCCTATTATAAGGATAGACATCGCCTCTATCCGGCCCCTGCAAAGGGACTGGGGAAAGCAAACGAACGCGTTCTGCTCCGATTATTCACGAACACAATGCTGTGCCCGGCAGTACTAAAACACTTGGATCCCGCGTTCACTGGCAGGTACAAACACTGTGGGGAGGTGGCAAACACCTACCACATGGTTTGGGCTTGCCAGCGCAACTCAGCTCTCTCCCCCCACCCCAACCCTACCAGAGAGGAATGGGAGGCGGCCCTGCTTGGCTGTTCGGACCTTCAGTCCTGAAAGGCTTTGGTCAAGAGGGCTAAGCTGGCGGCTTCGACCAATGGGGTCCCGGAATAAGGACACCACCCATTGCGGGGCTCTTTCAAGAGCCTCACCTCTTTCATTAAATAAAGGCTTTTCACCACCACCACCTCTTGAGTAGCTCTGCTGTCGTTTTGCGTAGGGGTCCCGGCGTGTCTCTGTACTCTAACAAAGCCAGATGTAGGTCACCAGAATTTAGCAACAGCTCTTTAACGGTTTTCACCATTCTTTATACCTCCCCGTTTGCCTGCTGGTACCTAGGGCCACACGTCACACTTTTGATTCCATCAACTTGCGCGAACTGTTTGAACTTCTGGCCGACAAATAGACCACCGTTATCTGATACCAGCGTTTCCGGTATCCCGTGCGTAGAAAACACTGTTTTTATATGATAAATACCTTCAGTGCTGCTAAGAGACAGCGGACACAATACCGGAAATGAAGAAAAATAATCCACCATGAGCATGTAGTCACAGAATTTCACATGGCCGATATCCGCCGCAAGCCTTTGGCATTGCCGAAAAGGCGTCTCGGTCGGAATCATCGGCTCGCACGGCTGGAGGCGAAATTGGGAACACGCGCGGCCATTGGCATTGAATACGCAAGTTGAGAGCTTAAGTCTGGTCTGGAGAGTGAATCAGCTATTTACAGATTTTTGCCCGGCACATATTGCACCTCGAAACTAAACTCCATTAGCAGCATTCTGAACCTTTGAATGAGAGGTGGATCCAGATAAAGTGGAGTCTTTCCTAACAAAGAAACCAACGGTTTGTGATCCGCTTCCAGGGTAATGTGCAGTCCACGCACATAGCTTTCAAGGCGTTTTGCGGATCATGTTATAGCTAACGTCTCCTTTTCAGTTTGCGCATAGCGCATCTCAGTTGCTCTCATTGACCTTGTGACAAAAACATCCGGCCGATTTTTTTTTATTCGCCTGAAGCGCTGCGCGGACTCACTCAGTGTCCTCTTGCTGCAGTTGACCCAAAGGTATCGTTTGTTCAGCCAACTCTGAAACCCTGAAATGAATAGTGAGTAATGATTAGCAAGTTCTAAAAATCTGCGCATTTCTGCAACATTCGATGGTGGCTTTAAATTTTTAGTTTCGCAAAACTTCGTTGTATCCGGGCGTATGCAATAATGGCCCACGCGGCACACCAGAAAACAAAGCTCCTTTACACTAAACTTGCTATTTTTTTTTCGTTTAGGGTCATGCCGCGTAAGGCCAAGCGTTCCAAGGCGCGAAACAACCGTTCGTCGTGTTCCTTCTGAGTAGGGCCGAAGATTCCCACTTGAAAATTTGTGTATGGGAACCGACTGGTTTGTACTGGTTCTGCTGGAACCAGCAGGAAGCCTCCTGATTTCCTGCTTGTTGTACCGGTTTCAGCCCGGTGCTTATACTAGTTTTCTGCTGGTCGTTCTGGTTCCAGCATAAGGATTTTTTGTTGTTCTGTTCGGAGAGCTTTTTTATGAATAATATATCCTTCAGCTAACAGAACTTTTCAGCTATAGTAGAATACAACTTAAAAAACAGCAGTTGCTAACACTGGGCCATGTTCCGCGGCGTACTGTATTACTCCGCTGGCTCATCGCTATAGTAAACGAAATAAACTTTTTAATGTTTGACTGTGCTAAACAAGAGGGGCATTAAAATTGTAGCTCCTATAATTTTTTTTGCAATTAGTTTGTTGCTTAGGGAACAAGAAAAGTTTTAACAACGGTCTACATTTTTGTCGTGGAGGAAATCTGAGCGGCGGTCGTGAATTTGGGCGGTACTTCACTGCAGACTTAAGTAATATAAGATATAAACCTATTCGACTAGGAGCGCAAAAAATTGAATAAAAAGTCAGAAATTTAATGATAACTTTGCCTATTAACTATTCACCACTAACACTTGTGGGACACCATCTTGGGGGTATATATAAGCAAGAGTCCATGTGGTATTATAATGTGAGCACAAGTTACACATGCAAGTTGTATGTATATTTTAGGGCTTTACTGTTGCTAGTTTCTGCTTTTCAAGACGGGCTCTGAAGCTGTACTTGAGTTCCTACAACGGGCAGATTTGCATGGTTCTGCAGGATGAGTTTACCAATTTACGGCAGGTTTCAAGTGTTTTTTTTGCATGCTTAAAGTTTAGGAAGTTAAAATTTGTTTTTAATGGTTCAGAAGTGTTCAAAAATTAAAGAATATATCCTACGAATCATTTATCTAAACTGAATTAAATGTAATGTTTCGATGCTATATGGACGGTAATGTCTCTAACACCTACTGGTTCCAAAGGCTACTCGTTCCATCAGCTGCTTGTTCCAGCAGCTGCTGATAATGTGCTAATAAACCAGCACTACTGGAACCAGTAGGATTCCAGCAGCAAACCAGCAGCAAATTTTCACCTGGGTAAGGACATCGTTTGTTAAAGGGAAGATAAAATGGTTTTCTGAGGATTGGCGGCTATTGAAGAATTCGAATTAGGAAGCTTCTAGGTAAAGCATACGAAGTAGTTTAGCGCTAGCATTAAAATTGTGACGTACTGACTAATTAAAGCCTCACATACGGTGAACTACCATCTAGTTCATTCTAACCTCGACGGTGCTCAGGCTTCTTCTTTGTGCGATAAAGGTGCGCGGGGAAACTCATGGTGACGCCATTGCTGGAGAAACTTCAGATGTGCGCTGCATTTGTCTGCATGATGCCCTTCGTCTTCCTATGCACAACGCTTCGTGAGCATCACCTTCGCCGGCATTCGTTTTCTTCCTTGAAACAACCGTTTATTCGTGGGGAACATATTGCCCCTGTACGTGACGTGACCACTGCGGCCTCTGCCTGTCGCTGTGCACGGCAGAGAAGTTTGAACACTGACGCCACTTTAGTCGGCGGTTACGTCACCGTTTCAAATGCTGGCGGAAAAAGATTTCGAATGCTTTACCTACAAGTTCCAAACATTCGGCTGGTTAAAACTCATCGAATTCTTAAACCTGTTCACTTGCCCTTTAAGTTCATGACCCCCGGAATTCCATCAAGAATATCCCACATTTGTCTTTGAAAATACTCCGGAGCCGAAGTTACGCCAAATGGTGGCCGCTCACAGCAATAACGGCCAAACAGAGTATTGAATGTTGTGAGCAGTTCACAGTTCCTTGCTAACCTCACTTGGTTGAAACCAGAGTTCGCGTCCAGTTCGGAAAAATTAACTGACTGCACCAGTGAGCAACCAGCCTGTCCCAGCGTCGCATCCATTCGATAAGCTTCGGACAACTTTGCGTCTCGTAGTCCAACTACAAAACGGTCGAAAAAGAATCACCCGCTTTTTTATCTCCCCGTAGTCACACCTATCCGCCAGCGTATGTAACAACATGCTCGACTGGTTCTTGGTGGCGGCGATGGAAGCACCCGCTTTCGTAGGCCAAGTTTCGTGCGGCGACAAATCGGTATCGAACTGTTTGTTCGCAACGTCGTATTTCTTCGAGTCTTCCTCGCACAAGATGAAAGTCTTGAAAATGCTGCGTGCCTGCCGTCCCATCGTGTACAGCAACGGACGCACCTGAGCCTCTTGAGGTCGCTCATAAAGTCCTGAGGCGAATCGGTAGTAATCCAATTCTTGTATCCACGCCCGCCAATCGGACGTCTTGTCAAAGATGAAGCTCGCTGGTGGCTGCACTAAAAAAGGCTGAGAAGAAACATTCGTTTCTTGCGACATTTTGCATTGCTGCTATCCGGCTGGTATACAATGATGCTGGCGGCCGGCAACAGGCAGCGATATCTGCAGTGGGTACACTATATTTTGGACAGCGACTCCCGACACAATGTGGTTTCTTGCTGGACGACACCTCGATAATGACTCCTGCGTCCCCCCCTCCCCCCTGGCGAACGCCAAAGGATAAAAGACCCCGCTTTATTTCCACATGACAAGTATATACACAGACACTGAGTACGTCATGCACCTGCCGAGCATCACATGAGTACACGTGCACATGAAGAGCGGTATTGCCACAAGTATTACGAGGGGTGGCGGACAACAGAAAATCGTTGAATCGTTTTAAGTAGTAAGCTGCTTAACTAATTTTTGAATAATTATATTTCTAACTAGTAGAGATAGGCGTCTAGTTGGGATTAGAGATTTGTAGATGCTCGTTAGTCTAGCCATGCAGTTTTTAGAATTTTGAAAACGCGATTATTCTCTGCGCTGTGGCTCTACACAATTTGGCTACATCTTGCCAAAATACATGCGCTTTCGGAAAGCATGCAGGCAAACCCACCTTTCCATTGCACGTAATAGGTTAAAAAAGCCAAATTTTTTCCAGCAACACCTAGCGCAAAGGATAATTGCGTTTTCTAAATTCTAAAAACTGGCATGGCTATATTAACGAACAGCTACAAATCTCTAATCGAAACTAGGCGCGTAACTCTAAAACTTCAAAGATAATTATTCAAAATTATTTAGACACCTTACAACTTAAGATGATTCACCGGCTTTCGGATATCCTCCAACATTGGGAATAGTACGCCGGAAAACCCAATTTTTACTCCAAAATGCCTTTTTTTGAAAATTTTTGTCTTCCCTGAAATACCTGGTAGAAGTCTAAAGTTTGGGAGGATTGAGGACGCAAAGCCATTCCTCTTTAAAGAGGTTACGGTCGCTGAGGATGCATAACGAAGCATAATGCAGGCCTCACAAGCAAACTCCTAGCGAGTGTAGCTCAAAGCGCGATTGAGTGTTCACTAACCCAAGAACCGAGTGTGCTTTTAGAGGGAAAATAGCATAGTTATTTAAGAGTTATCTCACCAACCGCGAACAGCATGTTGTAATGAATAACTTGATCTCTAAACCACAGGCCGAGCTGACTTCGGTGCCACAGGGCTCAGTACTGGGACCGAACTTTTTCGCTTTACGTAAATGACTTTCCGTCAACCTTAAAATATTCCCAACCGTTATTGTACGCTGATGACACATTGTTAGTATTTATACGAGACTCAATAGGAGAACTAAACAGCAAAGTAAACTAAGACCTAGTTAGGGTCTTGAAGTGGTTTACTACCAACCAGCTAACTGTTAATACCCAGAAAACAAAACACACTGTGCTCAGCTCAGGGGGAAAAAATTTATACTACAACGAAATCACCTTGCATGTAAACAATGAGCCGATACAAAATGTAACAAGTTTTAAATATCTAGGTGTGCATTTGGATTCTGACATGCACTGGAGAAATCACATAAAACAAGTTTGTTGAAAACTTGCATATGGATGTCACATTCTCTTGAAAGCGCGAGGATGTTTTGATTGCTCTATTCTACGCGTACTATATTTTGCTTTTATACATAGTCAGTTAAGTTACTGCATAGGATCTTGGAGCAACACATACCCCACATATCTTGAACCCATAGTCCGACTACACAAGAGACTCCTAAGAATCATCACATATTCCAAACACAGTTGCCCTAGCAAACCACTTTTTCAGACAGCCCATATTTTACCTTTACATTCAATTTATACGTTAAAAACTGCCAAGACAATACATAAAATACTGGAATCCAATAAGCCGTTTCACCAATGTATTTTTATAACTACTAAAAAGGACACGAGGTGCAAGTTCATATCATTTAAACTTATGCCGCAATACATACGGGAAAAGGACGACTGAGTACAACGGTGCACTAATACAGAATGGCTTTCCTAATGATGTTAAAATTAAAAGTAATTTTTCACAATCCCTCAAAATGTTCTTGCTGAGTCTAATTTTCAGGATGGTAGGAAGGTTGAATTTTGGACGGAATAATTGTGTTAAGGTTATGTGCAAAGAATTTCCGCACGAACTGCAATTGTATATACGGACATTTCTTAATAAAATTCATGCGCAAAGAGTGTGTTCCGATTTTATTATTTTGAATTTATTTATGCGAGAAGTATTCTCTCCACTTGCTGTATTTGCAACGTATCTTTGTGATGGACCCGACACTAGCCCTGGCTACAGGTTCAGTACCATTGTGCATAGTTTTCTTGTACTTATTTCAGTTTTCAAATAAAAAAAAACAATTTATGCGCCTTTACTTTCCTCAGAATAAACTGTCCAAAACTTCCGCTAGTATTCAGAAAACGAAAGGCGCAAAGTTTCTCCACTTTGTACGTGCATTCCACTGCCTATTAACAGCGCGACTGATGTCTTCAGTGACGCAGTGAGCCAGTCGCACTTTCTCTGGCATTTACACATAATAATTGCATAGGTACCCCTATAATTTCCCCATCGTTACGCAACCGCTGAGGACGACACAAGAAGACGAGTTTTGAGTCCAGTGCTGGCCTTTCAACGGTGAACAGATACTCGCCTAAATTTAACAGTTACTCAGTTCCATTGCGAGGCATGCCAATATTACTGTTATCCGTGGATTCCGAAAAGGCGATTACCTTCGGCGAGAGATGATCCAGAAGAATTTTTAAAACCAAGCTTATGAACTGTTAAGTTTCGGCACCTCTTTGTAACAAGAGGTTCACAAATGGACGGTAGTAATACCACGTTTCATTTTTGGAATAATGTAAATTTTAATTCTAATCAGCGGTGACATGCAAGGAATCCTGGATTTCAGGGTGGGTTGAACAAAAACCACACTGCCGAAAAGCGCACGCAGCCACACAGAAGAGCACGCGTCACTGGTCGGCGAACTTGTCACTCCGTGATTTACTTTACACCTGAGCAGAAACGGAGAGCTGCTCAGCTATTACGACGCAGCCTATTTCCAGTGCCAATTTCCAAGCAGCCAACAAGATGATAAACATTGTGTCGCAGGGGAATCCTTGTGTCACAGGGAATGCGCGTGAATGGTATATGTACACATAGTGCACATCGCCCAGTGGCCTGTCCAATGGGGTGCGGCTGCTTGCGCTCCGCGGTGATAAAGTTTCGGATTAGCCGCCATACTTTATCAGTACTCTCACCTGAAAGCGGGGCTTCAGGAAAGCCACATCTTACCGTTTCAAGTGGTGGGCATGTGTTGTTCGACATATCAGTTGATTTCATACTCTTCCATTGTAGAGCCAGTCTTTTTTTCTCTGCTGACAAAATTTCATGCTCCGCCTGGTTTTATTGACATGGCCGTGTTCTTTTCGAAAATTCCGTGGATGTGGGATCAATGTATTGATTTGTACAAGCTTAAAGCACGTCGCAAAAAAGAAAACACACACAGAATACAGTTTCTTATAACACCTGTTTTGAGTTAGTGATAACATCTTAAACATCACACATGTACGAATAAGACGCAGCCATGAACTTTTCGTTGCCAGGGCAGCATGCGAGACGCAAAAATGCAAAATTGTTTATGCAAAATAGTTAATAGCTTCCGACTTGATGTTCGGTGAAGTTTGACGAAAGTAAAGGACTGCAGATATCGGTAGTTATCATTTCGAAGTGAGGCTACAGATGACAGAAAGAATGGAATTAACTGGAGCGACAGGTCAACAATACAAAGATCCAATTGAGACTACGGTACTAAATGAAGTGCGATAGCGGAACCGCGACAACTTCGCCTGGTCATAAAAAAATTTCACGACGACAGGAGTGACGAATCATATATTTGTTATTTTATTCTTTGGATTCCTAAGGTGAATCCACACCCCACACCAATCATACGTCGAATTATACGTGTTTTTCCTAGAAACACCTAAAAACAATTAACCTACGTTAAATTTACCGCAGCTGTACTGACCATGCACATCACCGTGGCGCAGATCGTCGACGGAGAGTGCAGAGTGGTCCTGCACCTTTACAGCACCATGCAACACCAGAAGAGCTACGCGCCGACGGCTGCCTGGCATGTCATGAAGAGCCGAAAGACTGCGGCTGGATGTTCAGGTGTAGCTCGGGAGGTGCTTTCGCGGATCCCAGCGTCGGCGTCGCAGGTCCGGATGACGAGGGCACGACGAGCTGCGCAAACGAAGAGAGCTCTTGAGCATCACCTGGCTAACGTGGACTAAATGACGCATTGAACAGGGGTCTCTTCATTTTGCGTATACGACAGTATACATGCGTCAACATGCCATCTTGCGAGCTGAAATACTCGGCGACTTGGTGACTGCTGATAGTGGTTTTATTCGTTCCCTCCGTTGTTTATGTTGAGGTTATATGCATGGAATTCCTGCAATCAATCCAGGGCATGTTTTAGAGAAATGACAAGTGAACACGGTGTGTGCGAATAGTACTCTTTCAAACTCTAATCGAATACGAATCGTATAGGTAATAATGAAATAGAATACGAATGAAATCTTTCATGAATATCCGGTACTTGCGTGAAAACTCGTGCGAAACCAATTATCGTGTGTCAAAGCGAAGCGCTAGCGGTGGCGCTGCCGTACCGCGCTATAACTTTAGAGCTTTATGAATATACCTGTCAAAGTACGCGGCACTCATCTCTACAAAGGAGTACGTGTCATGAAGTCACCGTAATAGATATGTGACCATCACCGTCCTGTGTATGAAAAAAATTTGCTTTGCTACTGTTTACGACAAGGAATAAAATAATGCCACATCTCACTGCATGAGAATGGCGAGAACTACGTGTTAGTCATGGATTCCCAGACCTAAGGCAGGGCTTATAAACTCTGCCCGCGTCATGCCGCATCGCCCAACCTTCGAGGCCACGTTTGAATTGCCACGAACGAAGGCCACCTGAAGAGACCGCGTCGTACCGCCGAAACTTCCCATCCCGAGCATATCGACTGCGGCAGCAAGCTGTGCAGCGCCGGAGTGCTCCCTGTTGTGAAAACAATCCACGTCCAGCCTTCATCGAAGTTAGCGCCAGTTATTCGACAACTATTCAAAAACTTGAGAACATACCTGATTCATTTCGAATATTTTTCTGAATGCACTATTTGATTCGTTCAGCGGATCGAGCAGGACCATGTGCAAACGGCGGATGCAAACATTCCACCAAATGCTTACTTCTTTTTCTTTTTAGTGTAGCAGAAATTACAGCCCAATCCAAACCCGAAACGAATCCACGACAGTCAGACGAGACCAATGTCAAGAAGTATCGCATCACCACGTGGCGGCTAACTCGTCAGCCTCGCGACGCCTTTGTATACCTCTCCTTCTTTCCCAGATTAGTGATGCCAGAATCCCCCTGCTCACATCGATACATCACACATACTCACGCATCAAACTGTTCAAGTTCAATAAACCATCTCAAAAATCGAATTAATGTGCTTGAATTACCTAATCGTTAATTAGCCTACTCATAATTACATATACCTGCATGAGTAGATGTCCTTATGACACCAAATCAAGTCAAAGACCACAACGCATTCATCAGGTCCACCTCTATCCCGCTTAAACCGTCGAGCGTTTCCGGCCTGGTAGGGGTAGTCTGCTCGTCAGCATTCCAAGCTAGGTCGTGGTCCGAATGCCACCTAATTCATACCAATTAATTTTCCCCCGAGTTACCTTACTTTGCATACATAAACGTGCTTCAGACGTTTGCGACCAATAAGATCACGCTAGGAACAATTGAACTCCTTCACAGCCTGCAGGTTCCGCGCGTAGATGGAGCAGCGTATATTTTATATGGGAAGAAAGAGTGTGATTGCACTGCCGTGTTTGAATTACCCGCGGGAGGTAATATTGCTGCAACGTTACAACTCCGTCCATTAGGCCTTTCTCGACCACGGCAACGACGGCACCGCTTTTTCTGTGACATGGGACCTTCAACGCTGGCGCATTAATGAAGAGGCACTAGACAACACGTGCCGATGCATTCCAAAATAAATGCTAGTGCAGCCTGATGAAGCAATCCTGGTGTCGAGGCTGGCGCACCGGCTGGCGTCGATCACCAGCACAGAGATGCAGCGAGCGGGCTGTGTGGGTCTCGACGACAGGAGTGCTTCGTCAGGTGGCGCCCGCATGCAGTTTACCGTGGATTGGCACGCGTTGGACAGGGGTCTCCACTTCATTTTGCGTATACGACAATATATATGCGTCAACATGCCATCTTGCGAGCTGAGATACTCGGCAACTTGGTGACTGCTGATAGTGGTTTAATTCGTTCCCTCCGTTGTTTATGTTGAGGCATATGTATGGCATTCCTGCAATCAATCCAGGTGTTGATAGTCAGCACCCGTGTCATGCCCCTTATCTCCTTCATCTTATTTCTGCACTGCTTCTTCATTATGCATCTGAATCAACTCGACCAGCTGAACTATGTGGTGCAATTAATTCTCTGAGTTTTATTTCTGGATCTTTAAACATTGTAAATGGTTGGGCTGAGGAGTGCTCATTCAATACAACTGTCGTTCATGTGCCGGGCCTTGTTTTGGGACATTGTATAGTTTTTTTACACCATTGGATCCCGCCTCATTTTACGAAGTACATCACCATTTTTCAAACCGCAGGTATTGCTTCTGCCAAAACGTACAGGGTTTATTTTTGTCTAAATATCTGGTTATAAAGCAGTGTTAGGTGACTTTTCTTGCAAACGACGCCGTTATTTCTGGTCCCTCACCTTTTGTATGTGTAACCTTTCTGTGAGTGCTTTTTTTGGTAGCTAGAGCTAAAGCTTCGAGAAAGACACCGGCGAGATGCAACGCAGCAGCTCTTGGCAGTTCTCGTTTACTGTGTGGGGATCTGCCCTGCAGTCCCCTGTGTAGACTTTCCCGCGATGCACCGTGCAGCAGCAGCCTCTCCTCGGGGAGGAGCACGCTCCCTTGTTAGTTACCTTAACTAACGAGGGACTGCGCCAGCCTCGGAGCGCGAGAGCCTACTCGCACGCGGGAAAGGGCAGAAGGAGGTTCGGCTAGGATCGTCGGCGCGAGCGGACGTTTCGCTTGCGGCTCCGCTCTTCGCCAGCGGGTGAGGAAGCGTATCTCCTCGGAGTATACCCTTGCCCTAACGCTGGCGATCATTCGCTCGGAACCTTGCTGGTGAGTCGCACGACCTGGATTCATTAGCGTATCTTGTTGCTAGTTGGCGTTATTGTTGCTGTAGCAATAAATGCCTCTTTGTGTCATCCAGAGTTTCGTTTCTTTGTTCCCTCGGAGCAAGCCCCGCCGTGGTCGGCGTGCGTTCGCTAGCGTACGCGGCCACCGGGTGGGGTCCGGGCGGCTTTGAACTGTGCCCGCCACGATTATGTGCGAAGAACGTATTTATCTCTTCCCAATAAACCCCACATGTGGCGCCCAACGTGGGGCCTGCTCTTTGAACTTTGCACGACTGTCGGTTCGGTTCGAAGAACGTTCTTTCTCCCGACTTGACAACTGCTAAACCTATAGTGAATTTTGAGCGCTACGCCCTGCGGCATGCTTTCTTGAGAGCGAGGTGTGTCGCGCTGCAGTATGTTTGAAGTTTTCAACATGCTCAGCAAGTTTTTCATTAAGTTTCCCTGGAATTTCTTCTGAAGAATCACTTGGTCCACATCGAGGAAGCGCGAGGCTAGTGCCCGTGGAGTTGCCGAACCCTAACCGAATGAGTACGGAAGCTGCGTGGGTGGTCCGAGTTTCTGTATATGTTTTCTCTGCTGTCTCTTTTTTCGACACTGGGAGTAGCGGCTCTGGGGACCGGGTGGCCTGGGTCCGCGGGTGCCGCTACGAGTTCGTTGGTAATTAAGCTCGGCACCGGGCGCCCCGACACCGCCCGATAGGGTGGGCGCCGACCCCTCATAAGCTGCTTTGTGCAGTGAGCCGGGTAGGACCACCCCACAAGCTGATGTCTCATCGCGGCTGCGCGCTCGTAATGCGTTTCGGGTCTTTGTTGTGGTCACGGTCGTTGTCAGTTGTAGTAAGGCCTAACGCTTTTCGGAGCTGCTTGCAACACGTCAGAAGAGGCACGAACACCGGACCGTGGTATTGAGAGGGGGGAAGTTTGCTGCCCGCCCGTTTTTTTTGTAACCTCGCACGAACTGAACAGTGTCGTTCAACTCAAGAAAGAAGGGCTTTGTTCACTCGCACTTTGCATTTGCACAGCCGCCCGACACGTTTTGCTAGCGAATTAGGCATTGTGCCACGAGGCCCTTGCGAATACCGTTTCCCCTCCCGTGACCTACGTTAAAGGCACGCCGAGAGCATTTCGGTAATTTTGCAGATCTGGTGGAGCCACCAAGGCTTGCTGTCCGGTGCACATCATCTCGTTGCCACCTGCTGCGACGGAGAGGCCTGTAGCCTGTTCACCCCATCCATCTGGGGCAGCTGTGTCGAGACCAGTCAGCAGTCACATCCAGCTGCTGCTGCACTGGCGACTACTGCAGAATCCTGGCCTGCAGTTTTCCCACCCGCCTTCTACTCGCGGGCCTGCGGACACGGTAGTCCGCGAGCCATACGACTCGTCCCAGCAGGGACCCTCACGCCGCCTTCGGAACACTGCGGAAGTCTGCGTGGATGCTGACGGCGTGACCTCCGCTGCAAGACCTGCCTCAACTGTATGAAGACCAGGAGACTCCTCCATAGCATGTGCTTTCAGGCGCGTAGGTCTGTTTAAGGTTGGGGGGATGTGGGGATCTGCCCTGCAGTCCCCTGTGTAGACTTTCCCGCGATGAAGCATCCTCGCCTCGATGAGGAACACATTCTCATGTTACCATAACTAACAAGAGAGGGCGCCAGCGTCGCAGCGCGAGAGCCTGTTCGCACGCGGGAGAGGGCAGAAGACGGTTCGGCTGCGATCGTCGGCGCGAGCGGACGTGTCGCTCGCGACCACTCTTCGCCAGCGGGGCGAGGAAGCTTTGGGAGCACTGGCTCCCGTATCTCGTCCCGCCCGGCCTCGAAACATATCCCTTGCCCTAGCGCGGGGGAACATTCGCTCGGAACCTCGCTGGTGAGTCGGACGACCTCGACAGTATCTTGTTGCTAGCTGGCGTTATTGTTGCTGTAGCAATAAATACCTGTTTGTGTCAGGCAGAGTGTTGTTCCTTTGTTCCCTCAAAACAAGGCTCGCCGTGGTCGGCGTGCGTTCGGTAGCATACGCGACCACCGGGAGGGGTCAGGGCGGCTTTGAACTAGGTCAGCCGCGATTAAGTGCGAAGAACGTATTTATCTCTCCCCAATCAACCCTACAGTTGTGACAGTTAATATGGAGGAAGAAAATCCCACAAAATGTTCATTGCACTAACCAAGTCCCGGACAGTTTCGGGAGTAGGATGGCACGCACGCGGGCACTTTGGCCCATGCCAGAGCTTGTTTCCGGTCCCGTTGCGACGCCAATGCCAGGTCGCGAGTGAGGCTGCGTGCCAGCGCCACGAGTGGCCGAGCCCGCGCTGTAGCTCTCGTCTGCCGAAGCACAGCTCGGAGTTCGGCCAAAAGATCCACTTGCTCCCAGGACACGCCCTATAAAGTAGGTTGGAATGTTGAAGGTGAAAGTTCATTGAAAGTTAAGAACAATTAAGTTACACAAGAAATACATTTCAAAAAGGCCCCATGGTGCAAGACCGCAGGTGGGACCTCGCATTCTATTATATGCCCCCTTGCCCCTCACGTTCATCAGACCCTACACACCACTCTCCAGTTTGCTGCACGAAGCGCCGTCAACAACGACCAGTCCTAAAATTAAATAAATAAAAAATAACCCAATAAATAAACCTTGTCTGTTTTATTTCCTCCAGTTTGTTAAATTGATATCATTGTTGTAACCATTCCCCTCTGTAATGCCGTAGTGGCCCTGAGGGTATAATAAATTTTCTTTATTTCGGCAAAACTAAATACAACATCTTGTATTGGACCCCAGTGGCTGTGCCCAATGTTTTGCAACTATTTCAATCTTCGTCTGCATACCGGTGCAGTGACTTGAAACCGCGTATCAACGATAATGTCGCAGTTCTCTTATGCCTCACAGGACCTAAACCACCTGTCACGTCAAAGACCTTGCTAACTTAATGAAACCAAAATAAAAATAGCATCAAGAAACTCAAAAGTAATTTATGTAGCCGTCGAAGGAGAATACCACAAGGACCCAAAGAACAGAAGCGTGGCCTTTTGGTTGGGTATCCGCGTCGCGTTCGGGAGGTGCTGGGTTTTATACCCTATACCGTCGGGTACCCACCGGTTTTCGAATGGGTATAAGATTTCCCCCATCTTGGTGCTCGGCTCTCCTGGGGTGAGATGGTTGAGAAAAGGGTCTCTTCGACCAAACCGTTGCGGTGACGGGCCAGTGGTTTGTTCCGCTGTCAAGTAACCCTACATACGCCTCATGCCGAAAAAAATTGGTCTGTGGCCCCTAATGTAAGTTATTATAAGGGTGTTAATGTGCATTACATTAACGTACGTTACATAACCATGTACATTGATGTCTCAACCATCATTTCACAGAAGAAAACACGCAAGCAAAAATTATGCCGTCTATACTCTTTTAATTAACCGTTCAATGCGGGTAACACAAGCGGTTGTAGCTGTCAACGCACACACACTGATGCACCCAACGACGATTCCCACATGAGCAAACAAAACAGTGAATGATGACCTACAATGGAAGACAAACAGCAGATCGTCTAAATAATTTTGACGAATGATAATGTTACAGTCCAGCCTACTGGTCAACATTGTTACCATCTGATGGTGAATTTGTCTTCATTAAATAGTATATATCCAACATTCCGCGTTTCATTGGGTTCATTTTCCTAGTGAACATGAAAAAAAGTGTAACAACGCAGAATAACAATCATCACAAAGTGCTGGCGTAGTGTATCAGAAAAAAAACATCGTCTTTTGTGTGAAGCCTCATTATAACGCTCAGCAGTCGCGTTTAAATATGCTATGAACCAGCCATAAAAGCTACAGTAAGTATAAATTGTCCTTGTATGATCCATTTAGAGAATCGAAAGCAAGCGGCCTGAGGTGTGCAACCCATTTCGAGAATGTCCACTTACCGGGAGAAGGAGAGCAGGAATGTCTACGCAAATCAGCGGCCCTAGACGCAACCCAGTTGGAGCCAGGTGCAGCCACATCATGTCTGTCCGTTGTAGCACTGGAGCCACAGCCGCAGAGCAGGGTGTCGTGTGCCGCGCTAGCAGCGGCAATGCACGGTTCAGCTTCCTTGTCGAACGGGTGTACCAGCAGCAAGCAGTGGGTGTTGCCGAAGCCGAGGAAGCCCATTTGCCCCCTCTGTAAGGCGCCAGAAAGCGTTCTGCTTTAGAAACGGACGATGCTTTGCTCCTTAATTATATCTGACTGAAAAAGGGCCTGCAAGCCGCGAGTCTAGAACCTTTTAGCAGCTGCCAGATGTTGGGGCTCTGCCGATTGCCCGAAGCCGGCAGCGCGTGTACTGTACGTTCTCACTTGAGATCCGTTAATAAACTCAACGTGGAATGAGCGGCCAAAAATTCCCGTTAAATGTACACCGTAGAATATATTCAAAGCGATCCTTAGGATTTTGCTCCCTCTGGAAAATTGTTGGAGGGGAGAGGCTGCCCCACCCTGATCCGGGGCCCCTGAACACACCTTAAAAAGTTCGTTAGCAGCGCTCCAAGGGAGAACTACAGACTGAACAAGAGCTATTCGTTGCTGCGCCGTTATGTGTGTTTGCAATGATGGGCAGTTTGAACAGGTTCAGGACTTCTTATTCCTTGCCTAGTTCACTATGCAAACTTTGTTTGCATATTTGGTTCTTTTATTACTGGTTTCCATGGACGAGAATTCACTCTTACTATGCAATCTGGCAGTGATTGGCAACTAGCTATTTTACGTAACTAGCCCTGATGTATAGACCGCATTTTTCTTTGTGGAAAATTTTTGAAATACGTTACGAGAAGACAACCAGTATTTAAGAGTTGCAAGTAGCTTAAATGCCTTGGTGAACGGACTTTATCAAGCCAGTTGAAATCCAGTTCTAACACGATCAATTCACGTACAATGCTCCCAGAACAACGAGAAGTAAAAGGGGCACGCGAACCCCGGTATATATAACCAATGTTGTAGGCCTTACCGAAAAAATTAACTAAATACGTTACTCGCTACTCTAAAATAAAAGGAACGCGCCACCGTTACCGAAAAAAAGTACCGCACGTTACTTTGCCGTTACTTCATGACCACTAACTTTAGTCTTCGCCGTATGAACCGATGATAACAATTTTATAAAGCTCACATTTCACATAAAGCGTCTAGCTCTAACAACGATTTCACGCGCAATCCTGATTTAACGATTATTTTGCATAAATCTGCAGGAGCTTAGCAATGTTATAGTGGCACACGGTGAAGCCATTTTCTGAATGTGACATTAAGCACAAAATGACAGATCGATATTTCTAACTTCACAAAGAAAACCTCGCTGCACTATCTACCAATTTAAGGTAATTCTGAAAAAAATGTGATATTCCAAATGCTCCGCATGCTTCCACTCTTTGGAGAGTTTTGTGTGTGAGTGGTTTGGGAAGCGGAGGCTGTTGAAGGCAACTGTGTGAATGAGTGTTCATGCACGTGTTTCGTGCTTGATGCATATTCTGTAATTTTAAAGCGAAAGCTTTACTGGCCGCGAAATTGCGATCTCGCCGTGGCGGTGCTCCCAGGAACCAACTGACGTCACAACGCGCGCCTCGCCGCGGAGCAGAACCGTGCTGGCGGCGGCTGGCGCACTCGGCGCGAAATAGAGACGGTCCAAGTCTCCGCCAGTGCGGTCAAAATGCGCAAAACCCGCCGAACGTGTCGGCAGTCAAGCGCAGTTGGATATAGAGGGTTTTGTTTTCGCCGACGTGACGTCGCCGTGCAGCGTGCGTGCGCGCGTTACGCCAGAGTATAAACGTAACAGAGCCTGCGCTTAACCGCTAACCAACGTATCCAGGTAGCGGGATCTATGGTGGGAGCCACTGAAAACCCCGCTCACTCACTGAATAAAAAAAATCAAACCTGTGCCGAGGCTCCGAATCGAACCAGGGCAATTGGCGTTTGACACGGAGACGCCCTTTTTTTTAGTTGCTGCATCGTCAAGGGCAGGTGTTTTCTGGCATGCATTCGAGCCGCAACAAGGGTCGTCGAGAGCACCTATACGTGTTGTTTATTTACAACATTACTTTTCGTGCTCTGCGCTTTTTTTAAAAAAAGGGAGGGTGGAGTGGGTGACAACTGGAACAAACAGTAACTGGTAACGTGACACCTCACGTTACCGAAAAATGTTAACGGAAGGACGTTAGCCGTTACAGTTACGAAATGGTAACGAGTACGTTACTATGTTACCGGAAAAAGTAACACGTTACCAGTAACGCCGTTACTTTTAACACGTTACCGGCGGCACTGTATATAGCCAGCACTGCACAGAGATGCTTTGTACGACTGTAGCAAATGCCGAAATCACAGTGGCGCACTTTTCAAGTGAAACCTGCGCTAAGCTATATAGTCAACAGCACGCCATCCCAAAGCATCAAATTCGCAAATACCCGCTCACTCCTAGCTGTCAACAGGACAGAACCATGGCTGGCTGTACTGCGTTATTTACGGGATGCGACAAACTCCGCGAGTCGGGTTCCACAGCACGCTCTCGTCGAGAATGTCAAGACGCATATATTCCGCCTGCATTTAAAAGATCTATAGGCACTACCTGATTCGTCGCCGTTTTTGCGTCTGAACTTTCTGGCAAGTCGTTAAGGAATGCAGAGCACGCTGGGCTCCCCGAGCCATGTCGCCACTGCCGACTCACAACGGGTAGAACCTATGAGCTGGAGGCGACCATGCACATCCAGACTATGTGCACTGTGGTTGGCTCATGAGCACGTGAGAATAGCTCACTTGTGGTAGCCGTCGCGTGCGCTGGCTACTGCAGGAAATAGTCAGATGAAGTGTGGACTCCAGTAAGCTATTCTTACTGTGCGCTGTGCTCTGGCCGCCGACGTGTCTCAAATCAAAGAAGCCCACGTTGTCCTTACGTTATCAAAATAGCTCGGCGGTTGGACCCTGCAGGCACACCGAGCTTAAATGGGTGCAGAAAGGGGTACAAAGTTGCGGAGGCATCCGCATTTTCCCTTTGAAAAAGGTCTTTGGGCCCAGTTATCATGAAAATTAGCTCAAACCATAAGCGCGCAGCAATAATAATTACGTACGATTTTGCTCCGGCAGTTACGGACTTGGTCGGCGCTAGCGCTAAAATGAGCATTGACGTGACGGTCGACCGGCCAACACCGTCAACGGCAAGCGCTGCTCATTCCAGCGAACAAACACTGAGATCGGTTACGTCACAATAATTGGGGGCAAGTGCACCATGACTTCACTTCATTCAGGTCCATATGCCGAGCGGCTCCTCAGACAACATTGAATATCGCAATTATGTTCGACTCAATGCTTTCGACAGGAACTAGTTAGAAGGTATCGCCCATGAAACAAAAATATCGTTTGTGTGCGTTCTAAATTTTGTGTCTGTACCCCTTAAAGCGTCCCAAGAGTAGACCGAGATTCTTGCCTCTGAATGGATCCCGAAGACAGCTTCCTGCCTGGTCTGCTGGCATTCGCCAAGGACACCGTGGCTGCCGCGTGGGACAAAAGGGGCTGTGCCAGCTGACTACTCTGCATCTTGCTGGTGATTACTCGATGACTGGTGATAGAGCGGGTGGTCCCGCGTGTGGCTTCTTTCTTCGGAATGTCTCGCCGGAGGTGACGGCGGCTCATGAGCACCAAGCCTTCCGGAAACGATCAAAAACGACCTGGAAATTTGAAGAAGCCGACATGGGTGCACTGTAACAATTGGGCTGATCTGCTGGCAGATATAAGTAGCTTTCTTTAATTTAAAGGACAGTTGCAGGCACACATGAATTACAGGTAGACTGGGGAATAGCGTTCCAAAATTTACGAGTATATCACAACAAAAAACAAGGATTTGGTAAGCTAGGAGTGACGTCGAAGTCAAGAACGAACAGTGACATACATGTTTATGTTGCTCATGTACGTGTGAGCGCTGTGCCGAGTACAAAAACAAAGAATGAGGTGCACTCTGTCGTGCGGTGCAAGGCACGTATAGAATGCTATGTTATATCAGTATGAATGTGTATTGTACGGTGTGAATGGAGCCAAAAACGGACACGAGCGGATTGAGGCACAGTGCCTGCGAGGCGGGCTGCATGCACATGAGTGCGAGGTCGAGGGATTTGCTTGGTGCTTCGAGTGGTCAGAACGGAAAGATCGCAAGGATGACGGAGCAAAGAAAAAGGTCTCCGGCTCATTGCCAGAACTGCAGAGCGCATTGCCAAATGTGAAACGTGCAGTGCGCGACAGGCAATGCGGTCAGAACAGCGGCAGGTGGACTGAGCGAGTATAATGGCACGTGTGGCAAACGCCAACGTTGCAAGGACGGCAACCGCGAGCAGGCGACATGTACAACGCCTGACAAAAGTCTACCGGCTACAGTATTTGCTTCCAGCCATTTAGTGGAGGAGTTTAGGCACCCGTAGAACGTTAACATTCGGTTAGGTGAGAAGAGCTTTTTAATCCAGCACATATTTTTATTTTTCATTGTATAAGCCACAGACCTGAACATGAGACACGTGAGTTCACGCCGCGGCTGCCAAGGTATGACTCGTGGAGGGCTGCCGCGCGTCCGATACGGGCGGCCATGTATCGCGCTCTGCACAAGGCACACTGAGCCTACACGTCAGTGTGTCCAGATCAAGTCGAGCGCACGCAGGTTGGTTAGGTAAAACTTTTTAAGGCGCAGCAGAACAAGAAAGTCAATTAGACAAGCGGGAGTATATTGTCTCGCTTTTGTCACGTCAGAAATGGTTTTGGCGATGTATTTTCGGTTTCATTCAGCCGTGGAACAACCGCAGCACCACCCAGATAGGGCAGGTGTTTTAGCACAGAGTTTCAGCGTAGCGCTATTTAGTTGAGCAAAGGAAACCGTCAAGAAAACTAACGTTGTTGAAAGTTTTACCAAGCGCCATCGCCTCCCATGTCGCATTGCATGCCTAGCGGTTTCTGCCCACCAACGCATCTCAGAAGCCATGCGTGCAATCTTCCCGCACCCTCCTCATCCCCTCCCCCTTTTACTTTATTGCTGTAGCAGTAACGTAACTTTGGGAACATTCCGGCGTCTTTATGAAGCCTCCACACTCCAGAAACAAACTACCAGCAACCTCCCCGCCACACGACTCCACACTCATGAGCAACTTCCTGTGCCTATGCAATGTAGGAGGAGGAAAGAACATTTATTGAGCTCTCAAATTCGTTTTTGATGGCTTCAGATGGTGTCTTCCTTCTTCGGTTGACACTCCATTTTTTACAGGGTTGGAGCCCTAGTCTAAGGCTCCACTGAGTATGGCTGCGCCTCGCACTCTGTTTATCAGACCCTTTTGAGTCTCCAGGTGTGTGCTGGTCAGCATACCCTCCCACTGTTCCATATTCGGGTTAGGGGCTCTATCTTTTGACAGGCCCATGACGTATGACAGTGTTGTTTTGTCACCCCACCATGGGCATCTTGCCTCGTACTGTGTAGGAAACATTGTGCTTAAGATATTTATGTTGGGGAAGTTGTTTGTTTGGATTATTCTCCATCCAGCTGCATCTTCAGTGCTTAGTCTTGCGTTGGGTGGTGGATATCCTCTTACAGCTTTGTAGTATTTCAGTATGTCTCAATATTTAGGGTTACTGGTTCGGGTTCCTCGTGCCTCTTTGCATAGGGTGCTCGGCTTGTATGCCCTCGAGCCACTCTATCAGCCACTTGGTTTCCCTTTACCGCTGTATGCCCTGGTATCCAGACAATCGTGTGTTTAATGTTTTTTTGTCGGCTGGGTGGGTGTCTATAATGCGTAGCGCTCTGCTCCCTATTCTGCCATTCATGTAATTTTGACTTGCCGTTTGCGAGTCTGTTACGACTGTCAGGGATCTGCCGGTAAGGTTGCATTCCGAGATTGCTAGAGCTATCGCCGTCTCTTCCACCTCCACTACCGTGCCGTCCTTTAATGACGCGCTTGCAACTTCTTGTAGGTTTTCGTTTACAACTGTGGCCAGTGCGCCGTTGTGGTGGTCGTATCTGGCAGCGTCGGTGTATGCAACGTTGCTTTTCTAATCTAACCTTTTTTGCATGTGTTCGGCCCCAGCCTCTCTTCTTGCCTTATGTAGATTTGGATCCATATTTTTTGTATGGGCGCAACATGTATTGTGCTCCGATACTATTCAGGTATCTCTTTTGTTGCCTCGAGGTAATTTACTAATCCGTCACTGCAGTATCTCCTTAAGAGTACCCTTCCTTCTTTGGTTTTTTAGTCATTCGATTTGGATGCTCATTATTGCCTCCTTTAGCTCGGCAAATGTATTATGTATCCCTAGAGCTAATAGTTTTTCGGTTGATGTGCGTTGTGGCAGGTGTAATGCTGTTTTGTATGCCTGCCTTATTATAGCGTCAATTCTTTGCTCTTCATGCTTGGTGTAGTCTGTATATTACTCTGCTGATTACGAGGCTTGTGACCAGCTGGAGCGTGTCTTCCTCCCTCATCCCGTCTTGTGTTTCTCACGCGTGCTACTTGCACCGTGGTGTTCTTCAGTAGCGCCAGAGTGTGGTTGAATCTTTGATTGGACTGGAGCCACATTCCTAGTATTCTTACGGTTGTCTTCTCTGGTATAGGCTGCCCTTCCAAATAAACCCTTAGCTTATACGCTTCTTCATGCGGCACCGTCTGGTTCATCTTGCTTCTCCAGACTCTTAGCAATTCTAATTTCTCTGTAGATCAAGCGAGGCCTCTTGCTTTTACGTATTCCTCTTTGCATGTGGCCGCTTCTTGTAGCTTCTCTTCTTTTTCTCCGAGCGCGCCACGGTTTATCCAGACCGTTATGTCGTAGGCGTACATCGCGTGTCTGATTCTTTCTATCTTTTCTAGTTGCTTGACCAGCCCAATCATTGCTATATTGAAAAGTAGTGGTGAAATTACTGATCCGTAGTTTGCAATGAAAACTACGATCACGAGGCGCAAGGCTTGCACAAGGGCGCTCTTCACGCACGCTCAGGAGCGAAAGACATTCCACACGCGTGTAAGCTGCCGTCGAGCGCGCGTAGCTTCCTATGCATAGCCACAGAAAGCTTACCCCTAGTACTGATACAGAGCTGCCCATGCGCCCACCGCCTCTTTCGATCCGTCTGTCCATCCCAACACCGCCCAGCTTTAGCTTCCAGAAGCGCGATCCACCACACAGAAGAAGCACATGCATCAGAGGAGCAAAAAGAAAGAAAAACGTGAGAGCCTTCTTAACCACGGCCTTAAACATGAAAACTCGGTAGCGTTTCAGTTGCCTGCTATGGTGTCTACAATGAGTGTCTAATGTTGTTCTTTATACACACAAAGTGAACAATGGTAGATAGAGGTTTGTCAGAGGGTTCTTGATAATTACTTAGTGAACAAACGAGGGGAGAGGCCTGTCTTCGTTTTGTGTTGATGCAATTTTCCCCCACCGGTTGCATTGCCCTTGCATGGTATACATGAGTCATCACCTTTTAAAATTTGGAGTAACTTCCGTTGTATTATCATACAAGATCATACTAATCTGACATACCAATCCACCCTAATCCATATTTTGGGCTAGGCGAACTTCCAAATTTTGGAGGTCCTCAGGTTTCAATACTTGGCGGTGTCTTAGGTTCATCGGAGGTCATGTGTTGTTGATGACGTCACGACCATATGAAACGCATTCATAGATCACGGGGAGTCATACCACTAATGGTGAAGTGGTGCAGCGGTTAACCGATGCGCCCCTGCCCCGGCAGGTGGCTGCTTAAAACAAAGCCACCTGTGGGGCTTTTGAGACCCAAGTTGCTCTTCCCGAGCTCCGGTAAGGCTCATGCGCAGCGCCATGGAGAGCATGTGGTAAATGTATTGGTTTTGGTAGCGGTGGGCAGTCAACTGCTCAAAATCAGGTGGGCAAGTTGCCACCTGCCACGGTGGGCAAGTTGTGATGACGGCACAAGGTTACGTGACCAGAATTTACCAATTAAAGAATTTCGTTACGGGTGGAACCGGAAGCTGCATGCACTGTAAACATGAATACGGCTATATAAGAGTAAAAAGGGAGTAAGATTTCCCCTAGCGTACACCCTTGTTTAAAAGGGGCTGCGCCAGAGGAAAGCTTACTAATTTTATTCTCCTTTATGTTTAGAGTGCGACGACAGCCTAAATGATACTGTATTAAAAGAGACAACGAGACTAAATTAAGGACGCAGTGGGAAAGCCCGCTATCTTCCAGAAACACCACCCACAGCCACTCTCGACCGATCTCCGCCCACCTTCATCGTCCAGAAAAATTCTGTAGCGTGTGTGAAGCCTCAGCTTAGAGCAAAAATATTCATTAGACCAAAAGCATCAAATCAATCACCAAAGTTAAATGCAACTGCTATCGCAGCTTTCTCATGCCAGGTGTCACGATCGTCCTGCCAATTTTTATCATCCCCTTCTCTACTTCCCTAATGGCGCGGTTGAACCGTTCACCGAGACAGACGTTTATTGCGCCTCACTTTTAATAATCTATCTAAACCTATAACTGGGCGAACATGACATTCCCATGGCTCTGGTTGTATACTTTGGTACTATTCGTAGGTCCAGTGGCTATATGTAAGTTAGTACAGTTTCTTTTAACCGATTTTAAGCAAGTCATATACACAACCGTTTGTAAGGCATTCATTGTAGATACAGCAACGGCCTGCATTGCGCAGTTTGCATTGCAGTCGTTCCATTGTTCCCCTAAAGGTGTCACCGGAGCAGCCCTTGGGGAAACCAAGACTAGACAGCATGGTACACGTTACGACAAAAACCAGTACGCCACGTAAGGCCTGGCCAGAGCACGGATGCCCGAGCCTCGAGCTATGCCACAACAATTGGTATCGAGAAACTGCTGCGCATTCCCCTCGACGCTGCATCTTCGCCTCGCTAGGAAAAGCTTCACGGCGCTGTTACCCAAAGCAGAAATTTCAATCATGCCTTACACATCATGAAGGGCATTCACCAGGGTTAACGGTTAAAAACTGAAGTTCAAATTGTTAAAATTTTCTTCGACTGATCGCTTTGATCGTCTGAACCAGAGCACACAGATCGTGTAGGAAACCAATTCAGACCTGCTTGCGAGCGCTAGATGTTGTGCCACCGTTCGGGTAGAAAAGTCACAGCTGCAAAGTGTACACGCACAGATCGTGTACGAACTCTGAATCTTTGTCGGAGCATGCGCCGCCAG
Source organism: Amblyomma americanum (assembly GCF_052857255.1). Classification (NCBI taxonomy): domain Eukaryota; kingdom Metazoa; phylum Arthropoda; class Arachnida; order Ixodida; family Ixodidae; genus Amblyomma; species Amblyomma americanum. Next base: position 355,980,205 of record NC_135497.1, read on the forward strand.
ACCGAATATGTCAGGCGCTTGCAGAGCGGTAGCATGACGGAAACAGAACCTGAAAGCCTTGTGGCTACCACCGACCATTTCCAATGATCGGTGTGTTTTATTTATTCCACATCATAAATTTACGCAAAAGTACATGCACATTACATCATCAGGCTATTCGCGAGACAACAGCTGCTTGATCGGCACCGAAACATGCCTTTAGAGCTTGACCAGTGTAGTTCCCAGCCAGTAAGTCTCCAGCTGACACTGACACTATGATCCACGAAAACATTGCACTATCGCCGTGCACACACACTTTTTCTTTTCTATTGTTTCCACTGATTAACACCAGCGCTGCATTTGCAGAGCACAAAACCAGACCACCGCGGCAATGATCAATCGTCAAAAATTTGCAAATGCAAGTGCAATCACCGCCGCGAACATATCAATGTTCAGTGCTGCTTACGCATCAGTGCTGCTTACGTACCGCGAAGGAAAGGTCCGAGACTCCTGCCCATACTCCTTAACTTCGTCAGCTTGAACCTTTTGGAGAACTCGTGCGCAAGAACATCATAGCACTGCCACTTTGCTGCTTCATCGCCCGGAATCAGGTGACTGCGACCAGCGGCGCAGCGCTGAGATGGGTAAGGTTTGGCGACGTGCTTCTAGCGGCAGCAAAACGGATGATGTAAAAAATTATCTGCTAGCTACTGCTTGCCTGTCCAGTGCGCCCTATGGCCTGTTTCATCGCAGTCGCCGTGCAAAATGGCTTTGTCTATTCACTATTTTTTTTTCGTGCGGCATCGTCGATGCTTGTATACTGTCTCATCGCAGGACCAGAGCATGCGGCGTATGTGCATGACTTGAGCGCTAACATTGATAGTCGCTAAACGTTAGCCTGTGCTGGTGTGGTTAATACGGCGCCGTAGTCTGGCTACTGCGCGTAATAGCTGCAGCTAATTTGACGTGCGTTTGAACGATTTTAACGGACCATTGATTTTTTTTGCCGTAGCGACCGTGAAGCGCTGAAACCTGTCACTTGAGTAGACGTATCCACTTTTCCTCACAGCGTGCAGATGCTGTCAGTGGGCTAGCACTCGACCGTTATGTGCCACTGCGTGCAATGCGCGTCTCAATACATCGCATATGTCGTGCTCATAGAAAGCCTTGTACTAACTTTATTATTTTGGTTGCGCTGCAGCTGACATTTGGTGTGAGAACACATCACGAAGCAAAGTCGAATCGAGGTCGTGTCGGTTTGTCTATAATGCATGCATATCAGCGATATTGCTAAAAATAACTTGTATAGAGAACGATATCGACATAGCGACTGCAATGATACAGGCGAGCAGAGGTAGAAAGTAGTATCCGCAAGTAGCGACAGCAGAAAATTTTTTCATCAATATTTGGTTCAACATTGGAAACGCACCTCTTCCAATGGTGGGACGTACCCCACGTGATCAGGAGCACCCGCACAAGAGCTCGTCTTGACGCGACCACTCTGACTTACTTTGAGCATGAATTTTTTTTAGCTCTAATCTCGGCAAACTCCGGCGAACATCGTCAAAAGCTGAAGAACACGAAGCCGAACCCGAACGTTAGCCCAGACCTGAAGAGCATGAACTCGAACGTATCCGAAACACGTATCTTGTCTGTGCGAATGGGTGGGGGCAGAGAAAAAATTTTCAGGGTTTGAACTTGGTTAAACCTATTACATTGCGAAAGCATTCTCAAATCACCAAGGAGTTGCCGCGGTGGCTCAGTGGTTATGGCGCTCGGCTGCTGACCCGAAAGACGCGGTTTCGATCCCGGCCGCGGCACTTGAATTCCGATGAAGGCGAAATTCTAGAGGCCCCTGTACTGTGCGATGTCAGTGCACGTTAAAAAACCCCAGGTGGTCGAAATTTCCGGAGCCCTTCACTACGGCGTCCCTCATAGCCTGAGTCGCTTTGGTACGTTAAAACCCCATAAACCAAACCAAATCACAAAGGTCAAATTTTGGCAATTGTCCGGGACTAGTTCGAGGGTTGCCAAATCTGCCAAGGTCAAAACTCGAAGGTGGGTGGACCAAATTTCGGGACTAGCCCGGGCCAAATTTCTAAAGTGATCACCATCGTGTTGGGCGTGGTCAATTATGGCTAGACATTGATTTTGGCCCAAATCTGCCAAGGTCAAATTTTTGGTCGTGGGTGGGTCATGCTTTGGGGCTGGCCCAGGGTGGTCAAGGTTCACAATGTCCAGCGGCCCGATTCTCGATATTCGCCGATCCTCCCCAGAGCGGGGCGTGCCCCTGACTTGTACATCGTTGCTGCGCCAGACTAAATTGCAAAATAAAGAAGTATGAAATAATAAATACTGTCGTCTGCTACCTGGTGCCAAGTACAAAACACACCGATGCTCTAAAGTCATGCCTGAAGCCGAGCAGCTGCGGCGTGTACGTACATGCGTACGCGTCGCTCAGTATTGCCGTAGAGAGGGAATTGAAACGCGTTGCGGCGGCGGTCCTCGCGTAACCGCCACACACTTTCGCTGGGTGATGGTGCTGAACGCATGCGAAGACCTTACAAGCCGGTCGTCACGGAAAAAAATGAGCTGCGGTTCAACTACTGCTAAACCTGGTTAGAGAGCGAAAGCTGAGGTGTATCCGGCAACTAGACGCGGCTTGGCGTCTGTAACGTTGTGTTCCGCACACTGGATAGGGAGTGCGCCCACCCTGCCACCCTGGCAGGTGGCAGTTAAATTAATCGCTGATCGCGAGAGGTTGCTCACCCAATGAACGCTGCGGCCTATTGCTGCAGTGCCGCGTGTCTGCCGCAAAAATTGCCCGCCCACATCTCTCTCTCTCTCTCACCACCGCCACGTACCTCAAAGCGCGATTGAGGCGTCCGTACAGTGACAGAGAGCCAGCCACGCGCCTTCCTTTCCTAAATATCATCGGAGTCTAGAACCTTGTCAACGCTAACGGTAATGAACACAATGAAAACAATGATAGGGCCATTTCACTCTATAAGCGTTCGTTTCGGTCCCAAAGAAGGATGCGTTCGTTTCACATTTAGCAGGCAGTGCGCATCGTCAGCTTGTAGAGGATCACCGGGCGGCGGCGCCAGATGGCGCCACTTTCCCGTCAACAGCGCGCGCTCCTTGTTCGCCGTGACCAACCAGCGCGCTAGGAGCGACGGGCGATGGTAGGCGGTAAGCAGTAGCGGCACGCACTATGCTGAATGTGTCTTATATCCTGCGCAGGCGGTCACACCGTCGAGTTCGGATCCGTAAGTAAGGGAACGTCACAGATCAGTGTTCCCATCTGCGCCGTCGACGTGACGATGACGCATCGCTGGGTCAGCTGGGCGTTCACATGGTTGTTGTAACCATGCAAACGGCGCTGCCAGCCTTAGCATGAACGAGTTACAGAGAACAGGCAACCATGGAGGGCAAACTTCCGCCACGCGCTCAGATAGGCTGTTTTTATTGGTGGCACTAAGTGTCGTCAAAGGGAGAGTGGAATGGGAATGGGAAGCTGCGCAAAAATCGAGTTGAGGGCAGCATTTTGTTCGCTTGTATTTTAAAATTTATTCAATGAATAACTCCCGTCCCTATGCATCGATTCTCGTAATTCTTTCTGATTCAGCATCTGTGTGACAAAGAATCCAGCTGAAGTGTAACCGGCATCCGTTCAACCATTGTTTCGCAGCCCCTTTAATGATACCCGGGGAAATAATATTTTTGATCTATTCGTGAGCGAAGTATTTTATGGCCGAACGACAATGGTCGATGATGGTATATCGGACCACAAGCTTATATCTTTTTCCGGGAAAGTCCCTGTGGAGAACCACCAAAATCGTAGAGCCGAACAAAAATTAGAGACTTCACTAAGGTAGATGATGTTGCGATCACAAATTATTTAGATACACACCTTCAAATGATTCAAAATAATGTTGAACTTTCATGGCAACGTTTTCAGGAGACTGTAAGGTATGGTACAGAGCACTCTGTCCCTTTAAAAGCAGTTCGAAAACAACACCTGAGTCCTTGGATAAATCGATATTATTTAGGCCCAGCGCAAAATAAAGACTGAGAAAGACAGACAAAACAACGAACCCACAAATTGCGGAGCTGAAGCAAGAATTACTGACAAAGGTAAATTCGGCCAGGGATAAGTTCTATAGCTCGAACCTTTAAGAATTTGTTTCTAGCGATCCAAAAAAGTTTTCACTACAGCTATACATCCAAGAAACCAAAAGATATAAAGCATTAAAATCAATGGAAATTGAAAGAGAGGAAGCGCACAGCATTGCAGACTAATTCAATGTTTATTTTCGAAGTGTGTTTGCACAGCTTGATCAGTCTGAACATTCCAGTACAAGTAGCCCATCGGTAGATCCTATTTTAATTTCTCGCGGAGGTGTTCTGGCATTGCTTCTAAATATAAATATTAAAAAGCCTGCTGGGCCACATAACAGCCCCAATGCTTTCTTGAGGCGACATTCTGAACAATATATGAGTTCACTTCTATTTGTTTTATTTATCTTTAAAATTAGGAGTAATACCATCACACTGGCGAAAAGCGCCTGTTGTGCCGGTACACAAGAAAGGAGATCGCCAAACTGTTTCAAATTGCCATACTGTATCTATTACTAGCACGTGTTGCAAGCTATTGCAACACATTGTAGCTGGACCGCAGCGGTGGCCAAGTGGTTGAGCATCCGCCTCGTATGCGGGAGGTGCGGGGTTCGATCCCCAGTGCCGCCGGGTACCCACCGGTGATACAATGAGTACAAGCTTTCCCCTGGTCTGGTGCTCGGCTTATTTAGGGTGAAATGCTTGGGAAATGGGTCTCTGACCCCACCTTGAGAAAAAGAAAAAATACCATGTGACATCGCGCTCTTTGGACATAGCTGCCCTTGCGCCATAAAAATCCATAATCATCATCATCATCACATTGTAGCTGGTTTCATACAGGAGCTCTTGAAAGGTCACAGGATATTGTCACCTTTTCAGCACGGTTTCAGGAAAGAACTCTCCACTGTGAATCAACTCGTAACAATCATACATGAGCTATTCCAGATACTTGATTTATCTGGACAAATGTGCTTTTTCTGGACATCAGCAAAGCTTTTGATTAGGTTCCCCATGTAAAGCAACTATATAAATTAGGAACATTTGGACCTCTTTTTCGTATCATACAGTGGATACCAGATTCTCAAAAACACAGGACAGTTTGTTGAAGTTCGAAACTGTACTTCCAGTACTCATCACGTCACCTCAGGAGTCCCTCAAAGCAGTGTGCTAGAGCTATTGTTACTTTTAATTTATGTTATTGACTTGATCTTATTCCTGGTAAAGAGCCCATTTGGTCAAATGCAGTTGATTGTCTCATCTACAAGGAAATTGTGTCCTTTGATGATCACAATGTGTTGCAGAGATACCTTGCAGAAATTACTGACTGGTGTTCCAAATGGAAAATGGAGCTCAAGGCAGAAAAACTTTTTTTACACGCAACAAAAAAAATCTCCTAGATTTTCATGCCAGCTTGGAAACAGAATTGCCCTCAAGTCGAAAATATAACTGCCTTGGTGTTACTCTTAACAATAAGCTTACATGGCCAACACATATCTAAGTAGTTTGCACAGCTGCGCTAAAGAAATTGTGGTTCATAAAGAGGAAGCTTAAACACGCACCTATAAGAACCTAAATGTTAGCCCACAATGCAATGGTGCTAATTAAGTTAGAATATGCTTGTGAACTCTAAGACCCACATACTTTTTAAAAAGGACACTATGAACCTCGAGCGAGTCCAGAGAAAAGCTGCAAGATTTATATATGGAAAATATTTCACGAAGGAGAAGCCATTGCCATAAATGTTACAAAACAGAATATAGACACTAGAAACACAGAAAAATTAATTGTGCTGTACTACTACACAATACTCTTTTTGGAGAAAGTATCAGGCTAACAGCTTCCGTATGTCGGCCTAATACCAGGAGAACATGACACAGTCATGAGAATTTGTTTGTGTCAATTTTCGTGAAAGGAAGCTTAAACACGCACCTGTAAGAACCTAAATGTTAGCCCACAATGCAATGGTGCTAATTAAGTTAGAATATGCTTGTGAACTCTAAGACCCACATACTTTTTAAAAAGGACACTATGAACCTCGAGCGAGTCCAGAGAAAAGCTGCAAGATTTATATATGGAAAATATTTCACGAAGAAGAAGCCATTGCCATAAATGTTACAAAACAGAATATAGACACTAGAAACACAGAAAAATTAATTGTGCTGTACTACTACACAATACTCTTTTTGGAGAAAGTATCAGGCTAACAGCTTCCGTATGTCGGCCTAATACCAGGAGAACATGACACAGTCATGAGAATTTGTTTGTGTCAATTTTCGTGAAAACGAACACTCACAAGTAAAGTTTACTCCCTCATATGTTGAACGAGTGGAATTCAGTTCCCAGTGGTGAATTTCAGTCGAACGATTTCATGGCTACATTGCAAAATCTGCTTTGTGAAATTTAGCGATGTTGACGCAAGATTCGTGCTTCTTTTTGTGCATTATGTTCATTTCATGTCACAGGATATACGCTTGTCCGTGCTTTCTTCTTGTTTGTGAAATACCTCCTGATTAGGCCAACATATTGGCCTGCAGTATTACTAAATATATTAAATCTACAGCATCGCCAGGCAGCTTTTTCTAATGAAGCAAGACTCCTCGTAAAAGGGAAAGGTTCAATGTCTGGAAGGGTGAAGTCGGCTAGAAAAAAATGTATTCACATAAGCAACTCAACATTGCGGAAGGGAAGGAACGTAGAGGCAGAGAGTGAAGATGGAAGGTGAAAACATATTTTAATGGCTTTAACTTTTTCCTGCTCCAAGAAACTTCTCATGTCTGCCAGAAGCGTTCATGAAGAGTTGTGTTTTCGTAACCATGGCTTTGGTGAGCAAAATAAAAAACAGTCCAGGAATGAACAACACGAAATAAAGTGCTAAGGGCATCTGTGAATCGCCAGAAAGCAGTGTCCACCAGATCTTCTAAAAGACAAGCGAGACAAAATGCAGTTGCGAACAATAAGTGTAGTGCATACAAAAGAATACAAAGTATAAAATATGTCCAGCTGCAATTCTGATGAAAACAAGTATTTATAAAATAGAGCAGGGCTCATATGTACAGTCAAGCTAGAATGAAATACGAACTGCGCCTATGAACAAAAATATTTTATCTGCATGCTTTCACCTCTAGTATGCAACGAGCCTGACTCATGTTTCCGAGTAAAGGATCAACCGAAGTACACATTTATAAACTCCTTCTTAATGGATAGCTCATTGCAAAGTAGAAAAGTACGCAATATGCATGTTCTCGAGTCATTCCGCCAAGACTATACGCAATATGCATGTTCTCGAGTCATTCCGCCCAGACTATACACAGCTGCATGACTAAATGCGCAGCATGCGGCCCTTCAAATCACATAGACAACTGCAACCACAGAACACATCAAACAGATCGACAATGCATATCATGAATGCTTGGTAACCTCTTCAGAGAAAATTATCAAGGAACAAATCGATCGAAGCTGTTCTTCAAAAGCCAAATGATTTACAATGTCAGCAGGGTGCATGAGACAAGAACCCATCACAACTTTAAATTAGAGCCCTCAAATAACACTAAGCATTGGAGTGTGAAAAGCATAAAAATCTTAAAAATTGTTTCCTTGTGTAGTCTTCACCTGTCGCTTTTAGAGAGCGGCAGCTTCGGGCATGTGGTGTCACTCCGATCTGTGTGCGCATGGTTGTGTGCAACCATGGTAAAACGGCACATGTACGTACCTTATCACCGCACACCAGTATATAACGCAGGCAGAAATGAACAAAAGGAATTTTTGCCTCTTGGCTGTTAGCCAACATGTCCAAGTGCTCCCTTTGAGGCATACCATGCCCTAGACATCACAGTGCATTGCATGTTTATCTTTGCTTTTGTTTCTAGCAGGTAAAAATATTACTGTGTCTACTGAGGTACCGATGATGGCATAAAGCACTTACTGCTAATTACTCAAGCTTACATGCATCCATAATGCTTTCCTTGATTCCAAAGCCCAACCAACAAAAAGGAATCTCTCCATGTTAATAATTGCAGTCACTCAGCCCATTTCAAGTCATTTATTTATTGATTTGTTTAATGATGCCTCAAATCGTCCTTGCTGGGGTACTTAATTACTGGAAACTGGACAAGTAGGAGCAAAGTAACATCAACAGAATGCAAAAAGCACAGACAGCAGACAGAGAATTTTAGACAACATAAGCACAGCAGTATTACGGAAAGGGTGGGTATTTGTGCTACGCGGCTTATTGGCCGTGGCTACGGTAGCTGGTAGACGTCCAATGAATTTAACCAATAGTCATCTCTCAACTTATATACGCAGATGCAAGCGACACAGGAGGGTGCGAGCACGAATACTGCACCATAGATTTTTTCAGTCAATGTTTTAAGTGCACATGATTATAAAGGTTGAACTGCATCGGCACAAAGGCAAGTGCAGTCCCTTGCTGTAGGAACAAAAAAAATTAAGATGCATAGTGGTGTGTGCACATGGAAGGTAAAGTGCCTTTGCAGCATCATTCAGGCAGTTCGAAACACAGGGTCCAGGTATGACGCTGAATTTCCAAGTGTTAAAGTTTATAAATAACACAAACAATTAATATCTAATATAATGGTAGAAAAGGTTGCAAAATATATGAATTTAAGGCCCTTTGAAAAATTAGCTTCTTCTACTCCTGTGTTGGCAATTTTATTTTTTACTTAGACCCGAGAACCAAAGCAAAGCAAGTCAGGGTTCTTTCCTTGTACTGTCAGAATAAAAGTTTTTTTTTTGTCATACTAACAGATAATATCAGCAGTGCTGTATGGCTGGTGGCATCGGCAACACCTTAAAGGGGCTTTGAAAGCGGCTATAATAACGTTGCCTGGGATGTTAAGCACGCCGCTTTGCAAGTATTGTCCAAGAAAAAGTTTTTTAGTGTGCTTTGTAGAAGCTGAGCGATCACTAGTCAAAATTTGAATTTCCGCATCTGCGCGCGTTTCCCTCTCCTCTAGTCACTTTCTGCACGATGGAAGCCTGGTGCTCCTCTGCCGGCCCCACCTTCAAGGGCAGAGCTTCCTGACCAGCCGGAGCTACACGGCTTATTGGCCGTGGCTATTGTAGCTGGTAGATGTCCAAAAAATTTAACCAATAGCCATCTCTCAACTAATATACGCAGGTGCAAGCGACGGAGGCGGCTACGAGCACCCAATGCAGTGATGTATTTCAGAGCCCCTTTAAGAATCAAAATGGCCAGATGTGCAACTGTAGAAAAAGGGTATGGAAAGCCTGCGCACATCACAGTAACGGAAAGTTTTTTGGGGGGATGAAGACAAGTTGCTATGCCTGACAGGAGTGAGGTGTGTTTTTCGCCCCCAGTCTACACTTTGTGGAGTGTAATATTTTTGTAATGATTTAATTTCACTACTGTCCTCTATGCAAGCTGGAATACATTATGCAGCCACACTGCAGTTCATTACCTACTGGAACATCAAATATTCACCAGTATGGCTCACACACAAGGACAAATTTTTTCAAGAGAGCTGCCTTCCATCAATGTCAAAGATGAGAAACCAACCGTCACCTTTGTTACACTGGAAAATGGCAACATGTTCATCATTGGAGGCACAGTCACATTAAGAGTGCACAGGGTAAGCAGGTTGACTGCAATTTTCCTTAAAATCACCGAACAGCATCACCAACCTCCACGGAGCAAATTCTAAATGCTGACTCAGTGAAAATGGGATCACACACAGTGCCACTAAGCACATAGGCGGGCAGTGATCTTGTGTTGCATGCGTACAAGGTTGACAGCCCAGATGAAAAAAAATATCTCATTTCTAGGAATTGCTGAAGTGGAAATATCCTTCCAGCTAGAAACCGTTCATTTCCAACTGCAAAATATCAATTGCTGCTTAATTATTGACACACAAATTAGATCTAGGCAGATAATTTATACTTCCAGTTAGCTCCAGCTGAATTAATGCAGAACGTTTAGGTTTTTTGACAGGCTTATCCACTTCGACTAGAAAAGCTGGAATGGGTAGCCTGTCAAAACTGTGCCCAAGCCTTGCATTTTTACCTGGAAATTATTAACCATGAAACAACTGCTTGGCTTTTCCCACAAGATAATATTTCTTTAGTGTAATAGTTCTTTAGTAAAACAGTCCTTTGGTGTAGTACATGTAGTGTAACTACATGCAGCATGTGAAAGAATCAGCCTAAAGCCAGCACAGAGGCAACCAAAGGACATGAGGCAAGAAACAATGAGATTTTATTACACAAACAGTGCCACACACGGTGTCTTCCACCCTCAAGAAGAGATGTTGTACATGACTATAGGCATAGCGACCATGCTGTACGTTGAGCATGTTGTGGACTGCTGGCTCTGCACAAGCACTGATGAAATTATGTCCAGTCAACACTCTGGTACCAGAAAGAAAACATATTGGTACCTTCCTCTCTTCCACCGAACTTGAGCACCAAATAAAATATTCGTTGTGTACATTCGCGAGTAAAAAAGATTAGCACACCTGACGGAACACCGGAGCGCCGGAATGACAACGCGTGGCGCTGCGGGTGACGAAGGGGTTGATAACTAGAGTGCTGGGACGTTCTCATTCTACAGCATTAGGGGGGTTCAGAGGACTGTCACGGCCAAGCAAAATTTATTTTTTCTGTCTCGCCCTCTCTTTTTTTTAACGCAGCCTTGCTCCCGCAGGCAACTGATGAAGAATAGGATAGTTGTTTTTTTTTGCTTGTCTGGCAGTTATTTTTGCGAGCAGCTTCAGCCGTGCTGCACTTGGCAACTGCTTGAACACCTCTGCATCCAGGGGCTGCCATGGCCTCCCAAGGGAGCACATTTGAATATAATTGAAAATATACGGGGGTTAATGAAAGACTAGCTAAAAGGCAGCTGCTCAAGTCATCGTCAGATATCCTTTGGGTGTCAGTTCAAGAGGAATGGAGCAGGCTCCAGGCTCTTCCTGACCTTGAAAGCAGCCTGTTTGACTCTTTACTGAGCGCCTTCAAAGCGTTGTGATGGTCGATGGGGCATATGCACACCATTAGTGCAACGACGTGTTTGCTCGCATCACGACAGCGAGCTGGCTATCCTCCTTACTTCTTTTCCTGAATTGAGGGTATTGTGCTCCTGTTAATATTGTTACTACACTTTCCCAATAAAGTGACTTTTGTGAATTAGTTGCATCAGAAAAATAAACTATCGGTTTTTCGAGCATGTGGAATACTGGCTAAAAGCAGCGGTTTCATCTATTGTTCCCGCGAGTTCCTTTTCACAAACCATCACGGACATAAAAAACAGTAATAAAAAGAAGCCATATTTGACAATGATAACCGAGCCTAAAAAAATGCCGCACGTATAGTCACGTAGGGTCGGCACTTCAACGCTCGGACGATGGCACGCTTGATGAAACTTACTTCCTGCCATCCCTCCTATGCTGCAAAAATGGAAACTGCCCGATAGGCAGGTCTGCAAACCACAGCGCCACGTGGTGAGATATACAAATTCTGATCGCCAGTGATTTGTGCTAATATTTTTTTACTCGCGACTGTACAAGCAGAACGCAAAAGGAGGCACTACACCAAGGAACGGCATTTCTTCACAATCAGCAAAGCATCTTTTGGTGCACGGAAGGCAGAAAGCACTTGGGACACTTCCTGACTCACGAAAAATTGCAACACCAGAAAAAGCTAATCTCTATTGTCATGCATACCACCAATAAATTTAAAGCCAAAAATATGGTCTTGTTTAAAGAAGAGCACCAAAATGATGAAGACTTCACCAGCTTCCTAACAGTATGCTATCAAACTTGAAGCAGAGAAAATGTACACTGACTGTTTGGGGCATAGCTACACATGAAAACCACGGCAGTGAGTGTAATTCCCACAAGCAGCTGACCATATACTTCCGGTACTTTAGGTAGAATCCAAATAGTGCTGTTCCCTCCTCCATGTTGTAGATGCTGGTGCTCCTGCTATTATCACCACTTGCCTGTGGTGTCATGGTCCTGCACCTGAGCGTGGATGAATACTTTGTGTTGCACAATCCAAGGCGTGCTGCTCTTCGAAGAGAGCTCTTGAGCATGCAGTACAGCACTCGACACCTTTGCAGGCACCTCATGTAATCGTTCAGGAGCCTGGCATGGCCACCCACCTAGCTTACCAGTCCAGCCAAGAGGTGAGCGAAGATGAATCTAGCATCATGGCTCCCGAGCATATGAAACGCAAAGGTAAGAGCTGTCCGAGACGTCTGCATAAGATGCACGTCATCACCTGCATGTTAATCCTGTCCACTGAAATCTTCGAACAATCTAGACATTGGGTTTCCAGATATGTGAGATTGTTGAAGCTGCAAGTTACACTAGAGTTCAGTTTTACATACTAATGTAAAATATGCTCACTGCAAAACCAATCATTAGTAAAGAACGAGCTGTTTCATAATACCTACAGGTACTAGAAGGTGGATTTCCCTAACTGATGGGCACAAGTAATTATTTTTATACTCAAGTAAAGAAAACCACTACAAAAAACATTGCAAGGAAGGGCACAGGTTTAATTATTTATGACTACCTTGAGTTTATTAGTATATGCATTCTTCTGCATTTTGCAGTAATAAAAATGGGGCTGCCGTGACATTGTGGTCAGTAAGAATAATGCAAAACCAGAGAACAACACTGTGTCACCCACACCTATCTCTGCGGTTATCTGAAAACACTAGAGCAGTTTAATTTACACTATTTTCATATGCAGGCTCTATTTACGATGTCCTTCCTGCCTCAATAAAATATATATAAATGCAATGTCACTAACCGTATGCCATCTTCCTCCAGGTAAACACATTATCCCTTCATGCCTGCTACAACACCCTAAGCATGTGCTCACCAGCTTGACGATTTCCATGCGGGCAGTACTGGACAATGAACATATTCCACGCAAACTGGTCATTAATGGATCCTACACAGACTTATGTGCTGGAACCTTCGCCGGCAGGAACAGCACACCTCTAGAAAGAAATGTACAAAACTCATATTTTTGTTTTCCGCGTGCCCCTTACAGAAATTTTTATCTCCCTCCTGCATTCATTTCCACGTCACCACAGTGTAACTGATGCTGCAACACTGCTATGAAAATTTCAGCTTGAGTAGTGAAATCACCTTTATGTGCTTCATTAATAATGCTTATGATCGGCTAAAGTATTCTTTCAAGCTTTCAGGCAATTTTTTTCCACACTTAAGGAAATCACTCCTCCCAGCTGATTTCAAACCTATGCTTCCTTTCATGTTCATCGGCCTCAAAAACCAAGATATCGACGAATGTACTAGCTTGCTACGCTTTAGTTTTCTCAACTTGGCGCTGTGTGCATAAACTGAAACGGAGTATGTTGCACAGAGCAAAGCGAAATCCCGAAAAGAAATTTTGTATTCGCAGCATGCGCCCTGCAGATACTCCTTTCCTTGCTTTAAAGTCATTTCCAGCCTGCGAGCAAAAGGAACGAGGATGACGCTATACAAACTGTTTTCTTACCTGAATGATGCTGGAGGCGTTGTCCCGTTGCACCTTTCCCGGCAGACGTTTACGCTGTCTTGCTGACAACGCTGTCATCAGATAGTGCGCGAATGCACACGGATGTCTCGTCGAGAAGCCCGACACATTCCTTAAGTTTGTTGGTCGACCGCACGAACACCTACCGTGTCATCCACTCGTCAAGCGCGCAAAGCCACCATCCGTTCACCGATCTTCACTGCTGGCGATCGCACCTCACAGTTCGACAGTTCGCTACTGCCTTTTACGGCAATGCATCCTTGCATAGGTTCCATACCATACGCCTCGTCAGGTCACAGACGAGCTGTCTAGTCAGAGAACACGAAAGCATCCTGGTGCTCTCGAAAGTCGCTCACCTCTCGCAGTTCTAGGGTGTGACCGACGACGAATAAATCTAACGAGCAGCAAAACTGACAAAACGCACCACCAGCGCAGCCATTGCCACACTACATAAGCCGCGACTGATGATATCTCACAGCGAGCGAAGGGTTTGAACGGGAAAGCAGTTAGCGCCCCTATGCGGCAGCACATTTAAGCTCTCCCTTAACCATATTAACGCTCTCAAGCGTTGCTTACTTCACATGTGCCCTTATGACGGCGTTTCAATGATTGTGCAAACAAAAGAAGACTTTTACAAGCCTAGTTTTGGTTTCAAATAAATGCCTGGTAAACTGCGACGACCTAACGCCGTATAAATCAGCGTTTCATTCACATATTTGCATGATACGTGTTCTAGAAGTTTTCTAGAATGGGCAGTGGGCTCACTTTCGTATCCCTGCGCCGCTCGGCCACGGCGCACCCAGCGTCGACTTCCCGCATGCCCGCCAGGAGCGCTGACGCATGTTTCACCTGAAAAACCTCTTGCCTCGTGTTGCGGTTGCGGTGGAGCGCTCGGTGCAGCTCGGTTGGTTCGGCGTTGTTGGCGCTCGACTGCAGATACCGCCGGCGTTGTATGCGTGGAAATATCTCTCTGTGCCTGTGCTGTGCTTGGTGCTTGGCTCAATGTGCAGTATGTGTGCGTGAGAATGCCTGGCCGCCGTCGAAATTACTGTTTCGCACCCGGGAGCCGGACTGGATACAGTCGTGCGAAGGATGCACCAAAGGCGTCTTTGTTCAGCGTCCCACATGATGAAGAACGGCGAAAGGGGTGGGAGAGGAATCTCCACCGTGCAGATAAGAAGCTAGATGAGTCTTGTGCAGTCTGCGAGCTCCATTTTGAACCGCGTTTTGTAACCAGGGACTTCGTGCACATATTAGACGGCAAAGAGGTGCGCAATCCTCGTGACAAGCCGCTGCTGTCGGAGGATGCCGTCCCCACAATTCTTCCGAATTTGCCGCAGTACCTTACGAAGAAGACACCGAAGCTCAGGAGCAAAAGGAAGAGGTGCGAAAATGACAATGCAGCCACGAAGAAAAAGTGCCGAAGCGCACACGACAGTGACCGTTCCGAATTTCTACCGGCTGCTCTCGGCGCTTCAGGGGTGGACTGCAGCTCGGCGCAAGAGGACGTTCCATCAGAGCATCAACACTGTTTGTCGTTTTGTTTTCGTTTAAAAACTCCTTCTCCCCCTTTTTTGTTTTTGTTTGTGTGCTCGGTGCATCAGTTTTGTGCCGTCTGCTGCCGGGCGCTGCCACTCAAGCCTTCTAAGGCTTTGGCAGGCCCGCATTTGTATTGGAATGAGAAAATAAAAAAATTATTATTATTATTATTATTATTATTATTATTATTATTATTATTATTATTATTATTATTATTATTATTATTATTATTATTATTATTATTTCCAAGTACTGGTGTACACATCAGCTTCCTGACCTTAACGGAGTGCTTTATTGCACGTCGACTTACCTTGAACAAAGCGTTGTCACGTCCATAAAAGTTGTCATGTTCTTCTGTGATAAACAACCCGATGCTTACTGCAAGGTGTACATGAGGGGGCGCCTGATTGAGGAAGGCATCCTAAAATCTCGGGAAGAAGCCGAGAGCGTGGAAGCTATATACCGAACTTTGGGTTGGTGCACTGAATGCCAAAGATTATGATACCTGCTTTTTAACAGCAGGCCTCCAGAAGCAGCTCAAAATCAGGCATGCGACTTAAATCAACGTCCACTGCAGCGGTAAAGTAACAACCAAAAAAGGTGGGTAACATTTAGTCACCCGCCTGTAGCCATGTACTTTCATTTCTTTTTTACATAATTTAAAAGCTTTCTCTGCATTTTGGCGCATTTAAATTTTTTGTTTTATATGTTTCGCGCATTTCTATTTTCAGGTGGACAGTGCATGAGCTGCAAATACTTCAGGAAGGCCCTCTTCACAAGGAGATCCAGGGTCCGACGAGCACCTTCCAGGGCTTGTAAAACCATCGCTCAAAAGCTGAGAAACCACATTGCACATTTTAATAGCAGGAAATAAAAGAGGATCGTCCGTTGCTTCGCGCCCTGTATATGCGTTAATAGTCAGGCGCGTTCATCCGCGCCTCCGGTACAAGACATCGCCTACGCTCCGTAGATCAGCCACAGCGGCGGTAATTTTTTTCTCTGTACACTGATAAGATGCACCACAACAAGTATCGCGCATTGCATATCGTGAGTGTTGCATTTCTTTCGGGAACTGCAGCAATGCGCGGTACCCGTTCTACTCCGACATGGCAGCGAGTTTCAGGTGACGCTGTGAACCGCGCCACCTGTCGGCGGCGACACGAAGTGCATCAAGCGCCGCCACCATGTGAGCGCACTACCCCTTCTAGAACACTGTAATGATACAATTACCTTGCGGCCCGGGCAGCTATTTTTGGGAATGGCGGCTCATTGTACCCATGGTGAAACGTCAATTTGGCATCACTGCATAATTCATGTGTATCACTAGTTTCACGTGACATTGGTCTAGCCCATCAGACTTCAGGAATTGCCCATTCCCAGTATGTAGCTATTTTCTCTAAATTGGCAACTCGTACCCATGTGTTCTTATACGTATTACCTGCAGCCTCTTTTGCCCTTCACAATCGTATATACTTAACAGAAGGGCACCATGAAGAGCACTTCTAAAAAGCAATTTTCGACGCCACGTCAACTTGACGTCAACACGAAATGTGCGCCTGTAACTGACGCTGATTGGCACTTCTCAGAGCCAATCAGGGAGGCGGCATGGCGCCGACAGACGAATAATAATAATAATAATAATAATAATTAGTTTTTGGTGAAAGGAAGTGGCGCAGTATCTGTCTCATATATCGTTTGACACCTGAACCGCGCCGTGAGGGAAGGGATAATGGAGGAAATGAAAGAAAACACGAAGAAAGCGGTGCCGTAATGGAGGGCTCCGGTAAAATTTCGACCACCTGGGGATCTTTAACGTGTACTGACATCGCACAGCACACGGGCGCCTTAGCGACAGGCGAATGTGAATATCGAAAATCGGGCCCCAGGGTGGTCATGGTCAAGCTTGTACACATGGCATGGCGTTTATAGCCTATAACAACGCTGTTGCTATGTCAGGCATCACAAGGTTATTGAAAGGCCATCGGAGACACGCAATCAGAAATCGTTTTTCGTCGAATAGAGCTTTTGCTCTAAAAAACTGCCCTTCTAACCGCCGGCTTCGCGAATAGAGCAGCTTCGTTTCCCGCTGCATTACATCAGGCTGCCATGACCGGAGCCTTTCACGCGGTTCCTTGCATATCGGCGTCTTCATCTTTAAGTAAAATTGTGGTCTTGAAATCCTGAAGCGACGTAGGGTCAGTGAGGGACGCCGTATAGTGGAGGTGTCTGGAATCTACCTGAGGTTCATTAACAAGCGCTGACATTGCGCAGCACACAGGCGTCCTTCGCGCTTCGCCTCCCTCGAAACGTTTACCACCACCACCTCCAATCGAAACGCTGCTACGTCGGCCGAGAATATGACCCGCCGCGGTGGCTCAGTGGTTAGGGCGCTCGGCTACTGATCCAGAGTTCCCGGGTTCAAACCCGACCGCGTCGGCTGCGTTTCGATTGAGGCGGAACGCCAAGGCGCCCGTGTGCTGTGCGATGTCGGTGCACGTTAAAGACACACAGGTGGTCTAAATTATTGCGGAGCCCTCCACTCCGGCATCTCTTTCTTCATCTCTTCTTTCAGTCCCTACGTTATCCCTTCCCTTACGGCGCGGTTCAGATGTCAGCTGATATGTGAGGCAGATACTGCGTCGTTTCCTTTCCCCCCAAACCAATTTTCATTTTCATTTCATTCTGCGCCCCGAATTTTTTCGAAGACAGCTGAGCGAAACCGTGGTTTTGAGGAAAGGAAAGACGCGGCATCTGTCTCACTGCTCAGTGTACGCCTCAATCGCGGCGTGGCGAATGGCATCAAGAAAGGAGTGAAAGAAGAAAAAGATGAGAAATTAAGTGCCGTAATGCCGGATTCATGTTTAATTTGAATTAGTTTGAGGTTTACTGCATAACCGCGACCACTGTTCCGTTCACGGGTTCATCGACGATGCGACGGCGGCGTCCAACCGAGGCGAACGTCCCGGCGTTCTGCGTAGCACGTGCTGGCGCCACCGCCACTTCTACGGCCCGTGGCGAGCGCTGATCACGCGCGTCGCCATACACAAAAAGTGGCGGTGGAAGGCGGCGAGCACGCTTGGGCTCGCAAAAGTAGTGCTAGGAATACAAAGGTTGTTAATGACAGAAGCTCTTCAAGAACTCCGTTGCGGCTGCCACCGTCTATGAGCAGTTTTCCAAGCGATATGTCTTTACTCCAGCGCATTTCGTGCTTACATCTATCTAGGCGACGAGATAGACTGGATTCTTTTCAATGAATCTCGCTGCATGCTGGAGGGCGACGCTGCATGCGAACGAATCAGACGTATGTAAAAAGAGCGCCCGGTATCGACCAGCGGAAACCGAGGTCCCTTTTCAAAGCGCTCTGTAGCGCTCTGAGTTCTTTTCCTTTTCGCCTCTCAAAGAAAGCATTCAGCTTTTGACAACTGAGGCACAACGCGCTCAGTGCTAAAGGCTCAAGCCGACTTTCATGTGTAGTGAAACGCAGCACTACGTCACAATGAGATGGTGAGGGTAATAATCGAACTCACTGTACGGGAAAGCAAAGACGGTTCTAAAACATGCCTACGGAGAATTGTGATAACCCGCTGCGGTGGCTCAGTGGTTCAGCATCGGCTACTAATACGGAGTGCCCGGGTATGAACCCGCCCGCGACGGCAGCGTTTCGATGGAGGCGAAACGTGAAGGTGCCCGTGTGCTGTGTGATGTAAGTGCACGTTAAAGATCTCCCAGGTGGTCGAAATGATTCCGGAGACCTACACTACGGCATCTCTTCCTCTCTTATTTCAGTGCCTCCTTTATCCCTTCCCTTACGGCGCGGTTCAGGTGTTCGCCGAGATGTGAGACATACTGCGCCACTTCCTTCCCCAATAACTAATTTTCAATTTTCATTGTGCTAAGTCGGCACGAACGCTCAGGACAGCGGAGAATTGAGAAACGGTGCTCACCTTTTACAGCTGTCTCGTCGCACTCACTGGAGCCACTAACGAAGAGGAATGCTGCTCAGGTACAGAAAGTCTTTTCTCAGTCAATGTTGTTTTCTGAATGACGGCCTCAGCGTTCGAGTCGCAAGGAAGTCGCAAGGAACATGCATCGACACACAGTCAGCTCAGGGAGAGCACGCGCTGCGTGGCGTCGCGCAACTCTGCTCGTGCAACTCTACGCTCGACTGGGGCTCCCTCTATCTATTCCGATCCTACTCTCCTTAGAGGCAAGCGCCAAGGGATATGCCTTGAAACCTGTGTGCGATTTTATTCACGGGTATATAATTGCATCAGGTCGATTCTTATGCTAAAATTTGAATTCACGGCTTTTTCATTTCCTTCTTTTTCACCTTTTTTCTCCACATTTGCATCTTCTTCACAAAATTATTTAATTACTCCACTCCTTACACATGTGTGCTTTTGTATCAACAATGTACCCCGGCCAATCCCCCATCGTGGGTACGTGCCATTCATCCAGAGGCCATCATCATCATCATTATCATAAACTCTGTTTCTTATCATCGTTCATTAGATTTCCGAGCTGTGAATGCGTGCAAGCACGTTTTTTTTATTGCCTTCATTCTCCGTGCAAAATAATTTTATTTTACGCGTTTTTTTATTTTAATTTTTTTTACTGTACCAAGACTTCCAGAATGTTAGTGTGGTATAACCTGCATTATCTTTGATTTGGTACAAAATAAAAGTGAGAGAAAGATAAACAAAACCGTTTGTTATGCTATATGATACGCACCAGACTATCTACTTTCCTTGTAGAGCTAGCGAAAAAAAAACGAATTTTTCCGTGCTTAGCGTGAATGTGTATCCTGGCTAGCAACGGCACCCGTAGTGCCTCCATCTTTTGAAGCTATTTTGAACCCCATGTACGTTCGACAACACCAGGAACACTGTAGCAGGAGTTAGATTCCTGCGTTCCATGGAGAAATTCGGTAAGTAAATGCTGTGTTGTCTTTAAAAAAATCACTAGCGTGTAGATTAGCTCGTTATATTCCTCTTGTGACATTTTGAAGATTGAAAACCCTTGCAATGCGCCGTGAGGACCACTTTTACACCATGCAGTTAGGGACAAGATTTGTGGTTCGGGAACGCCTCGGCGCCTTCGTGACAGTAACAAGAATGCGCTCTGGCGCCATAATTCTGATTGCTTTGTCAGTGCTGAAACATGCAGCATCCTTTTTTTTCAGGCAATGGATGTCGGCAAGTTCTGTGGAGTCCGGCCAATTCCAAGCGATGGTGACCGAAGCAGCGACAGGGATCTGTCGGACGATGAGAAAGACAGCAAAAATTCATGCATGCAGTAAGGGATTAATGCATATAATAGTTGGGTGGGCCCTCATTCCAGGAGCCTATAGGCTTTTGCCACCGCTCTTGCCTGGTTGTACAGCAAAATCTGGTCTTCCGAATTTGAGCTCTACAGGGCGCCCCCCCCCCCCCCCCCCTGTCCTGAGTTATTTGGTTATTGTGGGTTTTTCTGGCATGGCTATACCTTATGGCATAAGTTAGCTGCTTCGGCGCGGAAGGCGCAATGCGGATCGTATTAGTTTGGAAACATATCGCTGTGTTTGACAAGCTTTATTTGAGTGTTCGAATTCAATTTTTTTAGAATGGCCCCTTGCTTCCTGTTTACATTTCTGTGCTGTTCGGCGTACACTTTCCTCGTTAAACTTAAATGTTGGAGTAAAACACAATAGCTTAATAGCGGTTCTGAATATTTATGTTCCTGCGAATTTTGGGGGACCCGGAGTAATAGCGCGTGGTCAGTGGCGTGAGCACCCTCGTTTCCAACATCTGCAGTGTACTGGAGTCCAAATGACTATGGGTTTAAAGTCTGTCTTCTTTAGTTCTGAGTATTCTATATCCGTATTTACCAATCCTTCCTCTGGTATAGTTACGACATGCAATCTAGGAGTCCGCAATTACACACGACACCTTCCGGGAAACCATCGCCAAAGCAATTGCCGCCTCTGCCGCATGGGCGATTCCCTGGCACCAATGAGAATCGCGTTAGTGGATATTTAAAGCTGATTGCAGATATTTATTGCTCCCGCAGCGTCAAATCATAAACTAAAACGAGAACTGTGATATTAAGCTGTCAAATATTTTAATTTGACAACAGAATCCAGTTGCGGTTCTCAGTCAGTGCAAGTTGAAATATATATGGCTCTTTGTGGCTGTGTTGACGCTTGTCCGTCACCAAAATGCGCGCGTAAGGCGAAAAAATTGCATTTAAAAATCCTCGCGTCAATCGATTAAATATTGTGACGAACTTACTGAAAAGGTCGGGAGGCCTCCTTTTTGAAGTGAACTATAGTGTAGCGTAGCCCCTGAGATCGGCGCGAGGTTCTGAGGAACGCATTTCATTTGCGGAATCGTCCGGTGGTGGCGACAGCTGTATTTCCTTCCTTGGTTGTTCGTAGCTTGAAAAAGCTGCGTTTTCGGTGAGATTGGTCTTTTTATGACTAGAACGTCGTACCCAGTCGATACAAGCCACAGGCCAACTACATCCGCTACTGCTGGCACACTATCTCGAAGAGACCGTTTTTTTACTCTCAAAAATATCTTTAAGCATTACTAAAGATCTTTACTGTATGTTTTTTTTTCACCGTGTTATCGTGTTACCGTGCTGTTTTGTCGACACGCTGGTCTTTTCAACGTACTGTTGTGGCGGGCGTTTGATGCAGTGTTTGCTCAACGTGCAGTTTCCCCCTCGTCGTGTGGAGCCGAACTTTGCTGTGCAGTTAGCCTCCATGCTATTTGGACCCATGTCGCGTCCATTTGGACGCGTGCTTTCACCTCAGATGCTAGAAAATTTCGAGCGAGCTTTCGAGGCAGTTAGTGCCTCAAGCCGAAAAAATTAAGGCCTCCGTTGTACGTCAGTTCTATGCGAATGCATTTCATGGGGTATATAAATAATACGTGTTGTTGCCCTCCGCCATTCGCATCACAGGTACAGCGTCTGCCTCTTTGCCGCAAGTATCCAAAGCCAGGTGGTACACGGCGCACCGAATCGTCCCGAATTGAGCTTCTGCTGCGGTCATGCAGAGAATGCGATCGCAGCGCTACCTTCCCGTGAAATACCTGGCGCCTGGCGCACGCCTGTGTAGCTCGCATCCACGCATGCACTTTGCTGTAGTATCGAACCAATGCGAGCGCTTTGATTGACCGTTCGGCAGACGTTTATGTTTGGCCCATCGCAACAGCGAGACGCGAAGGTAGCTTCCCTGTTCGCTATTGAAGCACGAATCAGCCACTGCAATTCCTTGTACACGTGGCATACCTTGCGGTCGCATTTTTAGGAACAATGCGAAGATGCGACGAGCACTTGCGTGCACGCATGCGTGCGTTGTGAAACGCACACGTACGTTGGTCATGAAGCCATCATTTTTTCTGCTTCGCATCTAATTTTAAATCAGCATGTAGGCAAATCTCTGCTTCTATCTAACATCGCTACCCTACTGTGGCCAAGTGTTGCTCGAACGCCGACCAACCCAGTCCCGCGATTCCATAGTTGCACTGCTCGCTCTCCACATGGCACAGCCCCCATGTTCATTTTGGTACGACCGTTCAACGGATGTTTTTAGTCTCCTGGAAATCGCCGCAGACGCGTCATCGCCAATCAATGGCACCTGAGCATGCATATAAGCGCCGCGGCATGCGCCCTTCTGAGCTTTAGTTTCGGCGATGTCGGCGTCAACCGGCCTGCGCGTGTTCCGGCTGCCTGGTCGGCTCCCTCTGTCAGACCAGCTCCATTCTGTCGCTGTTCTTCAAGTATCCATTCTCAGTGACACTGGTCGAAGACGTCCGCAAGAACCTACTCTTCCCGGCTGCCTCTGTGTGTCTGCTTCGATGGTCTGTGCAGTGCATTGCCTGAGCTTATGAAGGAAATAAATTGCGCACAGTGCTCAAATTATAGCGCCAAAAGGTGAGTGTACTTGCGAGCGGGACCTTTACCGCAGGAACGAGAGCGCCCTCGCCTTTTGAAATCGTGTGCAAAACAAAATGCAGCGCTTGCATTTCTCCTAAGTCGGGTAATCACTGGCGGCATAGATAAAAACGCGTGCGGTTTTTAGCATTTGTAAACTTCTTGATGTGACTTGGTAACTGCATACTCATTTGCAGGATCTACATTTCCTAGCTATGTCGCCATTACGTCAGTTCGTGTGCTGGCGAAAAAGAGGCGAGCGCGACGCAAGTCATGCGCAATTCACTTCACGCGAGGGCTAACGCAGTTTCTCCCTCGGTGAATACGGGTTTGCGATGTCAAGTGAACCATAATTTCGCCATGCACGTGCGTCAATTTGTAAGCCGCTAATGCGACTTTTTACCTAGTGCAAGTCGCATATCCTGCTATAAATGTGGCACTCCACAGGGAGTATTGTCTTCACGGTGCTGCCGCTGTTGCCAGTGTCAACTTTCCGAAAATAGCGCTGGGCGTACGAAGGGTTTTGGAAGGAAAGCTGTGAAATGAAACTACTTATACAGAGATAGGTTTCGGGAAGGAAACGAGGCGAAATCTTTGTTTATGGGGGTTTAACACCCCAAAGCGACACAGGGTATGAGGGACGCCGTAGCGAATGGCTCAAGGAAATTTCGACCACCTGCGGTTCTTTCGACGCGCACGGACATCGCACAGTATACGCGCCTCTTGCATTTCACCTCCATCCAAAATGCGACCACTGGGGCCAGGATCTAGCACGCGTCTTTCGGGTCAGCAGTCGAGCGCCATCAGCACCGAGCCACCACGAAGGTTGCAAGGCGAAGTCTTGAAGACATGCCTGAAAAAACGCCGAGGCTCACTATATACCCTCTAAATTATACGGATGCTGCATGGTGGTACCTGGTGTGCAGCCTCTCTCACGTGTCCCTTGTTTTCAGGCACACGTCGAAAGACCGTCCTTTGGCTTCTGGCAGCAGGTCTCGGAAAGCTATACCTGGCTTCAACATCTGTTGGCCGAAAACCATACATTAAATACCAAATTCTCAAAGCTGTTGACTCGTTGTAATGGCTGTTTAGTTGGCTTTGCTCACGCTCTGTTATCACGATGACAACGCTGGTTATCTATCTTCGGATTTTGATTTGAGGTGTTTTGAACATTCGGCCCCTGATTTGCTGGCGCGCCAGCTTCAGCTTCCGTTCCTGTACTAGTGCTGCGGGCACGCTGCGCATGCGTCCTCACTGCCCGCCGCCGTCTGTGTACGCGGTCCTAACCCGCCACCTGTCGCTCCTCCTGTCTTGCGGCGATTTTTTTTTGCGGGCTGGGAAACATTATTTTTCTTTCTTTTTCTCTGCCCACAATAATATATGTCTTGCGGCGACGTTGCCGGTAACCTCGCCGCAATCGCGCACTTTTTCAGTAACTGAATTCACCTACAACAGGTAATCGCCTGCAAAGCAACTAAGCAAACCTAAATACGAAGCTTATAGTTAAGCCTCCAATGCGCGCCATCCACTCGCGTGAATGGCAGCGGATACATGCACAACAGAAGTCAGCACGATTATCCGTCTGCATAAACCCATTTCGGAGAAGATAGCCGCTGCAGTTGAAATTTCAGCTAATATAGCAGTAAAATAACAACTCTGAGAGATCTTGCTTCGGCTTGCACCGAACGCTGCTCAACGACCTGCGCTCTGGGTATGGACCATTTTCAACGGAGGCGAGCGACAACAAGACCAAAGTTAACCTGTGAATGTCTGCAGTCACGTAAACGAACAACATGCGCACAGCAGTGTGTTGGGCACGCCTGAGCAGGGGAACCACAGCAATCACGTATTGATAACCACTGCGGCTGCGCCATATTGAGCTAATGCCAGCAGCCAGTATGGCAGACGTTCATGATCAAAATACGCATTACTGTGGTAAAAATTTCAGACCGGTGCGCTTTATCTCAAGCACGAAACGCACTGCGTCAAGTACCGCTCAGGTTCTTCCTCATTCAGCGGTTTTTTTATATGCCAACTTTGTAATTGAAACTTGTCCCGTATCTCCAATTTTTACAGCGCTGTGCACTTTGCTTGACCTATGCAACGAGATTTATGAGCCTTTGCCTAATCAGGCAGCAGCAGGAAAAAGGCCACTTAGCCTTGTTTTACGCTAGCAAGCACCACCGTATTCCAGCCAAGTTCATAACCTTAACACCGTCCTTGATATTTCAGTACTTGTCTGCACTCTTAGGGGTTATCTCTTCTATTCACTGCATTTCCACTATCAGACACATGAAACCTATGTCCCTTGTCACCGGGGAGGGGTGTAGAATATTCCACTGTCATGCGGAAAGTTCTACATTAGGCAAACGGGCAGGTGTATAAATTTACGCCGAAAAGAGCACAAGAACAAGGTTCGCGTTGGCTGTGACGGCCATTTGGCTATGCATTGCAAAACGTGTGACTATAGCCTACCTTGCCGACCACTTTTTTTCACTGTACCGTTATTCTGTAAGATCACAACGACCAACTAACAAGTGAGATTGTAGATGCCTCCGAGATGGTGCGAACTGAAACCAAGTGTGTCATCAGGAAGTCGATAAATTCATGAAAAATAGTAAATTGAATATATGGCGCGAACAGCTGGTGCAGGCGTGCGTTTTCACTCTGATGACGTTGTCTTCGTTTTAGTGGTTTTCGGTTCTACGCACATTTCCTGCCCAAACCGTTTGTGCTTACTTTATAAACCTCTTGTTAGCCTCATTAAGCATATTAGGTCTATATTTTCTCAAAACTAAATAATAGTGCACAAAAACGACAAGACAAGCAAGAAGACAAGGACAAGGGTCAAATTTCAACTGAGGATTAGGCCAATCGCATGATCAGGAACATAAATATACAGGTGTTGAAAAATGCAAAAAGAAAGGGAACGAACACAACGTCATCAGGCGCACAATTATACACCTGCCCGTTTGGCCGATGTTGAACTTTCCGCATGACAGTAGAATCTTGTACACCACTGCCCACCGAGAAGAGATATAGGTCTTCCTGTATCTAATACATCAGCCGGGCTTTCGCCTCTTACCGGGCAACGCATCCTGCACAAGCTCAGCAATCTTTCAGGTGCCATGAATGCTACTTTGATTTCGGTTTGGGCGTTCGAAGGGAGCATACGTGTTTTCTCAGGGCACTCTCTTAGCAGCGCCTAAGCCTTCCTCGCGTCGACGGGCTCCACCATGCCCCGGACACGTTCGCCGCGAGCCGAGTGCGTTGAGGCCGCTGCCGAGGTCGATCAGCTTTAACGCTCGCCCATGTGATGCTGCCACCCTGACCAGGCTGCTGGTGGCACTGGAGCGTGCCACTCAGGAGGTGCAGCTTGCCAGCCTATCCCCGGCCGAGGCGGTTGCGTCAGTTCAAGCCCTGCAACTCCCTGGACCGAGCCGGGAGCAACCACGTGGGTCGGCTGCTGCACCACCACCAGCGGCCTTGGCAACGATGGCGGGCCTCCCCATTACCATCCAGGTGGCCCCCGGAGAGTGACTCAAAACGTGCGGCCGTGGTCTCGGACTTGGGATACGATGCCATGGACGAGTCCACTCACCGGAAGCGCCGTCGCTCGCCTTCCCCATCCGGAACACCGATGGCCGCGGAAAGCAACCACGTGGCGCAACAAGAAGTGCAGCAGGCAGCCTCGCCTCGTCGCCCGGCCGGACCGCATTCCAGGGAACCCGAGCAGCACAATGGCGGGCATTCCGGCTTCGCCCAGACCAGGCCGCCATTGCGAAGAGCCCTCCCCTCTCCGCTCAGCCTCGCCCCACCCGGCGCGAGGGGAGAGGGGCCCACCGAGGAGAAAAGCACCCCCTCTCCCACGCAGGCTGCCGGGAGGCGAGATACGATGGAGTCGGCGCCGCCGGGCCGCCTGGAGGAAACAGCCGAGGCGGCCGAGCTGGCGGCGGGCGGTACATTGTCGTCCACGCAGCAGCAAGCCGCGCACAGCTCCAGCGGAATGGAACCGAACTGCGGCCTGGTGCCGTGGAGGCAGCCAACGTCGCGGGCCCAGCGGCGACGCCAGGCTGCCCTGGTCAGGGCTGCCACCGCGGTGCAGGTCCCGGACAACGTCCACGGGACAGTGGACATGCGGCCACGGACCCCGCGTGCCCTCACTGGCAGCGAGAGCGACATGTGGCTACCGTGCTCCCCACGTCGCAGGTGCCTCTGTCTCGGCGCGCGGTCCGGGCCATGGTCACCGCGGAAACGGCGCCCCAGGCCTCCCTGCAGCGCTGCACTACACCGCCTGGCGCTCTTTCGTACGCGCAGGTGGTGACCGGCAGACGGAGTCAGCGTAGCCAGCAGCTTCCACAGCGTGACCGAAAGAGACCGGGCCCGCGTACTTCTCCCCAGGCACCTTCCGCACCTGTTGGCAAATTCCCAGGCCAGCCTACGGATGGACGGGCCCGGGAGGTTGAGATGCTCAAGCTTGCCCTGCGGGCGCTTAGCTCCCTGCTTCCGGAGGTCTCAGAAGGACGCCGGGCATGCTTAGAAGTTGCAGGCTCTCCTCGACTGGATGCCACCCAACATGGCTAGTCGCCGGGCTCCACCATGGATCCCCACAATCCTGAAGTGGAACGTGCAATCTCTTGCAGCGCGGTACTCCGAGCTTTGCGTGCGCATCAACGAAAGCACGCCGGAGGTTATCGCGCTGCAGGAAACATATGTGCGGGTCCTCGATGGGGAGCCGCAACGGCGGCTACCAGGTTATGTTGGTTATCATTCGGCAACTACATGTGAGGAGAAGTCCTGTGCTGCAGTGCCCTGTGTGGACCGCTCCCATCGGCCTGGGAAATTGCGATGTGCAGTGTATGTGCGGTGGGATGTACAACATACTCTCGTTGGCTCGGCGGCGGCGACAACCGATGCCCAGGAGTGTGTGGTGGTGACAATGCGCGTTGGTGCTGTTGACACGTCGGTGGCCTGTGTTTACGTGCGCTCAGCTGTCGCGTGGAACGCGCTGTATTTTCGTGCAGTGAGTTCGTGTTGTGCCCCACGCCGAATCATCGGTGGGGACTTCTACGCTCGCCACAGTGCGTGGGGCAGTGCGCACCACTCCGCGCGAGGAGACGACCTGCACGACACAGCAATGCAGCTGGGAATCACACCAATGAACACCGGCGAGCCCAGCTTCCGACGACGCGGAACACCCGGCTCCTGCATCGACGTTGCCTTCGCATCCAGAGCCATCGAGGCGATATGGCACCGATCACCATCTCTCTCGGGCTCGGAACACTACTCCATCCTGGTTGAACCCACTGCGACGGAGGCGCGCGCCACACGCACATATTCCATTGTCAACTGGCGTGCGTTCAGGCAGGCTGTAGACGAGGCGGCCGCCTCAGGCGCCCCATTTTTCACCAGTCTGGTACGGAGCGCCCTCGCATACACCCGAAGAGCAGAGGTGAGGGTGGGGCAGCCCACACCTGGCAACAAACTGCTCGAGCTGCGCGAAAAAAGGGACTACGCATAGCGAAGGGCGTGACGGACAGACAGGGGCGCCAACTGGACGGTCTAAAACCGTCTGGACGCGGCAGCGCGCTGCCACGTCCACAAACTGTACCGCCGGCAGTGGGCTTCGTTATGCCATAGGATGGAGGAAGACGCCAGCTCGCGGAGGCTGTTCGACACCTTGCGGCGCATCACGGAACCACAGGCAAACCCGCAGCCGCTTTCCGCCCTGGCGATATCCAGCGGGCTCAGGGACGAAGAGCTCGCTGAGCGGTTTGCCGACCAGTTCGTGCCGCTAAGCCCCGCAGGTGCAGCTAGCATAGCTGCACTCGAGAGCCCCAGAAGCGGCGCCACTCCCTCTCTCGTCACCTCGGAAGGTCCCTGCGACGCGCCTTTCACCGCGGCGGAACTGAACAACGCGGTGCAGCGCTGCCGCCGCCGATCGGCGCCAGGACCGGACGGGTTGACCTACCAGATGCTGGGAAACCTGGATGCGGAGCAACGACAGATCCTCCTGCAGCAGATCAACCTTGTTTGGGAACACGGGGAGCTACCGGAGGACTGGCGCACCGCGGTCGTCTGTCCTGTCCGAAAGCCAGGGCGCCCACCTACGGAGCTAAGCGGATACCGACCAGTGGAACTAACATCGGCGGCGGGTAAGCTCATGGAGCATATGGCGTTGCAGCGTTTGAACGAGCGAGCCGCGGATGCTGATTTGTTTTCGTGGGATGCGGTGCACGGTAAATTCGATTTCGGACGTTGTCACGGCTCTGGAACGCGCCAGGGCGGCAAGACAGGTTGCGCTGCTGCTGCTGGACGTCTCGAGCGCTTTTGACAACGTCCATCGCGCACCAATTCTCGCGGTGCTCGAGGGAGCTGGTGTGAGCGGGCGCCTGTTGCATATGTTCGCGGCTTCCTGAACGGGCGCACCATGCGCGTACGAGTAGGGGGCAATTTCTCCGAGCCTCGCCCGGTGGAACTGGGCGTGCCGCAGGGCTCTGTCATATCCCCGTTTTTGTTTAACGTGGCCATGTCGGTGGTGCCGGCCTGCCTCCCTAAGAGCGGCCGACACCATGTGTACATGTCCATATATGCGGACGACATTGCTCTGTGGTGCCGGGGGCCACCGGGCGAGGCGCTACGCGTGCGGCAGTGCCTTCAGGAAGCGCTGACAGCAATTGACGCCTGCGTGCGCGGCCTAGGTCTGTCGCTGAGCGCGGACAAATCGGTAGCCATGGCTTGCGTTTCCCTCTCGCGCGCGCGCCTTGCGCCACTGTTACTAGACGAGAGTCCGATTGTTTGGCGTAAATCACTGCGGTACCTTGGCCTGGACATTGACTGGCGCCTTTCCTTCCGCCCCGCGGCGACCAAGGCCTGTTTGCAGATGAGGAGGATCACCGCCGCCGTTCACAAGCTCACCGTTCGAGGCCAGGGCATCTCACAGCAAGCCGCGCTGCGACTGTACAACGCCGCAGCATTGGGGGCGGCACACTACGCGTTGCCGCTCGTCTCGGTGCGCAAGCCGTGCTGGAGGAAACTGGAGCTCCAGCACCGCAAGTCCCTGCGCGTATGCCTCGGCCTGCCTAAGAACTCCCAGTGCGCAGCAACACTGGCCGAGGCAGGAGCGTGGCCTCTCCAGCTACAAACTGCGCGCAGGGCATTGCATCATATCGACCGTCTCCATCGCGCACCGGACGGCGGATCGCTTCTGCAACGAATACGCACGCACCCACGCTCACGAATGGGTGCGGCGCTACAGGAATATGAGCGCCTCACAGAAGCCGCCCTCCCCCCCCCCCCCCTACGGCCACTGCCCGCCCTGGCCTGCTGCCTCCGAGATACAGCGAGAAATCGTCGGCATCGCGGGAAAGCGGAGCACCCCCTGTGCGCTGTGCAGCTGCTGACCATAGCCGTCCTACACGAGGAGCTTCAGGACCATCTCGTGTACGCCGACGGCTCAGTTGTCCGCGAAAGCCACTCCCTCGCAGCGGCGGCTACTATACCCGCCCTGCAGCTGCACAGCCAGACACACACCACCTTCCTGGGATCCTCCACCACGGCGGAGCTGATGGGGATCCAGCTGGGATTGGACCTGCTGCTCTCCATCGTCCCTTCGCCACCCAGAACTGCTCTGCTGTGCGACAGTAGTGCAACGGCCGTGGTACTCCATTAGTGCGGCGCGACATCCTCGCAAGCGTCTCGTGCTTAGCGCAGCAAGGATGCGTCGTGCGCTTACAGTGGGTGCCCGGCCACTGCGGCATCACCAGCAAAGAGGAGGCCGCCGAACTCACGACCGCCGCACACCAGCTACCGCCACGAGATCTCCCCCTCGCGCTGGAGGACGTGCGAGCGGTCATTCACGAACATCTCCGACGGCAGCACCCCGACCCACGCATCGCCGGAGGTGAGCGCATTGCCAGCATCAACGGCTGCCGCGCTCTATCGCGGTCGCAACGCGCAATGATCCTCCGTGCGCGCATCGGCTGCGTGTGGCCCGGGGACCGACGGATGCGTCACGGAATCGCGACGAGTGAAGTGTGTGATTTATGCGGTGCAGTGGAGACACTGGAGCACCAGCTCCTTCGCTGTACCGCGTTCGCTGATGCTCGTCGCAATATGCTCGCGGCCTACAGAGAGCTGGGCCTGCTCCCGGACTCGCTCAAGACACTACTGTGGCCGCAGGGCAGTGCGCGCACCCGTGAGCGAACAATGTGCGCGTGTTTTTTATTTTCCTTCTCTGACTGTACGCGCGCACGACCTGGACAACATTATTTGGACTCTGTAAATAGTGTAAATATGACTACTCCCTATGTCCTTTCTTGCTATCCCCTCACCTCTTTCGTTTCTCTTCTTCATACTGCCTTCTAACCTTAATTTCCGCTGCCCCAGCTCAGGTGCCGCCGATACAGTGATGGCAGATGCCGGGGTGAGCAAAAATCTTTTAACTTCCTTTTTTATTATATTTTTTTTATTAAACACTTATACTACTACTACTACTATGCAACTTTCACGTGTGACTGCTGGCCGACGTTCTATTTACAGCATCTCACATGCACGTTCTTATACTTCTTTCAGGGACCTGTCAAACAGTTCATTCAAATTCGCCGCTTGGTTATAGTCAAATTTAAATCAGGCCGTTGCAGAGGCTTGCGCCTCTACTATTTCTATCTCACCTTCCTGCAGTTATGTGATACAGATAATGTATCGGACGCACGCGCTAATGAAAGATCCCCCCCGGTACAGCCCCCGTCAAAAATAAACAGTCCAAAGAGTACGCTTCAAAGCTGTTTAGCGGAACTCCCTCCTCATACACGAAATATTTCAGGGAGGCTTTCAAAAATTTTCAAAAAAAGGCTTTTTGGTTGGTAAAGACATGGCTTCTGCGGCCTAGTATTGTGGTGCTGCGCAGGACGACATCTCGATGAAGACTCGTGCCTCGCCTCCCCCCCCCCAGGCGAACTCCAAAAAGTGTATATATATATATATATATATATATATATATATATATATATATATATATATATATATATATATATATATATATATATATATATATATATATATATATATATATATATATATATATATCCAGACACTGTGTACGTCACACGCACGCGACGAGTATCACAAGAGTACAGTACTCCAAAACCATTATAAACAATCGTGGCCGCTTTGCACTCTGAAGAACCACGCCTTTTCGCCTGCAGTCCTTGACCCGAACAGAATCACCTGGCACAAAAAGGTGACGGGTAGCATGCTTGCGATCATAATTTTGCCGCTGATTCTCCCTGAAAGCTGCGTCTATGTCCCGCGCTTCTTTCAGATTGGGCGTCTTAGCTGGCTACTCCTTTGGTTGGAGAGGCAAGGTAGTGCGGAGCCGCCGCCTCTTGAGTAGCTCTGCTGTCGTTTTGTGTAGGGGTCCCGGCGTATCCCTGTACTCTAAGAAAGCCAGATTTAGTTCACCAGAATTTAGAAACTGTTCTTTCACGGTTTTAACCATTCTTTGTACCTCCCCGTTTGCCTCCTGTACCTAGGGCCACACGTCACACTTTTGAATCCATCAACATGCGCGAACTGTTTGAACTCTTGGCCGACAAATAGACCACCGTTATCTGATGCCAGCGTTTCTGGTATGCCGTGCGTAGAAAGCACTATTTTTATATGATAAATACCTTCAGTGCTGCTAAGAGAGGTCAGCGGACACAATACCGGAAATCAAGAAATGTAATCCACCATGAGCAAGTAGTCACAGCATTTCACGTGGCAGATATCCGCCGCAACCCTTTGGCATTGCCGAAAAGCCGTCTCGGTCGGAATCATCGGCTCGCACGGCTGGAGGCGAAATTGGGAACACGCGCGGCAGACGGCATTGAATACCGCAAGATGAGAGCTTAAGTCTGGCCACCACACGGACTCCCATCCCCCTGTTCTACATCTCACAACACCCTGGTGGCCATCATTAACCAGCTTTAACATACTGCTCCTAAAGCTGTGTGGCATAACAAGGCGACAGCCGTGCATGAAGACACCTTTACATACGCTCAAAACGGCACGATCCTTCCTACAGGGCCTCCAAACGGCCGATAACGAAGGTAGACTAGGCCAGCCCTCACGGACATAGCGACGCAATTAACGTACAAGTCTAGTCCGTTTGTTCTTCGGCTTGTATCCTGAAGTGCTCCGACTCGATTAACTCCAATACGGCAATGTTACAGTTGACTTCATCGACCGAAAGGAAGTTCGTCTTTTGGCCTCGCATTGGTGCTCTGGAGAGTGCATCAGCTATTTACAGAATTTTGCCCGGGACATATTGCACCTCGAAACTAAACTCCATTAGCCGCATTCTGAACCTTTGAAAGAGAGGCGGATCCAGATAAAGTGGAGTCTTTCCTAGCAAAGAAACCAACGGTTTGTGATCCGCTTAAAGAATAATGTGCAGTCCACGCCCATAGCTTTCGAGACGTTTTGCGGATCATGTTATAGCTAACGTCTCCTTTTCAGTTAGCGCATAGCGCATCTCAGTTACTCTCATTGACCTTGAGACAAAAACATCCGACCGATTTTTTATATTCGGCTGAAGCGCAGCGCAGACCCACTCAGTGTCCTCTTGCTGCAGTTGACCCAAAGGTGTCGTTTGTTCAGCCAACTCTGAAACCCTGATATGAATAGTGAGTAATGGTTAGCAAGATCTAAAATATGCGCATTTCTGCCACGTTCGATGGCGACTTTAAATTTTTAGTTGCGCAGAAACTTCGTTGTATCCGGGCGTATGCAATATTGGCTCACGCGGCACACCAGAAGACAAAGCTCCTTTACACTAAACTTTCTATTTTTTTTTTCGTTTAGGGTCATGCCGCTTAAGGCCAAGCGTTCCAAGGCGCGAAACAACCGTTCGCCGTGTTCCTTCTGAGTAGGGCCAAAGATTCCCATTTGAAAATTTGTGTATGGGAACCGACTAGTTTGTACTGGTTCTGCTGGAACCAGCAGGAAACCTCCTGGTTTCCTGCTTGTTGCACCGGTTTCAGCCCGGTGCTTATTCTAGTTTTCTGCTAGTCGTTCTGGTTCCAGCATAAGGATTTTTTGTTGTTCTGTTCGGAGAGCTTTTTTGTGAATAATATATCCTTCAGCTAACAGAAATTTGCAGCTATAGCAGAATACAACTTAAAAAAAACAGCAGTTGCGAACACTCGGCCATGATCCGCTGCGTACTGTATTACTCCGCTGGCCCATCGCTATAGTAAACGAAATAAACATTTTAATGTTTGACTACATTAAACAAGCAGGGCATTAAAATTGTAGATCCAATATTTTTTCTTGCAATTAGTTTGTTGCTTAGGGAACAAGAAAAGTTTTAACAACGGTCTACTTTTTTGTCGTGGAGGAAATCTGTGCGGCGGTCGTGAATTTGCGCGGTGCTTCACTGCAGACTAAAGTAGTATCAGGCTATTAACCTATCCGACTAGGAGCGCAAGATTTGAATAAAAAGTCAGAAATTTAATGAGATAACTTTTCTTATTAAATATTCACCACTAACACCAGTGGGACACCCATCTTGGGGGTATATATCAGCAAGAACCCATGTGGTATTAGAATGTGAGCACAAGTCACACATGGAAGTTGTATTATATTTTAGGGCTTTACTGTTGCTAGTTGCTGCTTTTCAAGACGGGGTTTGAAGCTGTACTTGAGTTTCTACTAGGGGCAGGTTTGCATGGTCCTGCAGGATGAGTTTACCAATTTACCGCAGGTTTCAAGTGTTTTTTTGCATGCTTAATGTTTAGGAAGTTTAAATTTGTTTTTATGCTTCAGAAATCTTCAAAAATTAAAGGATATATCCTACGAATCATTTATCTAAACTGAATTAAATGTAATGTTTCGATGCTATATGGACGCTAATGTCTTCAACACCTACTGATTCCATAGGCTACTGGTTCCATCAGCTGCTTGTTCCAGTAGCTGCTGGGAATGTGCTAATAAACCAGTACTACTGGAACCAGTAGGATTCCAGCAGCAAACCAGCAGCAAATTTTCACCTGGGTAAGGACATCGTTTGTTAAAGGGAAAATAAAATGGTTTTCTGAGAATTGGCGGCTATTGAAGAATTCGAATTAGGAAGCTTCTAGGTAAAGCATACGAAATAGTTTTGCGCTAGCATTTAAAATTGTGACGTACTGACCAAAAAAAGCCTCAACTACGGTGAACTATTATTTAGTTCATTCTAACCTCGACGGTGCTCAGGTTTCTCCTTTGTGCGATGAAGGTGCGCGGGGAAACTCATGGTGACGTAATGCTGGAGAAATTTCATATGTGCGCTGCATTTGTCTGCATGATGCCCTTCGTCTTCCTATGCACAATGCTTCGTGAGCTTCACCTTCGCCGGCATTCGTTTTCTTCCTTGAAACAACCGTTTCGTCGTGGGGAACATATTGCCGCTATGCGTTACGTGACCACTGCGGCCTCTGCCTGTCGCTGGGCACGGCAGAGAAGTCTGAACACTGACGCCACTTTAGTCGGCGGTTACGTCACCGTTTCAAATGCTGGCGGAAAAAGATTTCGCATGCTTTACCTACAAGTTCCAAACATTCGGCTGGTTAAAACTCATCGAATTCTTAAACCTGTTCACTTGCCCTTTAAGTTCATGACCCCCGGAATTCCATCAAGAATATCCCATATTTGTCTTTGAAAATAATCCGCAGCCGAAGTTACGTCAAATGGTGGCCGCTCACAGCAATAACGGCCAGAGTATTGAATGTTGTGAGCAGTTCACCGTTCCTTGCTAACCTCCCTTGCTTGAAACCAGAGTTCGCGTCGAGTTCGTAAAAATTAACTGACTGCACCAGTGAGCAACCAGCCTGTCCCAGCGTCGCATCCATTCGATAAGCTTCGGAACCATTGCGTCTTGTAGTCCAAATACAAAGCGGTCGAAAAAGAATCACCCGCTTTTTTATCTCCCGTAGTCACATCTATCGGCCAGCGTATGTAACAACATGCTCGACTGGTTCTTGGTGGCGGCGATGGAAGCACCCGATTTCGTAGGCCAAGTTTCGTGTGGCAACCAAATCGGTATCGAACTGCTTCTTCACAACATTGTATTTCTTCGAGTCTTCCTTGCACAAGATGAAAGTCTTGAAAATGCTGCGTGCCTGTCGTCCCATCGTGTACAGCAACGTACGCACCTGAGCCTCTTGAGGTCGCTCATAAAGTCCTGAGGCGAATCGGTAGTAATCGAATTCTTGTATCCACGCCGGCCATTCGGACGTCTTGTCAAAGATGAAGCTCGCTGGTGGCTGCACTAAAAAAGGCTGGGAAGAAACATTCGTTTCTTGTGACATTTTCCATTGCTGCTATCCGGATGGTATACAATGATGCTGGCGGCTGGCAACAGGCAGCGATATCTGCAGTGGGTACACTATATTTTGGACAGCGACTTCCGACAAAATGTGGTTTCTTGCTGGACAACACCTCGATAATGACTCCTGCGTCCCCCCCTCCCCCCTGGCGAACGCCAAAGAATAAAGGACCCCGGTTTATTTCCACATGACAAATATATATGCAGACACTGAGTACGTCACGATTTTGTAGCTGCTCGTTAGTCTAGCCATGCCTGTTTTAGAATTTCGAAAAACGCGATTATTCTCTGCGCTGTGGCTCAACAAAACTTGGCTACATCTTGCCAAAATACATGCGCTTTCGGAAAGCATGCAGGCAAACCCACCTTTCCATTCCACGTAATAGGTTAAAAAAGCCAAATTTTTTCCTGCAACATCTAGCGCCAAGGATGATTGCGTTTTCGAAATTCTAAAAACCGGCATGGCTATACTAAGGAACAGCTACAAATCTCTAATCGAAACTAGGCGCGTAACTCTATAACGTAAAAAGATAATTATTAAAAATTATTTAGACACCTTACCACTTAAGATGATTTACCGGTTTTCTGATATCCTCCAACATTGGGAATAGTACGCCGGAAAACCCAATTTTTACTCCAAAATGCCTATTTTTGAAACTTTTTCCTGGTAGAAGTCTAAAGTTTGGGAGGATTGAGGACGCAAAGCCATTCCTCTTTAGAGAGGTTATGGTCGCTGAGGATGCATAACGAAGCATAATGTAGGCCTCAAAAGCAAACCCCTTGCGAGTGTAGCTCAAAGCGCGATTGAGTGTTCACTAACCCAAGAACCGAGTGCGGTTTTAGAGGGAAAATAGCGTAGTTATTTAAGAGTTATCGCACCAAATGCGAACAGCATGTTGTAATGAATAACTTGATCTCTAAACCACAGGCCGTGCTGACTTGGGTGCCACAGGGCTCAGTACTGGTACCGGGCCGTGCTGACTTGGGTGCCACAGGGCTCAGTACTGGTACCGAACTTTTTTCGCTTTACGTAAATGACTTTCCGTCAACCTTAAAATATTCCCAATCATTAATGTACGCTGATGACACAGTGTTAGTATTTATAGGAGACCCAATAGGAGAACTAAACAGCAAAGTAAACGAAGAAGTAGTTAGGGTCTTAAAGTGGTTTACTACCAACCAGCTAACTGTTAATACCCGGAAAACAAAATAAACTGTGCTCAGCTCAAGGGGAAAAAAATTTAAACTACAACGAAATCCGCTTGCATGTAAACAATGAGCCGATACAAAATGTAACAAGCTTTAAATACCTAGGTGTGCATTTCGATTCTGACATGCACTGGAGAAATCACATAAAACAACTTTGTTGAAAACTTGCATATGGATGTCACATTCTCTTGAAAGCGCGAGGATGTTTTGATTACTCGATTCTATGCATACTATAATTTGCTTTTATACATAGTCAGTTAAGTTACTGCAGAGAATCTTGGAGCAACACATACCCCACATATCTCGAACGCATAGTCCGACTACAAAAGAGAGCCCTAAGAATCATAACATATTCCAAACACAGTTGCCCTAGCAAGCCACTTTTTCAGACAGCCCATATATTACCTTTACATTAAATTTATACGTTAAAAACTGCCCAGACAATACATAAAATACTGGAATCCAATAAGCCGTTTCACCAAAGTATTTTTATAACCACTAAAAAGGACACGAGCTGCAAGTTCAAATCATTTAAACTTATGCCGCAATACATACGGGAAAAGGATGACTGAGTACAACGGTGCACTAATACAGAATGGCTTTCCTAATGATGTTAAAATTAAAAGTAATTTTTCACAATCCCTCAAAATGTTCTTGCTGAGTCTAATTTTCAGGATGGTTGGAAGGGTGAATTTTGGACGGAATAATTTTGTTAAGGTTATGTGCAAAGAAAGTCCGCATGAACAGCAATTGTATATACTGACATTTTTTAATAAAATTGATGCGCAAATTGTGTGTTGGGATTTTATTATTTTGAATTTTTTTACGTGAGTATTCTCTCCACTTGCTGTATTTGCAAGGTATCTTTGTGATGGACCAGACACTAGCCTTGGCTATGGGTTCAGTACCATTGTACATAGTTTTCTTGAACTTATTTCAGTTTTGAAATAGAAAGAAAACAATTTATGCGCCTTTCATTTTCTCAAAATAAAGTCTAAACCTTCCGCTGGTATTCCGAAAATGAAAGGCGCAAAATTTCTCCACTTTGTACGTGCACGCCACTGCCTATTATCAGCGCGACTGATGTCTTCAGTGACGCAGTGAGCCAGTTACACTTTCTCTGGCATTTACACATGATAAATGCATAGGTGCCCCTATTAATTTCCACATCGCTACGTAGCTGCTGAGGACTACACAGGAAGACGACTTATGTGTCCAGTGCTTGCCTCTGAACGGTGAACAGATACTCGCCTAAATTTAAATGTTACTCAGTTCCATTGCGAGGAATGCCAATATTACTGTTATCCGTGCATTCCGAAAAGGCGATTACCTTCGGCGAGAGATGATCGAGCAGGGTATTTAAAATCAAGCTTATAAACAGTTACGTTTCAGCACCTCTTTGTAACTTGAGGTTCGCAAATGAACAGCAGTAATACCACGTTTCGTTTTTGGAATAATGTAAATTTTAATTCTCATCAGCGGTCAAGGTGGGTTGAACAAAAACCACATCGCCAAAAAACGCACGCAACCACACCGAAGACCACGCGTCACTGGCCGGCGAACTTGTCACTCCGTGATTTACTTTACACCTGAGCAGAAACGGAGAGCTGCTCAGCTATTACGACGCAGCCTATTTCCAGTGCCAATTTCCAAGCAGCCAACAACATGATAAACATTGTGTCGCAGGGGAATCCTTGTGTCACAGGGAATGCGCGTGAAGGGTATATGTACACATAGTGCACATCGCCCAGTGGCCTGTCCAATGGGGTGCGGCTGCTTGCGCTCCGCGGTGATAAAGTTTCGGATTAGCCGCCATACTTTATCAGTACTCTCACCTGAAAGCGGGGCTTCAGGAAAGCCACATCTTACCGTTTCAAGTGGTGGGCATGTGTTGTTCGACACATCAGTTGATTTCATACTCTTCCATTGTAGAGCCAGTCTTTTTTTCTCTGCTGACAAAATTTCATGCTCCGCCTGGTTTTATTGACATGGCCGTGTTCTTTTCGAAAATTCCGTGGATGTGGGATCAATGTATTGATTTGTACAAGCTTAAAGCACGTCGCAAAAAAGAAAACACACACAGAATAGAGTTTCTTATAACACCTGTTTTGAGTTAGTGATAACATCTTAAACATCACACATGTACGAATAAGACGCAGCCATGAACTTTTCGTTGCCAGGGCAGCATGCGAGATGCAAAAATGCAAAACTGTTTATGCAATGTAGTTTATAGCTTCCGACTTGATGCTCGGTGAAGTTTGACGAAAGTAAGGGACTGCAGATATCGGTAGTTTTCATTTCGAAGTGAGGCTACAGATGACGGAAAGAATGGAATTAACTGGAGCGACAGGTCAACAATACAAAGATCCAATTGAGACTACGGTATTAAATGAAGTGCGATAGCGGGACCACGACAACTTCGCCTGGTCATAAAAAAATTTCACGACGACAGGAGTGACGAATCAAATCTTTGTTATTTTATTCTTTGGATTCCTAAGGCGAATCCACACCCTACACCAATCATACATCGAATTATACGTGTTTTTTCAAAAAACACCTAAAACAATTAATCTACTTTAAATTTAACACAGCTGTGCTGGCCATGCACACCAGCATGGCGCTGAATGGTCCTGCACCTTTACAGCACCATGCAACACCAGAAGAGCTACGCTCCGACTGCTGCCTGGCACGTCATGAAGAGCCGAAAGACTGCGGCTGGAAGTTCAGGTGTAGCTCGGGAGGTGCTTTTGCGGATCCCAGCGTCGGCGTCGCAGGTCCGGATGACGAGGGCACGACGAGCTGCGCAAACGAAGAGAGCTCTTGAACATCAGCTGGCTAACGCGGACTAAACGACGCGTTAGACAGGGGTCTCTTCATTTTGCGTATACGACAGTATATATGCGTCAACATGCCATATTGGAGCTGAAATACTCGGCGACTTGGTGACTGCTGATAGTGGTTTTATTCGTTCCCTCTGTTGTTTATGCTGAGGTTATATGTATCGCATTCCTGCAATCAATCCAGGGCATGTTTTAGAGAAATTACAAGTGAACGCGGTGTATGCGAATAGTACTTTCAAAATCTAATCGAATATGGATCCTGTATGTAATAATCAAATAGAATACGAATGAAATCTTTCACAAAAATCAGGTACTAGCATGAAAACTCGCGCGAAACCAATTATCGTGTGTCACAGCGAAGCGCTAGCGGTGGCGCTGCCGTACCGCGCCATAACTTAAGAGCTTTATAACTATACCTTTCAAAGTACGCAACACTCATCTCTACAAAGGAGTACGTGTCATGAAGGCAGCGTAATAGATATGTGACCATCACCGTCCTGTGTATGCAAAAAATTCAATTTGCTACTGTTTACGACAGGGAATAAACTAATGCCACATCTCACTGCATGAGAATGGCGAGAACTACGTGTTAGTCATGGATTCCCAAACCTAAGGCAGGGCTTACAAACTCTGCCCGTGTCATGCCATATCGCCCAACTTTCAAGGCCACGTGTGAATTGTAACGAACGAAGGCCACCTGAAGAGACCGCCTGGTCCCGCCGAAACTTCCCATCCCGAGCATATCGACTGCGGCAGCATGCTGTGCAGCACCGGAGTGCACCCTGTTGTGGAAACAATCCACGTCCAGCCTTCATCAAAGTTAGCGCCAGTTATTCGACAAGTATTCAAAAACTTGAAAACATACTTGATTCATTTCGAATATTTTTCTGAATGCACTATTTGATTCGTTCAGCGGATCGAGCAGGAACATGTGCAAACGGCGGATTCAAACATTCTACCAGATGCTTACTTCTTTTTCTTTTGAGTGTAGCAGAAATTACAGCCCAATCCAAACCCGAAACCAAGCCACGACAGTCAGACGAGACCTAATGTCAAGAAGTATCGCATCACCATGTGGCGGCACACTCTCCAGCCTCGCGAAGCCTTTATATACCTCTCCTTCTTTCCTAGATTAGTGATGCAGGAATCCTACTGCTCACATCGATACATCACGCATACTCACGCATCAAACTGTTCAAGTACAATAAAGCATCTCAAAAATCGAATTAATGTGGTTGAATTATTTAATAGATAATTAGCCTACTCATAATTACCTATACATACATGAGCACTTGTCCTTAGGAACCACATCAAGTCAAAGACCACAACGCATTCATCAGGTCCACCTCTATCCCGCTTAAACCCTCGAGCGTTTGCGGCCTGGTAGGAGTAGCCTGCTCGTCTCGCATTCCAAGCTAGGTCGTGGCTTGAATCCCACCCTATTCATACCGATTCATTTTTCCCCGAAGTTACTTTACTTTAACAGTACCTCTTGCTGGGCTAGTTGGTGTAACATTGTGTAACAAAAGATAAAAAACAGCGCTAATTTTGACTCAAACCACACAGAAAGACCAGACAGGACGGGCGGTTGCATACATAAACGTGCTTCAGACGTTTGCGACCAATAAGATCACGCTAGCAACAATTGAACTCCTTCACAGCCTGCAGGTTCCGCGCGTAGACGGAGCAGCGTATATTTTATATGGGAAGAAAGAGTGTGATTGCACTGCCGTGTTTGAATTACCCACGGGAGGAAATATTGCTGCAACGTCACAACTCCTTCCATTAGGAATTGCTCGAGGACGGCAACGACGGCACCGCTTCTTGTGTGACATGGGACCTTCAATGCTGGCGCATTAATAAAGAGGCCCCAGCCAACCCGTGCCGATGCATTCCAAAATGAATGCTAGCGCAGCCTAATGAAGCAATCCTGGTGTCGAGG
Source organism: Amblyomma americanum (assembly GCF_052857255.1). Taxonomy (NCBI): domain Eukaryota; kingdom Metazoa; phylum Arthropoda; class Arachnida; order Ixodida; family Ixodidae; genus Amblyomma; species Amblyomma americanum. The sequence continues at coordinate 356,022,623 of NC_135497.1, forward strand.
ATGGTGCACCAGCTGGCGACGATCACGAGCACAGAGATGCAGCGAGCGGGCTGCGTGAGTCTCGACAACAGGAGTGCTTCGTCAGGTCACGCCCGCATGCAGTTTGGCGTCGATTGGCACACGTTGGACAGGGGTCTCTTCATTTTGCGTATACGACAATAATATATGCGTAAACATGCCATCTTGCGAGCTTAAACACTCGGCGACATGGTGACTGCTGACAGTGGTTTAATTCGTTCCCTCTGTTGTTTATGTTGAGGCATATGTATGGTATTCCTGCAATCAATCCAGGTGTTGATAGTCAGTACCCGTGTCATGCCCCTTCTCTCCTTCATCGTATTTCTGCGCTGCTTCTTCATTATGCATCAGAATCCACTCGACCAGCTGAACAATCTGGTGTAATTAATTCTTTGTGTTTTATTTCTGGAGCTTTAAACATTGTAAATGGTTAGGTTGAGAAGTGCTCATTCAATACACCTGTCGTTCATGTGCCGGGCCTTGTTTTGGGACACTATGAAGTTTTTTTACACCATTGGATCCCCCCTCATTTTACGAAGTAGATCATCATTTTTCAAACCGCAGGTATTGCTTCTGCCAAAACGTACAGGGTTTATTTTTGTCTACATATCTGGTTATAAAGCAGTGTTAGGTGATTTTTCTTGCAAACGATGCCGTTATTTCTGGTTCCTCACCTTTTGTATGTGTAACCATTCTGTGAGTGTTTTTTTTTTTGGAAGCTAGAGCTAAAGCTTCGAGAAAGACACCGGCGAGATGCAACGCAGCAGCTGTTGGCAGTTCTCGTTTGCTGTGTGGGGATCTGCCCTGCAGTCCCCTGTGTAGACTATCCGGCGATGCACCGTGAAGCAGCAGCCTCGCCTCGAGTAGGAGCACACTCCCTTGTTAGTTACCTTAACTAACGAGTGACTGCGCCAGCGCCTGCATGCAAGCGGGAGAGGGCAGAAGGCGGTTCGGCTAGGATCGTCGGCGCGAGCGGACGTGTCGCTCGCGGCTCTGCTCTTCGCCAGCGGGGCGAGGAAGCGGGGGAAGACTGGCTCCCGTATCTCGTCCCGTCCGGCCTCGGAGAATATCCCTTGCCCTAGCGCTGGGCGAACATTCGCTCGGAACCTTGCTGGTGAGTCGGACGAGCTCGATTTGTTATCGTATCTTGTTGCTAGCTGGCGTTATTGTTGCTGTAGCAATAAATGCCTCTTTTTGTCATCCGCAGTGTGGTTTCTTTGTTCCCTCGGAGCAAGGTCCGCCGTGGTCGGCGTGCGTTCGATAGCGTACGCGACCACCACGTGGGGTCCGGGCGGCTTTGAACTGTGTACGCCACGATTAAGTGCCAAGAACGTATTTATCTCTCCCCTATCAACCCCACATCTGGCGCCCAACGTGGGACCTGCTCTTTGAACTTTGCACGACTGTCGGTTCGATTCGATGAACGCTCTTTGTCCCGACTTGAAAACTGCTAAACCTAGAGTGAATTTTGAGCGCTACGCCCTGCGGCATGCTGTCTTGAGAGCGAGGTGTATTGCGCTGCAGTATGTTTGAAGTTTTCGACATGCTCAGCACGTTTTTCATCAAGTTTCCCTGGAGTTTCTTCGGGAGAACCACTTGGTCCGCATCGAGGGAGCGCGAGGGCTAGTGCCCGCGGAGTTGCCGAGTTCGAAGCGAGTGAGTGTGGAAGCCGCGCGGGTGGTCCGAGTTTCTGTATATATTTTCTCTGCTGTTTCTTTTTTCGACTCTGGGAGTAGCGGCTCTGGGAACCGGGTGGCCTGGGTCCGCGGGTGCCGCTACGAGTTCGTTGGTATTAAAGCTCGGCACCGGGCGCCCCGACACCGTCTGATAGGGTGGGCGCCGACCCCTCATAAGCTGCTTTGTGCAGTGAGCCGGGTAGGACCACCCCACAAGCTGATGTCTCCTCGCGGCTGCGCGCTCGTAATCCGTTTCGGGTCTTTGTTGTGGTCACGGTCGTTGTCAGTGGTAGTCACGCCTATTGCTTTTCGGAGCTGCTTGCACCACGTCAGAAGAGGCACGACCACCAGACCGTGGTGTTGAGAGGGTGCGCACTCTCCTGCCCGCCCATTTTTTTTGTAACCTTGCACGAACTGAGCAGTCTCGTTCAACTCAAGAAAGGGCTTATTTCACTCGAACTTTGCGTTAGCACAGCCGCCCGACACGTTTTGCTAGCGAGTTAGGCATTGTGCCACGAGGCCCTTGCGGATATCGTTTCCCCTCCCGTGACCTATGTTAAAGGCACGCTGAGAGCGTTTCGGTAATTTTGCAGACCCGGTGGAGCAACCCAGGCATGCTGTCCGGTGCACATCGTCTCGTTGCGACATACTGCGACGGAGCGGCCTGTATTTTGTTCGCCGCATCCACCCGGGACAGCTGCGGCGAGACCAGTCAGCAGTAACCTCCGGCTGCTGCTGCCCTGGCGACTGCTGCAGAATCCTGGCCTGCAGTTTTCCCACCGGCCTTCTATTCGCGGGCCTGCGGACACGGTAATCCGCGGGCCATACCACTCGTCCCAGCGGAGACCTTCACGCCGCCTTCGGAACACCGCGGAAGTCTGCGTGGACGCTGACAGCGTGACCTCCGCAGCAAGACCTGCCTCAAATGCATGAAAACCAGGAGACTCCTCCATATCATGTACTTTCAGGCGCGTGGGTGTTTTAGGTTGGGGGGGATGTGGGGATCTGCCCGGCAGTCCCCTGTGTAGACTTTCCCGCGATGCAGCAGCAGCCTCGCCTCGAGGAGGAGCACATTCTCTTGTTACCATAATTAACGAGAGAGGGTGCCTGCGTCGCAGCGCGAGAGCCTGCTCGCACGCGGAAGAGGGCAGATGACGGTTCGGCAGGGTTCGTTGGCGCGAGCGGACGTGTCGCCCGCGGCTCCGCTCTTCGCCAACGGGGCGAGGAAGCGGTGGGAACACTGGCTCCCGTATCTCGTCCCGTCCGGCCGTGGAGCATATCCCTTGCCCTAGCGCGGGAGAACATTCGCTCGGAACCTTGCTGGTGAGTCGGACGAGCTCGATTCGTTATCGTATCTTGTTGATAGCTGGCGTTATTGTTGCTGTAGCAATAAATACCTGTTTGTGTCAGGTAGAGTGTCGTTCCTTTGTTCCCTCAGAGCAAGACTCGCCGTGGTCGGCGTGCTTTCGGTTGCGTACGCGACCACCGGGTGGGGTCCAGGCGGCTTTGAACTAGGTCAGTCGCGATTAAGTGCGAAGAACGTATTTATCTCTCCCCAATCAACCCCACAGCTGTCACAATTAATACGAGGGAAGATCCCACAGAATGCCCAGAGCACTAACCAAGTCTCGGACAGTGGCCGGTGTCGGGAGTCGGATTGCACGCACGCGGGCACTTTGGCCCACGCCCGAGCTTGTTCCCGGTCCCGTTGCGACGCTAATGCCAGGTCGCGAGTGCGGCTGCGTGCCAGCGCCACGAGTGGCCGAGCCCGCGCTGTAGCTCTCCTCTGCCGAAGCACAGCTCGGAGTTCGGCCGACCGGTCTACGACGGCTTGCTCCGAGGACACGCCCTATAAAGTAGGTTAGAATGTTGAAGGTGAAATTTTAGTGAAAAATTAAGAACAATTAGGTTACACAAGAAATACATTTCAAAAAGGCCCCATGGTGCAAGACCGCAGGTGGGACCTCGCATTCTGTTATATGCCCCCTTGCCCCTCACGTTGATCAGACCCTACACACCACTCTCCAGTTGCCTGCACGAAGCGCCGTCAACAACGACCAGTCCTAAAATTAAATAAATAAAAAATAACCAAATACATAAGCGTTGTCTGTTTCATTACCTCCAGTTTGTTAAATTGATTTCATTTTTGTAACCACTCCCCTCTGTAATGCCGTAGTGGCCCTGAGGGTATAATAAATTTTCTTTATTTCGGCAAAACTAAATACAACGTTTTGTATTGGACCCCAGTGGCTGTGCCCAAGGTGTTTTGCTAACTTAATGAAACCTTGCTAACTTAATGAAACTAAAATAAAAACAGCATCAAGAAACTCAAAAGTAATTTATGTAGCCGTCGAAGGAGAATACCCCATAAATCCAATGAACAGAAGCGTGGCCTTTTGGTTGGGTATCCGCGTCGAGTTCGGGAGGTGCTGGGTTCGATACCCCTGATAGCCAACGGTTTTCTAATGGGTATAAGATTTCCCCCATCTTGGTGCTTGGCTCTCCTGGGGTGAGATGCTTGGGAAAAGGGCCTCTTCGACCAAACCGTTGAGTTGACGGGCCAGTGTTTCGGTCCGCCGTCAAGTAACCCTACATTCGCCTCGTGCCGAAAAAATTCGTCTGTGACCCCTAATGTAAGTTATTATAAGGGTATTAATGTACATTACATTAATGTACGTTACATAACTATGTACATTAATGTCTCAACAATCACTTCACAGAAGAAAACACGCAAGCAGAAAAACTCTTTTAATTAAGCGTACAATGCGGGTACAAAAAGCGGTTGTAGCTGTCAACGCAAACCCACTGATGCACCCAAAGACGATTCCCAATGAGCCAACAAAACAGTGAATGATAACCTACAATAGAAGACAGACAGCAGATCCTCAATAATTCTGATGAATAATAATGTTACAGTCCAGCCTACTGATCAACATTGTTACCATCTTATGGTGAATTTGTCTTCATTAAACAGTATATATCCAACATTCCGCGTTTCATTGGGTTCAGTTTCCTAGTGCACACAAAAAAAAGCGTAACAACGCAGAATAACAATCATCACAAAGTGCTGGCATAGTGTATAAGAAAAAAACATCGTCTTTTGTGTGAAGCCTCATTGTAACGCTCAGCAGTCGCGTTTAAATATGCTATGAACCAGCCATAAAAGTTACGGTAAATATAAATTGTCCATGTATGATCCATTTAGAGAATCGAAAGCAAGCAGCCTGAGGTGTGCAACCCATTTCGAGAATGTCCACTTACCGGGAGAAGGAGCGCAGGAACGTCTACGCAAATCAGCGGCCCTAGACGCGACCCAGTTGGAGCCAGGTGCAGCCACGTCACGTCCGTCCGTTGTACCCACTGGAGCCGCAGCCGCAGAGCAGGGTGTCGTGTGCCGCGCTAGCAGCGGCAATGCACGGTTCAGCTTCCTTGTCGAACGGGTGTACCAGCAGCAAGCAGTGTGTGTTGCTGCAGACGCCTCAGCCCTTTGGCCCCGTCTGTAAGGTGCCAGAAAGCGTTCTGCTTTCGAAACGGACGATGCTTTGCTCCTTAATTATATCTGGCTGAAAAAGGGCCTGCAAGCCGTGAGTGTAGAACCTTTCAGCAGCTGCCAGATGTTGGGGCTCTGCCGATTGCCCGAAGTCGGCAGCGCGTGTACTGTACGTCCTCACTTGAGATCCATTAAGAAACTCAATGTGAATGAGCGGCCAAAAATGCCTGTTCAAGGTGCACCGTAGAATATATTCAATGCGATCCTGAGGATTCTGCTCCCTCTGGAAAAATGTTGGGGGGGGGGGGGGGGCAGAGGGCTGCCCCCCCTGATCCGGGGTCCCTGAACACACCTTAAAGTGCGTTAGCCGCGCTCCAAGGGAGAACTACAGACTGAACAAGAGCTATTCGTTGCTGCGCCGTTATGTGTGTTTGCAATAATGGGCACTTTGAACAGGTTCAGGACTTCTTCCTTGCCTATAGTTCACTCTGCAAACTTTTTGTGCATATTTTGTTCTTTTATTACTGGTTTCCAAAGACGAGAATTCACACTTACTATGCAATCTGGCAGTGATTGGCAGCTACCTATTTTGCGTAACTAGACCTTATGTATGGACAGCATTTTTCTTTGTGGAAAATTTTTGAAATAAGTTGTGAGAAGCCACCCATTATTTACGAATTGCAAGCAGCCTGGATACCTTGGTGAACGGGCTCTAAGCCAGTTGAAATCGAGTGCTAACGCGATCAATTCATGTACAATGCTCCCAGAACAACGCGAAGTAAAAGGGGCACGCGAACCCCGGTATATATATCCAGTGTTGTAGGCGTTACCGAAAAAAAAGGTAACTAAATACGTTACTCGCTACTCTAAAATAAAAGGAACGCGCTACCGTTACCGAAAAAAAGTACCGCACGTTACTCTGCCGTTACTTCATGGCCACTAACTTTAATTAGTCTTCGTCTTATGAACCGACAACAATTTTATAAAGCTCACATTTCACATAAAGCGTCTAGCTCAAACAACAATTTCACGCGAAGTCCTGATTTAACGATTATTTTGCACAAATCTGCAGGAGCTTAGCAATGTTATAGTGGCACATGGTGAAACCATTTTCTGCATGTGACATTAAGCACAAAATGACACATCAATATTTCTAGCTTCACAAAGAAAACCTCGCCGCACTATCAACCAATTTAAGGTAATTCTGAAAAATGTTATATTCCAAATGCTCCGCATGCTTCCACTCTTTAGAGAGTTGTGTGTGTGTGAGTGGTTTGGGAAGCGGAGGCTGTTGAAGGCAATTGTGTGAATGAGTGTTCATGCACATGTTTCGTGCTTGATGCGTATTCTGTCCTTTTAAAGCGAAAACTTTACTGGTGGCGAACTTGCGATTTCGCCGTGGCGGTGCTCCCAGGAAGCACATGACATCACAACGCGCGCCTCGCCGCGGAGCCGAACCGGGGTTGCGGCGGCTGGCGCACTCGGCGCGAAATAGAGACGCTCCAAGTCTCCGCCATTGCGGTCAAAATGCGCCAAAGCCGCCGAACGCGTCGGCAGTCAAGCGCAGTTGGATATAGAGGGTTTCGCTTTTGCCCACGTGACGTCGCCGTGCAGCGTGCGCGCGCGTTACGCCGGAGTATAAACGCAACAGAGCCTGCGCTTAACCGCTAACCAACGTATCCAGGTGGCGGGATCTATGGGTGCCACTGAAAACCCCGCACACTCACTGATTAAAAAAAATCAAACCTGTGCCGAGGCTCTGACTCGAACCAGGGCATTTGGCGTTTGAGAGGGAGACGCCCTTTTTTTTAGTTGCTGCGTCGTCAACGGCAGGTGTTTTCTGGCATGCATTCGAGCCGCAACAAGGGTCGTCGAGAGCACCTATACGTGTTGTTTATTTAAAACATTACTTTTCGTGCTCTGCGCTTTTTGAGAAAAAGAAGGGGGGGGGGGGGGGGTGGAGTGGATGATAATTGGAACAAACAGTAACTGGTAACGTGACTCCTCCCGTTACCAAAAATGTTAACGGAGGGACATTACCCGTTACAGTTACGAAGAGGTAACGAGTACGTTACTAAGTTCCCGGAAAAAGGAACACGTTACCGGTAACGCCGTTACTTGTAACGCGTTACCGGCAACACTGTATATATCCAGCACCGCATAGAGATGCTTTGCACTATAGCAAATGCCGAAATCACAGTGACGCACTTTCCAAGTGAAACCAGCGCTAAGCTAAATAGTTAACAGCACGCCATCCCAAAGCATCAAATTCGCAAATAGCCGCTCACTCTTAGACCGGCGTTTCTTCAGCTGTCAACAGGAGAGAACCATGGCTGGCTATACTGCGTTATTTACGAGATGGGACAAAATCCGGCAGTCGGGTTCCACAGCGCGCTCTCGTCGAGAATGTCAAGGCGCTTAAATTCAGCCTGCATTTAAAAGATCGATAGGCAATACCTGATTCGTCAACGTTTTTGCGTCTGAACTTCCTGGCAAGTCGTTAAGGAATGCAGTGCGCGCTGGGCTCCCCGAGCCATGTCGCCTCCGCCGACTCACAACGGGTAGAGCCTATGAGCTGCAGGCGACCATGCACCTCCAGACTATGTACACTGTGGTTGGCTCATGAGCGCGTGAGAATAGCTCACTTGTGGTAGCCGTCGCGTGCGCTGGCTACTGCAGGAAATAGTCAGATGAAGTGTGGATTCCAGTAAGCTATTCTTCCTGTGCGCTGTGCTC